>NC_080165.1:67417980-67717980 GCF_950295315.1 Erinaceus europaeus
AGCACTGCTCAGTTCTGACTTATGGTGGTGCAGGGGATTGAACCTTTGGAGCCTCTGGCTCGAGAGTCTCTTTGCATAACCATTATGCTATCTACCTCTGCTCTAAAAGCATGGATTTCTATGGTATATGAACTTTTGTGAACAGCGCTGTGCTGTTGGGGGTGGCTAGGGAGTGGGCGGAGGAGAGCAGCGATCTGCCTCAGCTCCCCACTTGGACTGATTGGAGTTATGGATGCCTGTCTCCATATCCTGCAGTGATAACCCTCAAAGACTTTTCTTCTGTGGAGAGCAGCTGGGAACACTTCAGTGAGAGGGGGCAAATCTGGCTCCTGTTGGCCTGGCCGAACAAGTGGAATACAAGGGAGACTACAAAGAGGGTCCAGCACCAACAGTGAAATTCTTTTCTAGGAATCACAGGAGTTTCCCCACAGGGTTTCCTTTTATAAAGTCTGAGGGAGGGAGGAAGGCTAAAACTCCCTGTCCTTAGACCCATCTGTCCACTCACTACTGCCCTCCTTAGGTTAAGGTCTGTCTAGGGGAAAGAACTAGGTGCCCAGTTCCTGGAGGGCAACAGGTTCTATAGGGCTAGAGCAACAAAGGGGTTACACAGGGCACTGTTGTGCAGGTAGCACAGCCCTGAGACCAGGAAGATTGGTCACTGGCAGATCCATAGTCTGAATGCTGACCAAGGATGAATCAGGCATTTCAAATCTTTCTCTTGGCAGCAGACCCAGGCTGGCAGGGCACAGACCTTCATCACAATAGCTTTTATGTCCCAGTTTCTGTAGGCTGGTGCCACCACCTCACTGAGATTTCCTTGGAAGTTGGTTAATGCATCTATCCATTGTTATTTCCCTTCTACTACATAACCACAGGAAATCAGTTCTGAACAGAACTGGCAGGGGCATATAGCTATACATAGCTTCCTCTCCACGTAAGCCAGAGCAAAGACTTCCTTGCTTTACCATTTTGTGTGGAACCTCTGTAATCAGAGTCAACAAGATAAGAAATGTTGAACTCCTTGTTTGGGATTCTTAGCTCAGTTCTTTTCTTTTCTTTTTCTTTATCTTTTTTTTTTTTTATTGCCACCACAGTTATTCCTAGGGCCCACTGCTTGCATGACAATTCCATCTCTCTTGGTGGTCCTTTTTTCCTTTCTTCTTTTATTTTTTGGAACAGAGAGAAATTAAGAAGGGAAGGGAAGAGAGACCCATATAGCACTGCTCTCCTGCTGTGAAGCCTCTCCCTCCTGCAGGTAGGGTATGGGGGCTTGAACCTGGGTTCAGGTGTACCAGCTGTCTTTTGCTCTACTTTTCATTCTGTTGAGAATAAGAAAAAAGAGGTGGTAGTCTGGGAGGTGGCACTGCGGATAAAGCATTGGAATCTCAAACATGAGTTTCCAACTTTGAATCCTTGCATCACACATGCCACAGTGATGCTCGGGTTTACTCCTTCTTCTCTTCTTCACCTGTCTCTCCTTAACACATTAATGTTTTTAAAAAGAAAGAAAAGAGCTGGTTAAGTGAATACACTACAGTGCACAATGACCCAGGTTCAAGCCCCTGGTCCCCACCTGCAGGGGGAAAGCTTCACGAGTGGTGAAGCGGGGCTGTAGGTGTCTCTTTCCCTCTCTATCCCCCTCCCCTCTCAATTTCTCTTCGACTCTAGGCTATAATAAATGAGATAAAATAAACATTAAAAAAGAAAGAGGGGTGGGGGTTAGATAGGATAATGGTTATGCAAAGAGACTCTCATGCCTAAGGCTTCAAAGTCTCAGGTTCAATCCCTCATTCCACCATATGCCAGAGCTGAGCAGTGCTCTGGTATTTCTCTCTGTATCTTTCTCTCTCTGCATCTCTCTCAAAACAAAAATAAATAAAATACTTTAAAAAAAGAAAAGAAAGAAGGAAAGAAAAGAGGGTGGGGTAGACAGCATGATGATTATGCAAAAAGACTCTCATTTCTAAGGCTCCAAAGTCTCAGGTTCAATCCCCCACACCCCCACACTACCATAAACCAGAGCTGAGTAGTGCTCTGGCTAAAAAAAAAAAAAAAGAAAAGAAAAGAAAAAATATAGATATGAAAAAGAGATGCCTCTCAAGGACAGCAGTCATCTCTCTCCCCACCTTAGGGAACTAGGACTACAAAGCAGCACTTGCCCACTCCATCAGTTAAGGCAGAAACCAGAGCCTTCTGCGGAGTAAATGGAAGGTGTGGCCTTAATCATGGTTGAGACTGAAAAGCAAGGAATCCCAGCTTGGTCTAGGTCATTATACCGTTTCTTTTTAATTATTTTGGATAGAGACAGAAATTGAGAGGGAAAGGTGAGACAAAAAGAGAGGAGGGGTACCTGTAGAATTGCTTTGCCACTTGTGAAGCTTTCTCCCTACTGATGGGGACCAGGGACTTGAACAAAGGTCCTTGTGCATAGTAACATGTGCACTCAACCAAGGACACCACTACTGGTCATTATGCTGTAATTTATTTATACCAGAATACTGCTCAGCTCTGGCTTATGGTGGTGCAGGGGATTGAATCTGGGACTTTAGTGCCTCAGGCATGAAAGTCTCTATGCATAACCATTATGCTATCTACGCGCCCCCCCCCTTTTATTGTTACTTTGTAAGACTGATTTATTTATAAAGGAGGTCGAGCTAGTGAACAGAACAGCGCTCTGGTATTAAGTGGTTCTGGGAACCAAACCTGCAAGCTTTGTCCTGCTGAACCACCTACCTGGCTGCAAGACTATTCCTTATTATTTTAATATATACACCTCTTTCTTTTTTCCCTAGGGTTTTGCACATGGGTAATATCAGTGAGTGGCTTTCCCAAGTCAATTGTTTGTTTATTTTATTTTTTTGTTTTTACTACAGCACTGCTCAGCTCTGGTTTATGGTGGTGCAGGGGATTGAACCTGGGACCCGGGACCTGGGAGCCTCAGGTATGAGAGCCTGTTTGCATAACCATTATGCTATTACCTCTACCCATTCTTTGTTTTGAAAGTGAGAGGAGAGACACTACAGCACTGTTTCACCATCCATTAAGTCCCACCTGGTGCTATCTATGGTGTGATGCTAGGGACTGTACCCAAGATCTCACATGTGCTCTACCAGGTAAGCTACTTCCTGGTCCCAAAACTATTCTTTTTTAAAAAAATAAGTTTATTTATTTATTTAATTTATTTATTTATGAGAAAGATAGGAGGAGAGAGAAAGAACCAGACACCACTCTGGCACATGTGCTGCCAGGGATCGAACTCAGGACCTCATGCTTGCTTGAGAGTCCAAAGCTTTATCACTGTGCCACCTCCCAGACCACAATTTTATTTATTATTATTGGAGAGACAGAAATTGAAAGAAGAGGAAATAGAAAGGAAGAGAGACAGATAGATTCTATGCAAATTCTATGCTCCACTGCTATGAACCTCCCCATCACTGCAAAACTATTCCTTTCATAGAACTGGCCTTGTACATGTGCAATTTTACCATTCTGGGCCCCCTTTTCATTCAGATACACAGAGAGATGCCACAGTACTGGAATTTCTGCCAGTGTCATAGCACCTCCCACTTGGTGCTGGGGCTAAAATCTCAGTCACATCCTAGTGATACAAGTACCCTATCAAGTGAGTTATTTCTCCACCTCCTGTAGACTGATTCTTTTTTTTTTTTAAGGAAGGAAATTAAATTTTAATTATAAAAAATGCGTAAAATACTTTTATACAAAACCACAGGAAAGATTGATTCTTAAGTTTTATTTCACCTGGCAAAACCAATAAGCAATTTGAGGACTAAACATTGCCCAAAGCAGACAGTGGTTCTTAGTCTCTTTTAGTTACCACTTGTTTGAGAACCTGAAGTTTATATGTATGTTCTCTACAGATCAACTTTTTCAGATAGAGAGACAGAGGGTATAGCCAGGGTGGTGGCACAATGGATAAAGCTGTTAGCTGCAAGCACAAGGTCCCAGGTTTGATCCCCAGCATTATATGTGCCAGAGCAATGTCTGGTTCTCTTTCCCTCTTTCATTTGGGGGGGGGGGGGAGGTAGCATAATGCTTATGCAAAGAGACTCATGCCTGAGGCTCCAAAGTCCCAAGTTCAATCACCCGTACCACCATAAGCCAGAGCTGAGCAGTGCTCTGATGAGAGAGAGAGAGAGATTATAGCACCAAAACTTCTGCCAGTGCAGGGGGATGGACTCAAACCTGAGCTGTGTATATGATAGACTAGGCACTCTGCAGGTGTACCATTATGCCTGCCCAACAACATGTCCCTATGCACAAAATTATTTAATATACACGTTGTGAGGAAAGAACTGTGGAACTACTACACTCAGGTAGACAATCCCAGCTGTAGAACAGGAGGCAGCTGCATACCTGGGTAGTTTCTCTGGGTTTCCTTCCAGGATCTCTACTTGCCCAACTGTTGGCACACAAAGAACATCCCCTTCCTGGACTGCCCTGCAACACAGCAGCACCCCTGGTCAGTTCACAACAGTAGTCAAAAGAGTAAGCCTGACAGATTCCCTCCTATGCCCACTCCAACATGCAAACTACTTTTTAGGAGCTTCCTGCACAGCCAGAGATCCCAAGCAGTTCCCCAAGGACAAATCAGGAATAGAACAAGCTGGGCTAATTGGCAGAGGGGCAAACCTATGAGGGGCAAAGCGGAAAGCTGGCTCTTTTTTTTTTGGGGGGTGGGCATTCAAATCAAAGAAACATCTCATTTTAGAGTACCTAGATTCATCATATAGTTCTGCTCTCTGCCTGATATACCATTATTGCTGAGAATATTACTTTCAAAAATCAGAGGTTTGGTATTTAGATGTAGATTCTATAGGGTAGGGGAGAGCAATGAAAGTGAAATCCTGGGGGCTGGGTGGTAGCTCAGTGGGTTAAGTGCACATGGCACGGAGCTCAGGGACTGGCATAAAGATTCTGGTTTAAGCCCCCAGCTCCCCACCTGCAGGGGAATCACTTCACTAGCATTGAAGCAGGTCTGCAGGTGTCTATATCTCCACGCCCCATCTTCCCCTCCTCTCTCCATTTCTCTCTGTCCTGTCCAACAACAGTAACAGCAACAACAAAATTTTTTTTAAAAAATGACCTCCAGGAGCAGTGGATTGGTAGTGCAGGCACCCAGCCCCAGCGCTAACCCTGAAGGCAAAAAAAAAAAAAAATGCTGTCCTTCCCAAAGGGATAAGCAGCTAACCTGGTTATCTGAAAGTGTCGGTAAAGAGCATGGTCATAATTTCCATTAGTGTTGTAGTGGGGAGAGGACACGATTTCAATGTGCAACTCTTTGGCAAACGGAGGCTCAGGCAGCACCGAGCAGCTTCCTTTGTCTTCTGGGATACTGCAGCTTTCCAAGTACCTCTAGTAGAGAAACAACAAACACCTTATCACCTTCTTTGCAGCAGTCAGGCTCTGCCCTATCTCTTAGCAGTGAAAACATCTACTTTCATCTCTGTCCTTCCCATAACCACAAGCCTTATAGGAGGTGAGACCTAGGGTGTCAGAGCTGAATACCTATATCCTCTGGAAAACAGAAGTCTTTTCTACTAGTGGATACCAGGAAGAGATGTCACTTTCTTTAAATGATTCTGGCTCTAAAAAAAAAAAAGGGGAGTCAGGCTGTAGCGGGTTAAGCACAGGTGGCGCAAAGCAAAGCACAAGGACGGGAGTAGGGATCCCGGTTCCAGCCCCCGGCTCCCCACCTGCAGGGGAGTCGTTTCACAGGCGGTGAAGCAGGCCTGCAGGTGTCTATCTTTCTCTCCCCCTCCTCTCTCCATTTCTCTCTGTCCTATCCAACAATGACAACAACAATAATAACTACAACAATAAAACAACAAGGGCAACAAAAGGGAATAAATAAATAAATATTTAATTTTTTTTAAAAAATCCCCAGAAAAGTTAATGTCATACCTGTGAGTTGACCCAGAGCCAGAGAAATAGTAAAGATACTTAATTCTCACAAATCCTTAAAGTAATATCAGGCAACCAGAGGAATTGATCTTAAGTGAACATTAAGCTCACTGAAGCTGAAAAGGCTGAGTTGAGTATTCCAGTAGTTTCCAGCCATTCAAGACATCTAATCTAATTCATGTATGTCCTATATTGTTTGATACCCGTGCTAACTGGCTATGCCAGTACTATCCAACAGAATGCTCCACAATTTTTCTGTTGAACTTTTCTATAGAAAAAAACAAACTTTCATGGTCTGGGAGGGGGTGCAATGGATTAAAGCATTCGACTCTCAAGCATGAGGAGAAATCAAGAGAGGATGGGAAGACAGAGAGGAGGAGAGAAAGACATCTGCAGACCTGCTTCACCACTGGTGAAGCCACCCCCCTGCAGGTGGGGAGCTGTGGGCTCAAACCAGGATCCTTATGCCAGTCGTTGCACTTTGCACCATGTGCACTTAACTCACTGTGCTACTGCCTGACCCCCTACACCAAAGGTAATTTTAAAAGAGAATCATTCCCTTGGAGGAATTTACTATATATATGATTAGGTGTTACGATAGATTACAGAATCATAATAAAGCAGAACAAAAGAAATGCCCTCTATAAGAGGAATAACCATCATTCTCCCTAGAAGTCAGGCTCTTGGGGCTGGGTGGTGGTGCACCTGTTTAAGCACACACATTACAATGCACAGGTTCAAGCCCCTGGTCCTTACCGGCAAGGGGAATGCTTCATGAGTGGTGAAGCAGGGCTGCAAGTATCTCTCTCTCTTTATCTCTATCTCTGCTCTCAATTTCTCTCTGTCTCAAATAAATAAATAAATAAAAACATTAAGGTAAAAAAAAATAAGTCAGGCCTTTCTGCCTCCGCTGTGGCAATGGCGCCTGTGAAAAAACTTGTGGCAAAGGGGGGGCAAAAAAAAAAAGAAGCAGGTTCTGAAGTTCACCCTTGATTACACACACCCTGTTGAAGATGGAATCATGGATGCTGCTAATTTTGAGCAGTTTCTTCAAGAGAGAATCAAAGTGAATGGCAAAGCTGGGAATCTTGGTGGTGGAGTTGTCACCATTGAAGGAAGCAAGAGCAAGATCACTGTGACTTCTGAGGTGCCTTTCTCTAAAAGGTATTTGAAATATCTCACCAAAAAATATCTGAAGAAGAATAATCTACGTGATTGGTTATGCGTAGTTGCTAACAGCAAAGACAGCTATGAATTGCGTTACTTCCAGATTAACCAAAATGAAGAAGAGGAGGAAGATGAAGATTAGAACTCTTTTATCTGGACTGCTTTGTATGAGTTATTGAATAAAACTTGGAAACCAAAAAAAAAAAAAAAAACTCTGCTAAACTCTGCTAGGTACACGAGACAAAATGCTATAGGAGGAAGTGATGCTAACTTTATTATAGTAAAACAACGAAAGGTTAGATGAACCTCAAAAGACAATAGTAGGATTTTAACTGACGAGGCTAGAGGATTAGGAAGGAATTTGAAGAACAAACCTGAGGGGGTCGAATGGTGGCACATTGGGTTAATCGCACATAATACTAAGCACAAGGACCCGCTCAGAGATCTTGGTTCGAGCCCCCACCCCCACTCCCGCTTCCCACCTGCAGGGGGAGCGGTTCACAAGCGATGAAGCAGGTCTGTGGGTGTCTCTCTTTCTCTCCCTCTCTATATCTATTCTCCCCTCTCAATTTCTCTCTGTTCTATCAAAGAAAAGAAAAAAAAAAAGCCTGAATAAAAGCACTTCGCATTACCCAGGACAATACAGGATACACTATAGCAATTCGACAAATAAATGAGAAAAGCACTAATAATCTGAACTTTCACTTGAATGGATGAATGCCCCTCCCATGCACCACCACACTATGCTGGCTTATGATATTTTGATTATATATAGAATAAATAAGATCTAGGGGGTAGGGACCTAAATGCTATGCTTCACAATTTTTAATTCAGTTAAGAGAAAGGCGAGCAGAAGAGGAGGAAGCATTCCTAGTCTTGGACCTGCATCCTACCTGAATTCTGAGCTCTCCCAGTTCCAAGGGATCACAGCCGAGATTAAAAGCCAGCGTGACAGGCACGAGGGCCAGTCCATCAGCGAGAGGTTCTTCCAGCTGCCCCGAGCTGGGCCCCAGCCTTTCAGAGAGGTTCCAGCGAGGCTCTAGGGCCTGCACCGTGGCCAGGTGTGGTCGAGAAGTGTTGGGTGACTCTCCGCCTCGGGTCACCCACACCCACTCGCCCTGGAAGAGGCCGAGGCTGCGGAGACAGCGCCGACTCACCCCCAGTGAATCGCCAGTCCCTCCCAGGACCCCCCGAAGTCGCCGGACAGTGCCAGAAGCCGCGAACGAGGACACCACCGGCGGGGGAAGGGGTCGGCTGCTGTCCCCGGTCTCCGGACCCAGTTTGGTCCGCCCACGCAGCTCAGTCACAGCCAGCCGCGTGCCTGGGCCGAGCAGCCCTTGCAAAGACGGCCGTGTCTCGAGCACCCGCGGTCCGGGCACTGGCAGGGCCTCTCCACGCCTCACCAGCAGCGGCCCGACTCGCGGTGAGAGCCCGGGGCCTGGCGAGGTGCCCAGCAGCGCCCAGCTCAGCGCCGGAGGCCGCCTCACGGGCCGCGCTCGCACCCGTGCCCCGGAGCCGAGGCCCAGGAGCCGCAGCAAAGCGCGGCTAACTAGCAGCTGCGGGGGCCCGGGCCCCTGCTCTGCTGTCCCCGCGGCCGGCGCCTCCAAGGCGGCCACGAGCAGCGACGGCCCTGCCGGACTCTCCCCGGCAGGTCGTAGGGCCAACACCAGGCCCAGCCCCGCTGCAGGCCATGGGCCTCCGGGTGGCAGCAACACTGTCAGCGGGGGTGTCTCCGTGGGGAAGGGGTCCAGGACCTGCAGGACCGCCAGCGCCATAGCGACAGCAGAGAAGCAACAAGGGAAGCACGGCTCCTGGAGCCAGATGACTGGACACAACTTCCGCTTCCGTGAGGGCGGGGCGTGGGAAGTGGGCGGGGCACGGCAGGCAGTGCGCATGCCCTGAGAAAGTGAGTCGCTCTTGGCTTCATCAGCCTGTGTCACTCAGTGTAGTTACCCAGCTTTTATGAAGCTGCACTTTGAGAGCGTGTTTACAGGAATTTGCCCTCAGCGCCTGCTAGGGGAATAGCGACCTCTCAACTGCCCTGCCCTATAACTTGTACTTAACAGTTAATCGAAGGATCAGTGAAACGGTCTGAACCAACTCAGCCCAGAGCTAGGAGGCACAAGTGGGATGTTCAGGAAGGAGCTCATTGCTGAGTGGAATTCCTAGTTTCCCACTCTGGAACTGTAAGCACTGAGGCTTGGAAGTAGTAGAGAAGGTTGCAGGAGGGAGTGATAGGATTATATAACCGTTTCTGGTGTGCTCAGAGATATGTAGTAGTTGCTGGCTGAACTACCATGTGAATCATTTAGCTCTGGAGTGCTTGGTGCTGCCACACCTGTTCCAACACATCCTACACAAAACCCACGTTCCACTGTTTCTTGTCCTGTTGTTTTATTCCCTCCCATCAAGCTTGAAGTGAGGACACACCGTGGTTGCTTTTTTGTTTCTCCAAAACTAGTTATTCTCCTCCTGCGCCCCCCCCCCCATCCTTTCACACTAGAGACCATTTCCCATTTCTACCCTTGAGTGGGGCAGACAACAAAGCAGTCAGAAAAAGTGTCAATAAGCACAGGATAAAATATCCCCCTTCCCACTTGTATTGTTAGTAAGATTCCATCTGTCTTCACCACCACTGCTCTGCAAATAAAATAAACACTGGTAAGACATACTTTCAGTTATTAATGATATATTTGCATTTAGAATCAATGGATTGGGGGCTAGGTGGTGGTGCACCTAGTTAAATACACACATTACAGTGTGCAAGGACCGGGGGTTCAAGCCCCAGCTCCCTACCTGCGGGAGAAAGCTTCACAAAAGGTGAAGCAGGGCTGCAAATGTCTCTGTCTCTCTTCCTCTCTGTCTCACCTCCCATTTCGATTTTCCCGTCTCTATCCAATAATAAGTAAAAAGATTTTTTTTAAAAAGATAGACTTAGTGGTCTGAGAGGTGGCGCAGTGGCTAAGGCAATAGACTCTTAAGCATGAGGTTCTGAGTTCAATCCCTGGCAGCACAACCAGAGCGGTGTCTGATTCTTTCTCTCTCTCTCTCCCCTCCTATCTTTCTCATTAATAAATAAATTTTTTTATTTATAAAAAGGAAACATTACAAAACCATAGGATAAGAGGGGTACAACTTCGCACAATTCCCACCACCAGACCTCCATATCCCATCCCCTCCCCTGATAGCTTTCCTATTCTTTAACCCTCTGGAAGTATGGACCCAAGATCATTGTGGGATGCAGAAGATTGAAGGTCTGGCTTCTGTAATTGCTTCCCCGCTGAACATGGGCACTGGCAGGTCAATCCATACTCCCAGCCTCTCTCTCTCTCTTTCCCTAGTGGGAAAGGGCTCTAGGGAAGCAGAGCTCCAGGACACATCGGTAGGGTCGTCAGTCCAGGGAAATCTGGTCGGCATCATGCTAGCATCTGGAACCTGGTGGCTGAAAAGAGAGTTAACATACAAAGCCAAACAAATTGTTGAACAATCATGGAATAGTGCAGATGAAGTGTTGGGGGGGGGGTCCTCCATTTTGTAGATAGCTAGTAGGCATATTTTAGTTATACTTCAAAGGGCCTGTAGCTACACTAGTGGTTTTTTTTGTTGTTGTTGTTTGCGATGTCTGGTTCTTTCTCTCTCTCTCTCTCTCCCCCTATCTTTCTCATTAATAAATAAAATCTTTAAAAAAAAAGATAGACTCAATTTATTGGTCAGTGGCATTCTACTTTTCCTGAACTTTGCATTCTCTCTCTCTCTCTTTTATTTATTTTTTTATTGCCAGCAGAGTTATTGCTAGGGCTCGGTGCTGGCACTACATATCCACTGCTCCTGGGAGGCATTTTTTCCCTCTCCCCTCACCCCAATTTTTTTTCTAAGATAGGACAGAGAGAAATTGAGAGGGGGCAAGGAGATAGAGAGAAGGAGAGACCTGCAGATAGACATCTACATGCCTGCTTCACAGCTTGTGAAGTAGATCCCCTGAAGGTGGGGAGCCGGAGCTCAAACCCAGGTCCTTATGCTTGGTAATACATGCATTTTTGGACTTAATCGAGTGCACCACTGCTCAACCCCCTGAACTTTAGATTCTCTTCCAACCACTGCTCAGCTTTCTCCTTTCCTTTGCAGAGGGCCATCTTGAAGTAGTTTTCTATTTTGAATATTATATATTGCTGAAACTTTGAAAGTTGAGCATTATAATTACATGGTCTTACTGCCCACTGATATAATTTTAAAAAATGGTATTACATTTATTTATTTATTGGATAGTGACAGCCAGAAATCAAAGAGGGAAAGAGGTGATAGAGAAGGAGAAAAACAAAGAGACACCTGCAGAACTGCTTCACCACTTGTGAAGCTTTCCCCCTGCAGGTGGGGTATAATTTTATTTTTTTGTCTCCAGGGTTATCACTGGGGCTTGGTACTTGCTCTACAAATCCACTGCTCCTGGAGGTAATAGTTTTCCATTTTTGTTGTTGCTGTTGCTGCTGTTGTTGGATAGGACAGAGAGAATCGAGAGAGGAGAGAAAGACAAAGAGAGGAAGAGAAAGACATCTTCAGACCTGCTTCACTACTTGTGAAGCGACCTCCCCCTCAACCCCCTGCCCTGCATGTGGGGAGCTGAGGGTTCAAACTGGGACTCTTGCACCTGTCCTAGTGCTTCACACTATGTGTGCTTAATCTGGTGCACCACCATCCGGCTCCCATAACTTTTCTTTTTTTTTTTTTTTTATTGTCACCAGGGTTATTGCTGGGGCTCAGTGCTGGCACTACAAATCCACAGTTCTCCTGCCAGCCATTCCCACCACCCTCCCCCCTTTTAAAAAGCATTTCTTTTAAATTTTTAAAAAATCTTTGTTAGTGGATAGAGATGGCCATAAATCCAGAGGGAAGGGGTGATAGAGCAGGAGAAACAGAGAGATACTTGCAGTCCTACTTCACCACTTGCAAAACTTTTCCCCTGCAGGTGGGAACTGGGGACTTGAACCCCGATCCTTGTACCACCCGGCTCCCCTTCCTTTTTTTTTTTTTTTGCCTCCAGGGTTATTAAGCTGGACCTTGGTGCCTGCTCCTGGAGGCCATTTTTCCCATTTTGTTGCCCTTGTTGTTTATTGTTGTTGTTGTTATTGCTGTCATTTTTGTTGGATAGAACAGAGAGAAATCAAGAGAGGAGGGCAAGACAGAGAGGAGGAGAGAAAGAGAGACACCTGCAGATCTGCTTCACCGCCTGTGAAGCGACTCCCCTGCAGGTAGGGGAGCTTGGGCCTCGAAACCGGGTCCTTGCGCTTTGCACCATATGCACTTAACTCAATGTGTTACTCCCTGGCCAGCCCCCTCCTAATTTTTATTAGATAGGTCAGAAAGAATAGAGAGGAATTAAGAAAGGATGGGGAGATAGAGGGAGAAAAAGATGGACATCTGCAGAACTGCTTCTCAGCTCTTGAAGGAGACCCCTTGCAGGTGGGGAGCAGGGGCTCAAACCCAGGACCTTGTGTAATATGTGTGCTTCCCAAGGTGTGCCACAACCCGGAACCCTCATTTAAAATTTTTTTAAATATTTACTTATGAGAGAGAGGAAAGAGAAAACCGGAACATCACTCAGGTACATGCTATGCTGGGAGTCAAACTCTGAACCTCATGCTTGAGAGTCCAGCGGTTTATCCACTGAGTCACCTTCCAGGCCACAAGAAAATATTTTTAAATGTCTACTTATAGTTCCTGGAGATACTAATCTCTCTCTCTTTTTAAGAATTTGTGGGTGGGGGTATAGCATAATGGTTATGCAAAGAGACTTTCATGCCTGAGGCTCTCAAGTCCCAGATTCAATCCTCCACACTGCCATAAGCCAGAGCTGTCCTATCCAACAATGACAACATCAATTACAACAATAGTAAAAAACAACATATCCTAAAGAACCCAACACCCATCCAAAAAGATTTGTGTACATATATGTTCTTGGCAGCTCAATTTGTAATAGCCAAAAGCTGGAAGCAACCCAGGTGTCCGACAACAGATGAGTGGTTGAGCAAGTTGTGGTATATATATATATATATGTATATATATATATATATATATAATGGAATATTACTTAGCTATAAAAAAAAGGTGATGTCACCATTTTCAGCCAATCTTGGATAGACCTTGAAAAATTCTTGTTAAGTGAAATAAGTCAGAAACAGAAGGATGAGCATGGGATGATCTAACTCTCAGGGAGCAGTTGGAAGACAAGATCAGAAAAGAAAACACAAGTAGAACCTGAACTGGAATTGGCGTATGGTACCAAAGTAAAAGACTCTGGGGTGGGTGGGTGGGGAGAATACAGATCCAAGAAGGATGACAGAGGACCTAGTGGGGGTTGTATTGTTATATGGAAAACTGGGAAATGTTATGCATGTACAAACTATTGTATTTACTGTTGAATGTAAAACATTAATTCCGCAATAAAGAAATTTAAAAAATAATGAATTAAATAATAACAATAATAGCTAGATGATCTAATGAGGAAAAAGCTTATGAAAAACACATAAATTCTACTGAGAATTGAAAATAGGATCCTCAAATAAACTAGTGTGAAGGAAAAATAAATAAAAAAGGCACCAAAAGGGAAAATAAATAACTATTAAAAATTATTTTTTTTAAAAAAAGGTGACTGCTTTACACAGTATTAGATAAGCTGTAGGCCTCAGCAATATGGTGCTCTTTGAAACCTTGGGAATAGTATAGGCAATACATCTAGTGTTCTGCCAAAGTGGGTACCCATATAATAGTAATGTATATCTATAGGGGTCTGGTGGTGGTGCTTCTGGCTAAGCACACATATTACAGTGCACTAGGACTGAGGTTCAAGCCCCTGGTCCTCACCTGCAAGGGAAAAGCTTCATGAGTGGTCTAATAGTACTGAAGGTCTCTTTCTCCCTGCCTCCCTTTTCCCTCTCAATTTCTCTGTCTCTACCCCAAATAAATAAATATATGTGTATATTTTTAAAATATTTTATTTATTCCTTTGGTTGCCCTTGCTGTTTTATTGTTGTAGTTATTATTAATGTCATCGTTGTTGTATAGGACAGAGAGAAAGGGAGAGAGGAGGGGAAGACAGAGAGGGGGAGGGAAAGATAAGACACCTGCAGACCTGCTTCACTGCCTGTGAAGCGACTCCCTTGCAGGTGGGGAGCTGAGGGCTCCAACCGGGAGCCTTACTCCGGTCCTTGTGCTTTGTGCCACGTGCGCGTGCGCTTAACCTCCTGCGCTACTGCCTGACTCCCAATAAATAAGTATTTTTTAAAACTCATTTTATTTTTATTTATTTATTCCCTTTTGTTGCCCTTGTTGTTTTATTGTTGTCATAGTTGTTGGATAGGACAGAGAGAAATAGAGAGAGGAGGGGGAAGACAGAGAGGGGAGAGAAAGACAGACACCTGCAGACCTGCTTCACCACCTGTGAAGCGACTGCCGGGGGCTCGAACCGGAATCCTTACGCTGGTCCTGGCGCTTTGCGCCACGTGCGCTTAACCCACTGCGCCACCGCCCGACCCCCTATTTGTTTGCTTTTTTTCAGAGCCAGGACCTTGTTACATATACCTTTTCACTGCTCCCAGTTGCTTTTTTCATTCATATGCACAGAGACAAACAGTGAGAGAGGTAGAGACAGCAATGCACAGGAGCTTCTTCTGTAACATAGCACCTTCAGGTGTGGTGACAGGACTGGAATCTGGACCTTGGGGCATGCTAAGGCACAGCTCTATCCTGTGAGCTATCTTCCCTCTTTATGAACCATTACACTGTATCTTAATTACTTGGTCAACTTCTCTAGGCTGGCTGCTAACTCCTTGGGGGCAGAAACTGATCTTAACTACTAGGAAGGTGGTTTGGACAGGGTGAGCGTGTGTGTGTGTGTGTGTGTGGGGGGGGTACGGTGTTTTTCAGGATACTCAACAATAAGATTGCTTTCAATTTTAGCTGGTTCTCCAAATCCCAGGATAGAACATGGCAGCAGAAACTGGGATCCTTTTTTTTTTTTTTTCCCCAAAGTTACACAAACACGGATTTCCAGCTCATCTCACCCGAATCCCGCCTGGCTAGACTTCCCCTGTGATCCTCTGCAAGTCCTGTCCAGAGAAACTGATGCCTTCGGGGAATCTTGCGGAACTCTAATCCACCGGGCATATGCAATTAAGACTACTTTACCCTTCATTCTATAGATTATTTCCTGCCATTCGGACTGGGCGGAGTGGCAGAACGGCAAAGGAGTGACGGCCACTGGAGAAAGAAAGAGCTCCAAGGGCTGCGAAGAAAGGCTAAGGCCGACGCAGAGCAGACGCCGGAGTGCGGCACTGAGTGCTCTGCTCCGGCTTCCTTTAACCCCGCCCCTTTCTCCAAGCCCCACCCCCGTCCGGGCGGGACCTCACCCTTCAGCCAATTCCGGGCCCGGAACCCTGGCGGTTTGTACTCTTCCTTCCCAATGAGAAAAAAAAAGGAAGCAGCTTGGCTCCAATGACCAATCCGAGGAGGCGGCGCCTGGTTGTCAGGCAGGTTTGTAAGAGTTCGGGCCAATTGGAGGCGCAGACACCCCTCGACCCGGGCGCAGCGCGCAGGCGGTGGCAAAGAGACGCCGAGAGGGCCGAGTGCGGCCGAGCAGGAGCAGGAGCGGGGCTGCAGCAGCTGGGCCGGGTCCGGACGGGCCGAGATGCCCTATAAACTGAAGAAGGAGAAGGTAAGCGTGGCCCTTTTCCCCCGCGCCTCCGCCTTGGGGCCTGCACGGAGCTCTGGGAGGGGCCCGAGCCAGGCCCGGGACAGCCCCAGACTGACCCTCCCGTCCGGGCCCCGCAGGACTCCCCGGGGCCAGCCCTCCGCCCCCGCTGCTGGTGCACCCCCGGCCAGTGCCCCAGCCGGGAAAAGGCCCATCACCTTGCCAGGGATAGAGTCGCCCGACGTACACCTCCCTCTCTTCCTCCCTCCACCTACCCCTGGTCCAGCGAAACCTCCCTCTAAGATCTGCCCCGCTCCCGGGTCACTCCCCGGCCCCCCACTCGGCTCCCCCTGCCCCCCACCCATTTGGGACAGCCCCTCTTTGAAGGCAGCACCTCCCTCCAGAACTACCCCCTTCCACACCCTCCCCCGCCCTGCGCTGCCGCTTCCCTCCTCTTCTCGCCCGCCGGGGCCAGGGCAGGGCCGGCCTTCTTCACTGTCCCCTACAGCCTCTTCTCCCTGCCCGCCAAGCTCTCTGACCTAGAACAGCTCTGCTTTCTCTCTCCTCCACCCAATCTGGCCTAGGCCCCTCCCTCCAGTTCTTCTTTCGCACAGAACTTGTAAGCTAGGACTGAGCCCTTCTGTTGATGGAACCTCAGAACGTCGGTGCTGGAAGCAACCTCTGAGCACATTCAGTGGCCGCCCCTCCGGGGACAGATGAGAAGACTGAGACCTGGTATGGGATGGGACTTGTCCAAGGTCACACAGTCAGCTGGAGGCCCAGCTGCAATATCAGGTCTCTGACTTGAATGAAGGTTTAGCAACCCACTCCCAGACTCATCCCAAACCCAGCCCCTTTGCTGGCTGAGAGTAGGCCCCTCCCTTGATTCCTAATTCTAGGCTAACCTTTGTATCTTGTTCCTTTTTTGCACCAGTGCTGGATTTCTGCCTTCTTGTACACTGTACTCAAACCGGGACTCTGTCCTCACTGGAAGAATGGTCTTCCTCCTTCCCCCAAAGACCAGCCACTCCTGGTTGCCCATGCCTTTGTCCTGGTGAACTGACACAGGCTGTGTGGTGTCTTGATCTTGCCTTTTTACTTTGCTCTTCTACCTTCATACTGCCTTCCCCTGTTTCTCATCCCTGCCTTTCCCTACCCTCTATTTCCTGCTGTTGCTGAGGTGACTCAGGTGTGGTTCCTTTGAGGTACAGACTCACACAGAGGATGCTAGGATACCATTTTCAGCCTCCTCCAGCTTCTCCTCCCCTGGGGCTGGCCCCTTGTGGTGGTGGCTAGCACTGGCCGGGTGTCCCACTCACCCATTTTCTGACCCCAGAGGTGACTTCATTTGGTTTGTCCTCTGATTGAATGGGTTGCTGGGTTGCCATCTCTGATCTTACCTAGTAAGCTCTGTCCCGGGGCTGTAGAAGATTGGCCAGGCAGTTTGGATTTGAGGCTGTCACCATAGCCTCCCAGGACCTATGCGTAGGGTTGGTGATGGTGTACTGGGCCCTGAACCTTTAGTGTGTTGAGCTGGATAGGAGTGTGGGTCTGTCCATGGGGAGTGGGCCTGCTGAAGAGGTTTGAGCCGCTTAACTGGATAGTGGATGCACAAGTCCATCACTCCCTCAAAGAGTGTGGAGAGGCAGGAAACCCAGGACTAGCTGCTGACGTCCATATTCATCTGTAATGTTCAGTCAGCACAGCAGACCTTTCTCTACTGGATGATTAAGAAGATGAAAAATCTTAATTAGACTTGCTAGGACAATAGGTCTAAGTATTTGGTTGGGAGAGAATGTTGTTGGCAAGAGATTGGGAACATGGGACCGAGCATGAGTCTCTCTCTGCTTTGGATTTCTAGTTGCATTTGACCCCCTTCAGTGGTTGGCAGGTCCTCAGAGGGAGGGAAGTGACAATGCAAGGGAGGCTTGCTGGATGGGCTGTGGGCAGAAAGGAGCAGTGGGTGTGGGTGAAGGGTTTTTACAGCTCATCTATCACTTTTTCCTTTTCTCCTTCATCTCTGCTAGTCTTGATCCTGGTCACCATTCCTGGCCTACTCCCTGAAACTCTCTGAACCCTTGGTCAGGAGGGAGCTCTCCCTCCTCCCCCTGGATTTGCAGAACACTTGGTAGGTCACTTAGAACCGTTTATGTTCCCTTGACCTGGTGCTGGTTGTGGGCAAGTCTTTTCTCCCTCGAGACAGTAAAAACTAAACTCTGTTTTCATTTGGCATTTCTTCTGCATACAATAAGCTCTCAGTGGATGGGTCTATTGCCTCTTCCCCATTCATTGACATCTGGGACTTCATTTCCTTTAGGTTGCCAGGGAATGTGTATGCCCTTGCTGCCTCCTGCTTTCTTCTTGTTAATAACAGTAATGCATTGTCAGGCACTAGCATTTTCATGGGCCAGGTACTGCATTAAAGGGAATTAGCTACTAGGACTGATGTACTCAATAGATGAAGAAACTGAGGCCCAGAGAGACCAGTTAGTTTGTCTGTGTTTATATAGCTAGTAAGTGTTGGGCCTGGAGACGAGGACAGGCTCCAAATGGTAAGTGCCACCACATAGCACAGTCCTGTTTGGCTGAAGAATGTGCACTTCACCTGTGCTACAGGAATCAAAGTGCAAGGATGCTGGTTCTGATTTTGCCAGCTCACGCACACGTACACCCACATACACACACACACACACACACACACACACACACACACACTCTCAAAGGCAGCTGGGATTGCAGCTGGGATCTCTCTTAGGTGTGGTCTCTGGGAAATAGATCTGAGTGCAGTGGGGAAGGTGGAGAAGAAACAAAAAAAGAATGAGGGCTGGAGCAATAGCATAATTGTTATGCAAAAGCCTGGAGGTCCCAGGTTCAGTTCTGGGTACCATCATAAGCCAGAGCTGAGCTGTAGTTAAGAGAGAAGGAGGGAGAGGGAGAAGGGGAATGGGAAAGGAGCTTATGATCAGGTAAGAGATGTGACAAGCACAAAGACAGGTAGGAGGAGCCCACAGCTAGGAGGGGAGGGGAGGGGTGTTGTGCCTTGCCTGCACCTCCTTCACCCTTTTCTTCTCCCCCCACTCCTATGCTCTGAGCCACTCCCAGGCTCCTGGGTGAGGGGTCAGTGTGGCCAACATGGCCAGCAGGCAGTAGGAGAAGGCTCAGCCCACAGAATGAACCCCTTCCCCCTCTTGTGGGACTGCTTGGAACTGTTCTCTTCATACCTGAGAATCAGTGACTTTCTCCCCACCCCCACAGAGCCTTCCCCCTACTCCAGCCCACACAGAACTCTCTCCTCCCTGAAATCCGTGTACCCTGTAGTCACAGTCACTTTATTTAACACTTCTCACTTGAAGGGGCTCTGTGCTGTTGAGTTGCAGAATCTCAGAGCTAGGAATGCTTCCCAAGGTCCTCGAGTCTAGTCCTCTTTGAAGGCTTGAGTCCCTTGCGTGTGCTGCTTTAGAGGAACCACAAGTACTCCTCTGTTTGGGGGTGCTCGGAGTTGGGGCTCTCAGCCTCATTAGGCAACTGCTCTGGGAGAAAATTCCTCAATGTTGGTAGCCACAGCCGGTCTTCCTGCCACTTCAGTCCTCTGCTCCTGGGCCTGTGGCTCCACAGAGCACAAGTTGCATCTTTAGTCCACATGGCAGCCCTTCATTTATTTGTAAAGAGCCCTCTGCTCCCCCACCCTCCAGGACTCCTCCCTTCCATTGTTAACTTTCTCAGTTCCTGCAGCTGTTGCTCTCAGGACCTGGTTTTTGAATCCAATCCCAGTATGGGTTGTATTTCCCCCAAAGAAAACTAGGATTTAAAAAAAAAAAGAAAACTAGGATTTTCTTTGTCCCTGCCTGTGTCTGACACAGACTGAGTTAGCTTGTCCAGGATGACCCCAGCAGTGCCCAGGACAGGGGCTTGGGGTTGCCATCCCTTTCCAAGTGCTGAGCACTCCACTCAGGCCTCTTTGCGACTGCGCAGAAATGACTTGTATTGAGCTTGCAGTCAGCCCTAAATCCCCACATCTTGTTCACGTTTCCCCAGCCTGGCCCTGTTGCAGTTGCTTTTTTTGGCATGAGACATAAGGAAGAGATGCCGGGCAGGCCAGGGCCCAGAGCCAAATGGTCAGGTCCCCATGGGAAACTTGGGACTAGTACTTACTCTGTCACATTTCAGGGCCCTACCCCATCCCTGCCCCTGTGCCTTACCCACCCAGGGGCTCTCGGGACAAACCCTTGACCTGTTAGCACCCCTGGGCTCTACTGATTATGCCAATAGCACCTTTCGTCTGGGTGCTGTTTATGACACACAGAAAAATGTCTCCAGGTCTTTCCAGATGGCCATGAGGGGAGAGCAGTGACTTCCCTCCTGCTTGAGAGCCTCAGGCACCCCTCTGCCTGTGAGCCAGACATCAGTTGCCAGCCTGAGCAGTTTGTTCCATATTGCCCTTCCCTTAATAGGTTCTTCCCTGATAGAAACCCTCTCAGGCCCCCGCCTTCTGAGGGAAAAGATCATCATGTGTAATTATTGTGTGCTAGGGATATCTTCCTAACTAGACTCTAAACTTCTTGAAGGAACTAAATCTCTCTGTGTGTACAGCTCTATCCCACCCTTGGGCTAAGTGTAAAGTAGATGCCCATTGGTTCTAATTGTTTGATTCCATTGAGCAAAGGGTAACTTACAGCAGAGACCCAAGGTGTCCAGAGGAGACTTCTTCATTCTGGCACCTGTTGACTCTACCCGTATCTTCTCCCTACAGGAGCCCCCCAAGCTCGCCAAAGGCACAGCCAAACCCAGCAGCTCAGGCAAGGATGGTGGAGGCGAGAATACGGAGGAGGTAAGAAATAGGGGCACAGCCCTAGAGATGGTACAGTCATCAGGGCCACTGGTTTAATGGCTGGTGTGGTAAGGGAGCCTGTAAGGGGCCAGAAGTTAAGAGGACTAAAGAAAAGGAGGCTATCACTGGCTATCTGGGAGGAACTGGACAGCCCATCTGGAATCGCTTCTGACAGGCTTTCCTTGCAGATGAGCTTGGACCAAATAATTTCTCCAGGACTGGAGAAATAGCATACCAGTTATGCAAAAAATATTTCATGCCTGAAGCATAAAGATCTCAGGTTCAATCCCCAGCACCACCATAAGCCAGAGCCAAGCAGTACTCTGATAAAACAATAAATAAGCTCTCCAGTGATTCAGACTCCCCAAGAATCCTGTGGAAGTTGTTTCTGCACTTACCAACTTCCACATTGTTGAGAATTCCCTTTGTGGGGCCATGCAGTAGAGCACCTAGTTAAGTGCACATAGTACTATGCATAAGGACTCATGCAAGGACCTGGGTTAAGCCCCAGCTCCCCACCTGCAGCAGGGACACTTCACGAGCGGCAGAGCAGGTCCGTAGGTATCTGTCTTTCTCTCTGTCTCTCTCTCTGTCTCTTCCATCCTCTTAATTTATGTCTGTCCTATTGAATAAAATAGAACAAGAAAAAAAAAAGAATTCTTTTTGTTCTTTTGTTTTGTTTTGGTTTTATGAAGTGTGAAAAGCTAAGGGCTCCTGAGATGAATGAAAACTGCAGACAGGCAGATAGATGCCTAAGGGGGTGACAAGTGACTCTGCATGACAATAGGTGAAGAGTGGCGGGTGGTGGGGCCAGGCAGTGCCACCCAGTTAAATGCGCATATTACCAAGCCCGAGGACCTGGGTTTGAGCCTCTGCTCCCCACCTGCAGGGGATTCTGCTTCACAAGTGTTGAAGCAGATCTGTAGGTGTCTTATCTTTCTCTCCTTTTCTCTATTTCACCCTCCTTTCTCAAATTCTCTCTGCCTTGTCAAATAAAAATAAAGCAGAAAGAAAAAAAAGAGGAAAATATGGCTGCTGGAAGTGGTGGAATCATATTGCCGGTACTGTACCCCAGCAGTAACCCTGGTAGCAATAAAAAAGGAGAGAGACAGAGACAGACAGGTGGCCCTGCGTGAAGCAGGGCAGGGCCTACTGCCCTTGGTACTGTACTCATGGGTGCTGCTGAAGGACAGTCAGGAGAGGAGGTGAGCACAGCAATCTAGGGCTGTAAAACAATAAATGGCAAGTAGAGAGAGCACAGAGGGTGGAGTGACGTCTGGAAGTCCAGAGTTTATATGTGAAAGGTTGGGAACGTGCTTGTGGGATGCTTGGGACAGTGAGCCACCCTGTCAATCTGTCTAGCAAACTCCCATGCCGCCTGGGAGCGGTGAGCCTTGCTTTCACCACTTCCTCATCCCTGTTCTAAACTGTTCCAAGGAATGGAGGAGTGCAGGACGCACATGTCCCTAATGATGGACGGGTCATGTGACCTTATGGGGAGAAGAGATGATTAACAAGTATTTGTGATGGGGCTAGTGAAAAGACTCACTTGGATAGTTGCGCTGCATTGCCGTGTGCATGACCCAGTTTTGAGCACTACCCCTGTAGCACTAGGAGAAACTTCTGTGCTGTGGTCTCTGACTCTGTTTCTAGCTAAAACAATAAAAAAATAAAACAAGGATTTGGGGTTAACTTTGGTTTGCTTTTTTTCCTGAATACTTTTGATCCTTAACACTTTTGAGAGAATCAAGCACTTTTTTTTCATGCCATTTTAGGCCTCAGTTGAGTGATCAGAAGAAGCAGGGTAGGGTTTCCTCATTATTTTTTTTCTTTTGCCTCCAGGGTTATTGTTGGGGCTCTGGTGCCTGCACTACAAATTCACTGCTCCTGGAGGCTATTTTTCCCATTTTGTTGCCCTTGTTGTTACCCTGGTTGTTGTTGTTATTATTATTGTTATTGCTGTTGTTGGATAGGACAGAGAGAAATTGATAGAGATGGGGAGACAGAGAGGGAGAGAGAAAGACAGACACCTGCAGACCTGCTTCACCACCCGTGAAGTGACTCCTTGCAGGTGGGGAGCCAGAGACTCAAACCCCGATCTTTACACTGGTCCTTGTGCTTCACGCCATATGCGATTAACTGTTGTGCTACTGCCCAACCCCCGGTTTTCCTTATTCTATAGGGATGGGAGCAGAGGACCACAGGAAGCTGGATTCCTTCTTCCCAGGCTCCGACTCAGTAATCTGATCTTTCTCTAAGATAATCCTTATCACTTAATGTTGTAGTGATCTGTTTCCCTATGTTTCTCCCCACCAAACTGTGAACTCAGGGAAGGAGCTAGATGTTAGTCTGGGTGGCTTCTTCCCTGCACCCATGTGCTCATGCGTAGGTTAAGAGGGGGTCATCAGTAAATGCTTCTGGGGAGCCCCCCTACCTTCCTGCCCCAGGTTAATCTCCCCTTTAGGAATGATGATGTCTGAGGGACGCACAAGGGACTTGGTTAGGAACTGACAACTGACATTGAAAGCAACAAGAGAGGGTTGAAGAGATAGTTCATTTAGGTATGGCACATGCCCGGCAGGCCATGCTTGTGGCCTAGGTTTGAGCCCTGGTACTACATGGGAGGTGCTGTGACACTGGAGGATGCCCTGGTGCTGTGCTCGTGCTCATGCTTACACTTCCCTCCCACAACCCCCCCCCCCACAAAGGAAAAAGCAGCCCAGACTGGTGAACTTTGAAATTGTGCATGTGTAAGGCCCCTGCTCTTCAAAAAGATCAACAAGAGATTTAAGGATTTAAGGAGATAAAAAGAAATTATTAAGAGTTGCCTAACTCCTAGTAATTCAGCTATTAGGTAGGTTAGGTATCATTCCCAAAAAGTGGTGTGGTAAGGACCCCTGCCTTGTGCTATATGGCAGCTGGTACCATTCACAGCAGCACTTCAGTATAGTTACAGTGAAATAGTTCCAAGGACCAAGGAGACAGCCTAATGATTATGCAAAAACCTTTCATGCCTGAAACTCCAAAAGTCCTAGGTTCAATCCCCAGCACCACCATAAGCCAGAGATGAGCAGTACTCTGGTATAATTTTTTTTTTTTTTTTTGCCTCCAGGGTTATCACTGGAGCTCCTTGCCTGCACCACAGACCCACTGCTCCTGGAAGCCATTTTTTCCCCCATTTTTGTTACCCTTGTTATTGTTATAGTTGTTGGATAGGACAGAGAGAAATGGGAGTGAGGAGGGGAAGCCAGAGAGGGGGAAAGAAAGACACCTACAGACCTGCTTCACTGCTTGTGAAGTGCCTCTCCTGCAGGTGGGGAGCCAGGGGCTCGAACCAGGATCCTTACAGGGGAGTCACTTCACAGGCGGTGAAGCAGGTCTGCAGGTGTCTCTCTTTCTCTCCCCCTCTCTGTCTTCCCTTCCTCTCTCCATTTCTATCTAACAATGATGACATCAATAACAACAACAATAACTACAACAACAATAAAAAACAAGGGCAACAAGAGGGAAAATATAAAAAAAAAATTTTTAATTAAAAAAAATAAAAATAAGGTGAAATAATTCTGTGTGGGCACATTGTACCTGCTGTCTCGTGTGTTAGCTTGTGAGCTTCCTTGAGGCTGGAGGACATGGTTCCCTCCAGGCACCAGTATTTGACTTTAACAAGTGAGTGAAAAGGTGAATTAGTAAACAAAGTAACCAACTACAAATGAAAGCTGGAAAGAACCTTTGAGTTTAATCCCCTCCTTTCACAGGTGGGAAAACAGTTTCAAAATATATCCTGGGGGGGGGGGGGGCTGGGCAGTAGTGCAGTGGGTTAAGTGCACATGGCACAAAGCGCAAGGATCCTGGTTTGAGTCCCTGGCTCCCCACCTGCAGGGGGGTCCCTTCACAGGTGGTGAAGGAGGTCTGCAGGTGTCTACCTTTCTCTCCCCCTCTCTGTCTTTCCCTCCTCTCTTGATTTCTCTCTGTCCTATCCAACAACAACGACAATAATAGTAGTAACAACAGCAACAATAAACAACAAGGGCAACAAAAGGAAAAAATAGCCTCTAGGAGCAGTGGATTCGAAGTGCAGGCACCAAGCCCCAGCAATAACCTTGGAGGCAAAAAAAGAAAAAAAGAAAGAAACACAGTGGGACAACAAAGAAAAATAAAATCATATATATATATATATATATATATATATATATATATATATATGCAGTGACCAACTACTTTTCTATGCTTTTAAAAAATATTTCCTTTATTATTTATTGGATAGAAATTGAGAAGGAAAAGGGGGGATTGGAGGATTGAAAAGGAAAGGGAGAGAGAAAGTGGGTAGGGTTGATGGCGTAATGGTTATACAAACAGACTCTAATGCCTGAGGCTCCAAGGTCCCAAATTCAACCCCCCACACCACCATAAACCAGAGCTGAGCAGTGCTCCGGTAAAATAATAATAATAATAATAATAATAATAATAATTAAAAAATAGTAAATAAGAAATTAAAAAGTGTGAGAGATAGATACCTACCTACAGCACTACTTCACTGCTCATGAAACTTTCCCTACAGGTGGGGACCAGGGACTTGAACCCAAGTCCTCGTGCATTGTAACATGCACTTAACCAAGTGTGCCACCAAGGCCTCAACAGCTGGGATTTCTTCACTGCCCTTCTGGACAGTCTGCCAAAGTCAGTGGGCCAGCGTCAAGTCCTCTGGAAAAGGAGTGTTGAGTTCACCATGAGCTATGTCTTGTGAAACACTCATAAGTATGCCTCACCCGTATGCAGCATTTTGGAGATTCTGCTCCATGAGTTTCTAGAATTGCACCCATGTGGCTCCAGACAGAGAAAAGGTGGGAAAGTAGGGGTTGTGCTTTGAGGCCCAGGCTGACAAAAGTTGTTTGGCATGACCCTTCCCTTGTTCTTTTCTAGTCCAGAATTTGGGGTTCTTTCAAGTGACCCTAATAATGCACTACCAACATTTACTAAGTAGTTACTTATGTAGTGCTTTCCTGGGGAAGCCATAGTAAATTACTACAAACTGGGTGACTTTAAATAACAGAAATAGCACCATGTTCAGGCACAGGACTTGCAAAGAGTGAGGTTCTCAGTTGAAGCTGTAACACCACATACACCAGAGTGATACTCCATTTCTTTCTCATTATCAAATAAATGAATCTTATAAAATAAGGACAGGGGAGACAGCACAGTGGTTATGCAAAAGACTCTTATGCCTGAGGCTCCAAGTCCCAGGTTCAATCCCATCTCTCCTCCCCCAGTCTGCACTACCATAAGCCAGAGCTGAGCAGTACCCTGGTAAAATAAATGTCCCGGAGACAGCACAATAGTTATGCAAAAGACCTTCATGCCTGAGATTCTGAAGTCCCAGGTTCAATCTCCAGCATCACATAAGCCAGAGCTGAGCAGTGGTTTGGTTAAAAAAAAAAAAAAAAGATACAATTTCATTGATCTGGATGACTTTATTTCTATTCTTTCTTCCCTTCTTTCTATTCTTTCTTCCCTTTTTTTTTTTTTTTTTTTTTTTGCTTCCAGGGTTATCTCTGGGGCTTGGTACCTGCACCACAAATCCACCGCTCATGAAGGCCATTTTTTTACCCCTTTGTTGCCCTTGTTGTTGATCGGTGTTGTTACTATTATTGTTGTCATTGTTGGATAGGATAGAGAGAAATCAAGAGAGGAGGGGAAGACGGGGAGAGAAAGAGAGACACCTGCAGACCTGCTTCACTGCTTGTGAAGCGACTCCCCTGCAGGAGGGGAGTGAGGGCTCCAACCGGGATCCTTACACGGGTCCTTGCGCTTTGAGCCACGTGCGCTTTACTCGCTGCGCTACCGCCCGGCCCCTCTTTTCCTTTTTTGATAGAGATGAGAGGTAGGGAGAGTAAGACAGAGAGGAGAGACACCCATGGCACTGTTCAGTACTTGTGAGGTTTGTCCTCTGCAGGTGGGGACTGGGGTAACTAGCATGTGTGGTCTACCAGGTGGCCACCACCCAGCCTCTCTTACTTTTTTGCCTTGGCATTGCCAGTGTCTTGCACAAATGCAGTTTCATTGCTCTGACTGGACTTTTCCATGCAGATACACAGAGGCAGAGGGAAAGACACCATAGCACCAGCATTTCTGTAATCCCACTGTAATACTCCACCCCACCACCCCTAATGTGGTATTCTAGGACCTGAACCTGGGTCATCTGCATGGCAAACTGGTGAGCTATTTCTCTCTTTCTGTGTCTTTTTTTTTTTTTTTTTTTTTTTTTACTAGAGCACTACTCAGCTCTGGCCAATGGTGGGGTGGGGACTGAACCTGGAACTTGGGAGCCTCAGGTATGAAAGTCTGCTAGCATATGCTATCTACCCACAGCCCGTGAGCTATTTCTCTACCTAGTAAATTTTTTGCCTAGTTGAATTCTTTTTTTCTCACAAAGTGAAACACGGACTGAACATGAGGTATTGCACCAAAGCAAAGGACTCCGGAGAGGGAGGGAGGGGAAAGGAGGATAGGAAGAAAACTCTGGGGGCCTATTATATAATGAAATTGTATGCACGTGTCAATGATTACATTGTAAAGCATTAACCCCCTCAGTTAAAAAAAAATATTTTTAGGGCCAGGTGGTGGCGCACCTGGTTGAGCGCACGTTACAGTGCAAAAGGGGCCCAGGTTCGAGCCCCTGGTCCCCACCTGCAGGGGGAAAGCTTCATGAGTGGTGAAGCAGGGCTGCAGGTGTCTGTTTCTCTCTCTCCCTCTCTATCTTACCATCCCCTCTCAATTTCTGGCTATCTCTATCCAATAAATAAATAAAGCTAATACAAAAAATTATTTAAAATATTAAAAACAATTAATTTTTTTAAAAAATATTTATTTATTTATTTTCCTTTTTGTTGCCCTTGTTGTTTTTTTATTGTTGTAGTTATTGTTGTTGTTACTGATGTCGTTGTTGTTAGGTAGGACAGAGAGAAATGGAGAGGGGAGGGGAAGACAGAGAGGGGGAGAGCAAGAGACACCTGCAGACCTGCTTCACCGCCTATGAAGGAGAGACGGGGAGTCGGAGAGCAGGGGAGTCGGGGGCTCGAGCTGGGATCCTTATGCCAATCCTTCTGCTTTGCGCCACCTGTGCTTGGTGCCAAGTGCACGTAACCCACTGTGCTACCTCCCGACTTCCTTTTTTCTTCTTTTTAAGAGCCAAATAAAAAGTTGCCGTGACTTGTTCCCTAATTTTGGCAGATTGTGTGCCTCATCTTCTTGTGGCGCTCTCTCTCTCTTTTTGCCTTTGTCTTTTTTTAAAAAAATTTTTATTATATTTATTTATTTTTCCTTTTGTTGCCCTTGTTTTTTATTGTTGTTGTAGTTGTAGTTATTGTTGTCATTGTTGTTGGATAGGACAGAGAGAAATGGAGAGAGGAGGGGAAGACAGAGGGAGAGAGAAAGATAGACACCTGCAGACCTGCTTCACCGATTGTGAAGCGACTTCCCTGCAGGTGGGGAGCCGGGGGCTCGAATCGGGATCCTTGGGCTGGTCCTTGCACCACATGCGCTTAACCTGCTGTGCTACCACCTGTCTCCCGACTTCGACTTTAAAAAAAAAAATTATTACATTTATTTTAAAATGGAGACATTAACAAAACTATAGGATAAAAGGGGTACAACTCCACACAATTCCCACCACCAGATCTCCATATCCCTCCCCTGATAGCTTTCCTATTCTTTATCCCTCTGGGAGTATGGACCCAAGGTCATTGTGGGATGCAGAAGGTGAAAGGTCTGGCTTATATAATTGCTTCCCTGCTGAACATGGGCATTTTTTTTTTTTTTTTGTATACCAGAGTACTGTTCAGCTCTGGTTTACGATGGTAGTGGGGTTTGAACCTGGGACTCAGGCATGAGAGTCTCTTAGCATAACCATTATTCTATCTACCTCCACCTTCTATTTTTATTTAAATTATCTTTATTTATTGGAAAGAGACAGCCTGAAATTGAGAGGGTAAGGGTAGATGGGGTTGTGTGTGTGGTGGCACACCTAGTTGAGTGCACATGTTACAATGCTTAAGGGCTTGGGTTCATGCCCCCAGTCCTTGTAGGGGGAAAGCTTCATTAGTGGTGAAGCAGTGCTACAGGCGTCTTTCTGTCTCTTTTCCTCTCGATTCCCCCTTATTCTCAATTTCTGACTGTATCTATCAAATAAATAAAAAAGATAATAAAAAAATTTAGGGAGTCGGGCAGTAGTGCAGCAGGCTAAGTGCACATGGCACAAAGCGCAAGGACCGGCATAAGGATCCCGGTTCGAGCCCCTGGGTCCCCACCTGTAGGGGAGTCACTTCACAAGTGGTGAAGCAGGTCTGCAGGTGTCTATCTTTCTCTCCTCCTCTCTGTCTTCCCCTCCTCTCTCCATTTCTCTCTGTCCTATCCAACAATGACAACAACAATAACAACAATAGTAACTACAACAATAAAACAAGGGCAACAAAAGGGAATAAATAGAAATTTAAAAAAAATTTTAGGGTCCAGGTGGTGGCACACCTAGTTAAGCACCCACATTACAATGTGCAAGGACCCAGGATCAAGCCCCTGGTCCCCACCTGCAGGGGAAGCTTCACAAGTGGTGAAGCAGGGCTACAGGTGTCTCTCTGTCTCTCTCTCCCTCTCCCTTCTCAATTTCTCTCTGTATCCAATAATCAAAAACCAAAATAAAGTAAAAATTTTAAAAAATTTGAAAAAAGAGAGAGGGAAATACCTATGACACTGCTTCACCACTCACAAAGCTCTCCCCCCAGGTGGGGACTGGGGACTTGAACCCCGATCCTTGTACATTGTAATGTGGGTGGGCAACCAGGTATGCCAGCACCTGGTCCCCTTCCGTGGCTTTTTTTTTAATCCCATTTTTTAAAATCTCTAGTGCCAAACATAATGCTGGCTGAATAAATGGAGGAAGTGCTGTGGCTAGAGTGTTGGACTTAATAAAGCATGGCATCCCAGGTTTGATCCCTGGCGTTCTATGTGCCAGAATGATGTCACCCTTGCCCCTTCTCTTTCTTTCTTTCTCTCTTTTTTTCTTTCTTTTGTCTCCAGGGTTATTGCTGGGGCTCAGTGCCTGCACTATGAACCCACTGCTTCTGGAAGCCATTTTTTAAAAAACTTTAAAAATATATATTTATTCCCTTTTCTTGCCCTTGTTATTTTATTGTTGTAGTTATTATTGTTGTTGTTATTGTTGTCATCATTGTTGGATAGGACAGAGAGAAACGGAGAGTAGAGGGGGTAGAGAAAGATAGACACCTGCAGACCTGCTTCACCGCCTGTGAAGCGACTCCCCTGTAGGTGGGGAGCCAGGGGCCCGAACCAGGATTCTTACGCCAGTCCTTGCACTTTGTGCCATGTGCACTTAACCTGCTGCACTACCGCCCGACTTCCCTCTTTTTAAAAAAATAATAATTTTTATATTTATTTCCCTTTTGTTGCCCTTTTTTTAAAAAAAAATATATTTTATTTATTTATTAATGAGAAATATAGGAGGAGAGAGAGAAAGAACCAGACATCACTCTGGTACATGTGCTGCTGGGGAACGAACTCAGGACCTGATACTTGAGAGTCCAGTGCCTTAGCTATTGCGCTACCTCCCAGACCACCCCCTTTTTTTTTTGTAGTAGTAGTTGTTATTGATGTCATTGTTGTTGGATAGGACAGAGAGAAATGGAGAGAGGAGGGGAAGAGAAAGATAGACACCTGTAGACCTGCTTCACTGCTTGGGAAGTGACTCTGGGGCTCGAACCAGGATCCTTACCCTGGTCTTTGCGCTTTGCACCACGTGCACTTAACCCGCTGTGCTACCGCCCGAAACTCATGGAGGCCACTTTCCCCCCTCATTTTTGTTGTGTTTGTTGTTGTTATTGTTGTTGTTGTTGGACAGAACAGAGAGAAATCAAGAGGGGGGGAAGACGGGGTGTGTGGGGGTGGAGAAAGACACCTGCTTCATCTCTTGTGAAGTGACCCCCCTGCAGGTGGGTAGCTGGGAGCTGTTCTGAACTGGGTTCCTTAGCCAGTCCTTGCACTTCATGCCATGTGCACTTAACCCACACTACTGCCTGGCCCCCTCTCTTTTTTCCCCCACTAGGATTATTGCTGGGCCTTTGTGCCTGCATGATGATGTCACTGCTCCTGACAGCAGTACTTCTGAGAGAGAGAGAACAAGAGTATTGCTCTACTGCATGTGAAGCTCCCTCCCCCATATAAGTAGAGAGCAGAGTTGTGACCCCATATCCTTGAGCATGGTAATGAGTGTGCTCTGCTGGGTGTGCAACCACCCAGCTCCTTTCCTACTTTCTTTTTTCAACCAGGGCACTGCTCATCTCTGGCTTCTGGTGGTACTGGGGATTTAATCTGTGACCTCAGAGCCTCTGCCATGGAAGTCTTTTTGCATAATCATTATTCTTCCTCCCCCAGCCCTTCCTCTCTTTCTCTTTCTTGTTAGCAAATAAATACATTTTTCATAATAATAAATTAAGAAAGAATTAAGCACAGCTAGATAGAACTTTTTTTAACAAATATTTTTTAATATTTATTTATTCCCTTTTGTTGCCCTTGTTGTTTTATTGTTGTAGTTATTGTTGTTATTGATGTTGTCATTGTTGGATAGGACAGAAAGAAGTAGAGAGAGGAAGGGAAGACAAAGAGGGGGTGAGAAAGACACCTGCAGACCTGCTTTACCGCTTGTGAAGCCACTCCCCTGAGGTGGGAGCCGGGGGCTCAAACCAGGATCCTTACACCAGTCCTTGCACTTTGCGCCACCTGCGCTTAACCCACTGTACTACCGCCTGACTCCCTAGATAGAGCTCTTGATGTCAGTGATTTTTAAATTTAAAATGATGTCTAGCTAATTAATTCATGATGCAAAAGTTATAGCACCAGTCTTTGTCCACTTCACTGCTAAATTCTTCTTTCTCTTGTACTTAAGTTCTTTTACTGTTTCTATTTGATGTTTAAATATTTGGACTTAATTATTCAGAGTGGCTATGTTAGGATCAAGTTGAACAGGGATTGGTCGAGACTAGGCAAGTTTATTTGCAATCTCCTGAGTGCCTCCTCGATTGCCGGGGTCCTGAATCCAGAAAGACTTCTTGGAGTTAGGATCCTGCTGAGATTATAAATGTAGGAAGTGAGACTGGGGAAATAGTAGCTGGCAGAGTTCCAGGTGTGCATGCCTGAGGCTCCCTGATTCCTAGCTCTACATGTTTTGGAGTGGTGCTCTGACCCATTATTTCTCTATATATGAAAATTATTTCATATGAAGTAATATATATATTTATATATATTTTTTCCTTCCCCCGCCAAGGTTATTGCTAGGTCTCAGTGCTGGCATTATGAATTTGCTGATCCTGGCAGCCATTTTTACCTCTTTTTTTTTTTTCTTTCTATTTTATTTTTATTTGACAGAACAGAGAGAAATTGAGAGGGGAGGAGAGATAGAGAGGGAGAGAGAAAGAGACATCTGCAGACTTACTTTGCCTTTCATGAAGTGTCCTCTCTGCAAGTGGGGAGCGGGGGCTTGAAATAGGATCTTTGTGCATGTTGATTTGTACACTTAACTGAGTGTGCCACCACTGAGCCCCCTAAAGTAAATATTAAAAAATAAAATAAAGTTAGGGTCAGAGGAAAGAATTCAGTGTGTTTGAGCATACACAGTATTAATATACCTGGAGCTCCAAAGTCCCAGGTTTGATCCCTGGCACCACCATAAGCAAGAGCTGAGCAGTGTTCTGGTATGTGGGCCTAAAAGTAAACAGATCTTCAAAAAAAAAAAAAAAGTAATAGTAAAACTGAGAGGTGAAAGTGCTTTAGGAATGGGACCAGGCTGGCCATGGCCAGGAATGGGTGGAGGGGGAGGTGGCTGGATTTCCACTGACCTATGTTCACTCTGCTCTGTTGGCTGTAGAAGCTTCTCTAGGGGACTCACCTGCTTTCACATCAGCCTAGGCCAGCGGAGGAGAAGCTAGAAGCTGAACAGATGAATGGGCCAAGGAATGGACAGCTCAAAGAGGCTTGGCAGCCAAGGGCTTTGTTGGCTGTACTGGCTGTCTCAGACGCTTCTTGTTTCTGTGACCCATGAACTAGTGGTGCTTATAAAACCAGGGTGGCCTGGGGGTGGGGGGTAAGGGGGGAGTGCAGGGTAGCTCAAGCTGGCTTAGTGGCTCTCTGGCCACTCTAGCCTGTGGTAACATACTCTTACTAAGCAAGAGACCTTAGGCATCAGCTCATTGGGTGGCTTTTTAAGTTTTAGTTTTCAGCCACACAATCTTCAGTTCTCTTGAAACCTTACTTGGAGACTGGGTTGGGAAAGCACCGACCTAGTCCAACCCCCTCCCAGTTAGCAGAAAAGATTGAGGCCATGCTTTTCCCTTTCTGGGAAAGCTGCCCTGTTTCTCTGGAAGTCCCTTCAGTAAGGAGTTCCTGGAGGTGCGGGACATGTACAGTCTTACAAGAGAGGAGAGGAAGGGCTTGTTCTGCCTCAGCCTTGTTCCTCAGCTGCCACTGAGCCCCTCACCCTAGAGCCACTAGTGCCCTTGCTTCTCCACAGCTCCTGCTACAGCTCAGCAGTGTTCAGTGCCCGGGTTCCTGAGTCAGGACACTGAGGGATCTGTGGGCAGGGCTGATTTTCATTGATGCCTGTTAGGTGCCAGTGCTGAGGGGGCCCAGGAGGTGTGGTCGTCATGGACTAGCTGTCTAGTGAGGGAATGCTACACAGAGTGCCTAAGAGGTATCCCTGATTGGAGGTAGAGAGCATAATAGTCATGCAAAGAGGCTTTCATGCCTCAGGCTCCAAAGTCCCAGGTTCAGTCACCAGCACCACCATAAACCACAGCTGAGTGTTCTGGGAGGGTGGGGGGGATAATACAAAAGAAAATTAAAAAAAAAAAAAAGGTGTTCCTGGGGATGACCACAGAACTGATTGAGACAGGCAAACAGGTAGGAGGGTTGGGTATGGGAAGCAGGCAGAGAGGGGCTGGAGTGATCAGAGAAGACTTTTGGGGAGAAAGTATGGCATAAGCTGGATCTTGAAAGGATAGGACACCCCACCTGCGGGGTGGGGGGGAGCTTCTGCAGGTGTTTCTCTTTCTTCCTCTCTATCTCTCCTCCACTCTCAATTTCTCTTTGTCCTATCCAATAAAAAAATAATAAATTAATAAATAAATGAAAAATGGCCGCCAGGAGTGGTGGATTTGTCATTCAGGCACTGAGCCCCAGTGATCACCCTGGTTGTGGATGGGGGTATATGGGGGGTGGGGGGTACTTTTTTACACTCTACCAGGTAAGCCATCTCTTCTGCTCCAGAAATCCTTTTTTCTTTGTGATAGGTTCATTAGCCTTGTTTAAGTATTACTGTTGTAGCTATATTTTATTTTAATGAGAGAGACAGAGACAGACCAGAGCACTGCTCAGCTCTGGCTTGTGGTAGTGCTGGGGATTGAACATGGGATCTAGGAGCTCAGGCATGAAAGTCTTTTTGCGTAACCATTATGCTGTCTCCCCAGCCCTAAGTATTACTGTTTTTATTGAGAACATGCTAGTTTATAAGACTGTATATATTTTAGTACATTTTCACACCTTTAAAATATGTGTTACCGCACCACACACACAAAGATACGGTATTTTCTTGGGTTCACTTATTTAATTTAATTAATTTATTGCCACTAGGGTTATCAAGTCCAGGCTGTGTAAGCCTACACTCTTGGCCCCAGGTAAGGGTTGATTGTTCCTACAAAGGATAAATTGAGGGGCTGGGCAGTGGTGCACCTGGTTAAGCACACATAGTATGATATATAAGGACCCGAGTTTTGAGACCCCGGCTCCCCACCTGCAGAGAGGGTCTGTTTCACAAGTAGTGAAACTGGTCTTCAGGTAATCTCTCTCTCTCTCTCTTTCTCTCTGTTTCCCCCTCCTTTCTTAATTTCTCTGTCCTATTCAATAAAACAGGAAAGAAAAAAAAATGGCTGTAGGAGCAGTGGATTTGTAGTCTGGGCATCAAGCCCCAGAGATTACTCTAGGGGGAAAAAGTTAAGTGGAGACTCAGAGCTGCTGAAACTGATGCACATTAAACTGTGACCTCCCTCCAACCTTCTGTTTCTCTCCCCTGCCTCCCACTGAGGTGTAATCTCTCTGCTATATGCAGGAAAAGAGACCCCGGGGTACCTTGTAGTGTTTAATCAAAATTACCTTGACTGAGTGCTGGTCACAGCAGAAGTGTGTGATGGTTGCTCTTTCCCCCACTTCCTTGCTATTTCCCTTGTCCAACTGATGTCTGAGACTATTGTTTTAGGCAAAGGAGAAGACAAGATGGCCAAAGTGATAAGGCAACACTGACCCACAGCTCTGCTCTTTGCCGGACCCAGTGCTCCTTTCCTCTGACCCCCATAAAGGTCGCAAGTTTAGCTTTATCTATTTACCAGAACACTGCCTAGCTCTGGTAAATAGTGGTACTGGGGATTGAACCTGGATCTTAGAGCCTCAGGCATGAAAGTCTATTGTATAACCACTAGGTATCTCCCTGGTCCTTGACATAATTTCTCTTAAAGATTTATTTATTGGGGGCTGGGTCATAGTGCATCCAGTAGAGCACATACTATCATGCTCAGGGACCTGGGTTCAAACCCTTGGACCCCGCCTGCAGGGAGGAAGCTTCATGAGTACTGAAACAGTGTTGCAGGCCTCTCTCCTCTCCCCTCCCTTCCCCCTCTCTCTATATGATTTATTTATTTATTTATTTATTTTTAAATATTTATTCTTTTGTTGCCCTTGTTTTATTGTTGTAGTTACTACTGTTGTTATTGATGTCGTCGTTGTTGGATAGGACAGAGAGAAATGGAGAGAGGAGGGGAAAACAGGGGGAGAGAAAGACAGACACCTGCAGACCTGCTTCACCACCTGTGAAGCGACTCCCCTGCAGGTAGGGGGCTGGGGGCTCGAACCAGGATCTTTCTGCTGGTCCTCGCGCTTTACGCCACCTGCGCTTAACCCCCTGCGCTATCGCCCGACTCCCATATGATTTATTAGAGAGAAAGTGCATCACTGACACATGCAATGCCAGGGATTGAAGTCAGGATGCCATGTTTGAGAGTCTGGTGCTTTATCCACGGTGCTACCTTCTGGGATGCTCAACAAAATTGTTATGATAATAAAAAGCTTAGAGCATACACATTATACTATTCCTGGCTTTTCCCCTTTACCCATCCCAGAGGATTTCACATCCTTACTGTAAGGAGTTAAGAGTTGGCACAGGGGTTGGGGTGGTAAGGACAGGGGTTGGGGTGGTAAGGACAGGGGTGGCAGCTTTACCTGTGGGCCACCCCACTGAATGGGGTGATACTTGGTCCTACTGCTGCTTCTGGTTGGGGGCAAGGGCTCAGTCTCTCTTCTCTCCCCAAAGGGGCTATCCTGGACAGTCTGAGAATACCTGTGGGTGGAATGTCCTGCAAACATCAATGTTTAGGCTTCTGACAGTGGACTTTGTGCATCTGTCACACTTGTGTCTGAAGTAAACGAGTGAATTTTTTTTTTTTTTTTGCCTCCATGATTATTGCCAAGGCTTGGTGTTTGTACCACGAATCCACTGCTCCTGGAGGCCATTTTTTCCCTTTTGTTACCCTGGTTATTTTACCATTGTGGTTATTATTATCATTGTTACTGATGTCATTGTTGCTGGATAGGACAGAGAGAGATGGAGAGAGGAGGGGCAGACAGAGGGGGAGAGAAAGACAGACAACTGCAGACCTGCTTCACTGCTTGTGAAGCGACTCCCCTGCAGGTGGGGGGCTAGGGGCTACGTCCGGGGGCTCTAACCAGGATCCTTTAGGCAGTCACCGCGCTTTGTGCCATGTGTGCTTAACCCACTGTGCTACCGCCCAACCCCCAACAGTGAGTTTTTAAAAATTAAACACACCTCCTACCTTATGGTTTTGTTCGTTAATCCTTTCTTAAATTAAAAAAAAAAAAAAATTAAGCACACATGGGGAGTTGGATGGTAGCTCAGCGGGTTAAGTGCACGTGGCCCAAAGGGTAAGGACCCGCATAAGGATCCTGGTTCGAGCTCCTGGCTCCCCACCTGCAGGGGAGTCGCTTCACAAGCGATGAAGCAGGTCTGCAGGTGTCTGTCTTAACAACTCCTCTTCTCTGTCTTCCCCTCCTCCATTTCTCTGTGTCCTTTTTTTTTTTTTTTTTTTTTTACCAATGCTCAGCTCTGGCTTATGGTGGTGCGGGGGATTGAACCTGGGACTTTAGAGCCTCAGGCATGAGAATCTCTTTGCATAACCATTATGCTATCTACCCCTACCCCATTTCTGTGTCCTAACACCTACGACATCAATAACAACAATAATAACTACAACAATAAAACAAGGGCAACAAAGGGGAATAAATATTTTAAAAAATTGGATACACACATTGTATTTCTTCTGTTATAACATGTGTGCTCAACCAGGTGTGCCACCACCTGGCCCCATATTTCTTCTATTATAAAAGGTGTGTATAAGGGGGCTGAATTATCATTCTCAAGGACTGGGGTTCCAGCCCCTGCTACCCACCTGTAGTGAGGGTGCTCCATGAGCAGTGAAGCAGGTCTGCAGGTGTCTATCTTTTTATCTCCCTTCTCCTCTCATTTCTCTGTCGTATCAAAAAAAAAAAAAAAAAAGAAAGAAAAAAGAAAGGGGAAAAATAGCTGCTGGGAGCGACAGACTCATAGTGCCAGCACCAAGCTTCAGCAATAACCCTGTTGGCAATAAAACAAATAAATGATTTTTTAAAATCCAGTTTATGGTTAAAGACTGGCCCCCACTTCATTGGAAGAAGCTTTAGTGCTGTGGTGTCTTTCCCTTTCACCTTCTGCCTATCTAAAAAAGTCAGCCTGGAGAGGTAAAGACAGTAACAAAAAAGGTCTAGTCTTCATCTTTCACCATATAATTGATCTCTTCTACCTGATTTATTCCCCCAGCTTCCTTTATGGTAGTCACTATTTAACTTGTACAGTCAGAGTTTTTGTTTTCTTTTGTCCTTTTGTTTTATTTTTCCACCTATAAGTGATATCAAAGTATTTCTCTGACTTATTTTTAAAAATATTTATTTATTCCCTTTTGTTGCCCTTGTTTTGTTGTAGTTATTACTGTCATTGTTAGATAGGACAGAGAGAAATGGAGAGAGGAGGGGAAGACAGAGGGGGAGAGAAAGATAGACACCTGCAGACCTGCTTAGCCACTTGTGAAGTGACTCCCCTGCAGGTGGGGAGCCGGGGGCTCCAAATGGGGTCCTTATGCTGGTCTTTGTGCTTTGCGCCACCTGGGCTTAACTCACTGTACTATCGCCCGACTCCCCTCTCACTTATTTTTTACCAGAGCACTGTTCAGCTTTGGCTTATGAGAGTGCAGGGAATTGAACCTGGGACTTTGGAGTCTCAGGCATGAAAGTCTCTCTGCATAACCAGTGTGCTATCTACCCCCTATTTATTATTTTTCAGCAGAGCACTGCTCAGTTCTGGCTTATGGTGATGCTGGGAGCGGAACCTCAAGCCTTTGATGCCTTAGGCATGAAAGCCTTTTTGCGTAACTGTTATGCTGTATCCCCAGCCCTCCAGTTTATATTAATTTTTTAATTTAATAGCTGAGTAGTATGAATGAATTATTTGGAAGGCTCCTGATGCATAGGTAGTGGGCATCACTTTAGGAAATATCGCTGCTTGACCACTACCTCCCAGGGCTTGTCATTAGTAGCCTTTCGCTCTAGTTTTATTCCTTCAGGCCAGGAGGCTGCTGCCCCCTGTGTAGGCAATAATGAACTGTGGGGGAGCTGGTGACCCAGGCCCAAGGTGGGAGGCAAATCTTAGAGAATGGACTTCAATGATACACTTGTTTGAACAGGTCCAGCCCCAGTCACAACCCCAGTCCCAGTCTCAGACTCCTTCATCCAACAAACGTCCTAGCAACAGCACCCCACCACCAACACAGCTCAGCAAAATCAAGTACTCAGGGGGCCCCCAGATTGTCAAGAAGGAGCGCCGGCAAAGCTCCTCCCGCTTCAACCTCAGCAAAAACCGGGAGCTGCAGAAGCTTCCAGCCCTAAAAGGTACTTGGGCATGGGGTTGGGGGACTTTGAGGCAACACAATGTAAAGCAGATACTAGGCCTACCCCATATGATAGGGCCAAAGACAGCCCCAGGGGGAACTCCACAGGTCATGAGTGGTGCTTTGGTGTCTCTTCCTCTCTATAAATATAAAAAATTGGACCAGGAGGCTGCTCATTATATCACAGATGTCTGAAGCCCTTGGTACAATTCTCAGCACCACATATAGGGAAGTTAAAAAAAAAAAAGGCACTTAGAGAAGGTCAAGGGGGCTAGTGCGCCTGGTATTGGTGGAATGGAGGATCTGGGGTGCTATGGGGAGTAGGAGTTGTAGAGAATGAGGGTGTGTTCTCTTGGGACTGGATGTCGGAGCAGGATGAGGAAAGCCCTGCAAGGGGAGCAGGGGATAGCATTGGAAGGCTGGAGGTTCTTACTGTGAACCCCCTCTCCCCACCTCCACCCCCAGATTCACCAACCCAGGAGCGGGAGGAGCTGTTCATCCAGAAGCTCCGCCAGTGCTGTGTCCTCTTTGACTTTGTGTCAGACCCACTCAGTGACCTCAAATTCAAGGAGGTGAAGCGGGCAGGACTCAACGAAATGGTGGAGTACATCACCCATAGCCGCGATGTTGTCACTGAGGCCATTTACCCTGAGGCTGTCACCATGGTGGGCACAGGGGGAGAACAGACGGGGAGGGGGGGCACTGTAGAAGGCCCGACAGAGCTGTAACCTGGGTGTTCCCCTTCAGTTTTCTGTCAACCTTTTCCGGACCCTGCCACCTTCATCGAATCCCACCGGGGCAGAATTTGACCCCGAGGAAGATGAGCCCACTTTGGAAGCCGCCTGGCCACATCTCCAGGTATCAGGCATGGGGGCAGCTTGGTCCTGAGCACAAGGAATGCGGTAGTCTCTGATCTGCAGCAAGGGGTAGCTCCCAGTCCCTGGGGGAACTCCTCCCAAGTGGATGTTCCTTTCCCCTTGCAGCTTGTGTACGAGTTTTTCTTACGTTTCCTTGAGTCTCCTGATTTCCAGCCAAATATTGCCAAGAAGTACATTGACCAGAAGTTTGTCCTTGCTGTGAGTCTCTGACCTTCCTGTTTTTTCCCCTTGTTCTCTTCCATGAACTCTAGCCACCCTTGTTCTAATTCCAGCTCATTCTTACAGTGAATATATTGGGTCTTAGTTGTATTGTATGAGGGGTTGAACAAATCTACTCTGTCCTTAAGAGTCTCCCAGCATAGTGGAAGGAAGCAGAAGAGCAACACGCTAGGGTGTGCAAACAGGCACGTCTGGATATCACCCCATTGGGTGGAGTGATATAATGGAACTGCTCTCTCTAGATACCTGACCCCATGCCCTAATCCAGAGAACCCAGGGATTCTCCTGGCCAATAGCCCATGTCACTCCAGTGCTGGTCCTGCATCATTTGCCTTCTTCCCTTCATCTTGCTCCAAGCTCCTGGACCTGTTTGACAGTGAGGACCCTCGAGAGCGGGATTTCCTCAAGACTATTTTGCATCGCATCTATGGCAAGTTCTTGGGGCTGCGGGCTTACATCCGTAGGCAGATCAACCACATCTTCTACAGGTGAGGCCAGGAGCCTGGACTTAGGAACAAAGCAAGGCCTGCGGAACTGGGAGGTGGGCACAACTGCAGAATGCTAGAGGCCATCAGGGGTTGTCAGGAGAGCCTTTTCCTTCCCTCAGGTTCATCTATGAGACAGAACATCATAACGGGATTGCTGAGCTCCTGGAGATCCTGGGCAGGTGAGAAGTGGGGTGGTGCACAGATAGCTGAAAATGATAGAATCTGTACATCGATCTTGGGTCTTTGGTCCTTACAATCACTCTCCCCCCTGCCCCCCTACTCCCTAGTATTATCAATGGCTTTGCCCTGCCCCTTAAAGAAGAGCATAAGATGTTCCTTATCCGTGTCCTGCTTCCCCTTCACAAGGTCAAGTCCCTGAGTGTCTACCACCCACAGGTGAGCTGCTTTCCCACCAGGGAGGGCAGAGGGAGTGGGTGTTTCTTCTGTATACCTCCTCCAGCCTGGGCTCTTGTTTTGTCACTGACCTGGGACCTCCTCAGTCCTGTAACTCACTTCTTCTACCTCAACCTTTTGCAGCTGGCATACTGTGTGGTACAGTTCCTGGAGAAGGAGAGCAGTCTGACTGAGCCAGTAAGTCCTCTTCTGAGTCCAGGACCCACCTCTTCTGTCAGTAGTTCATGCCAGTGTCTACTTGTGGAGCAGTGCCATAAGCAGATGCTTGGGAGGGGTGTAGTCTGATAGGTGACGGTTTTCTTGCTGAAGAAGCAAAACCTTTATACACCTAGGAAAACAGATGCAAACCCAGGTAATCGGAACAGTTGGCTGAGGCCACTCAAACTATGCCCACCCTTCCCCTCTACCCCTACCCCCTGGGTGAGGGGACCAGGTCATGAAGGCTTTCTGGAGAGCTGGGTGGGTGCTGGGAATTTTAGCCCCACAGTGTTCTCGTTCTCTCTCTCTAGTCTCCAGGGTTATTGCTGGGGCTCAATGCCAGCACTATGAATCCACTGCCCCTGGCAGCTTTTAAAAAATTTTTTTCCATTTTATTGGATAAAAGAGAGAAATTGAGAGGGGAGAGAAAGACACTGCTTTACCGCTTTGTGAACACATTTGTAAAGTGGGAACCCCCTCCCCCTGCAGGTGGGGAGTCAGGGGCTAAAACTTGGATCCTTACACAGGTCCTACGCTTCGTACTATGTGCACTTAACCCGGTACACCACCACCCAACCCCACACCGTGGTTTTTTCTTTCCACAGGTGATTGTCGGACTCCTCAAGTTCTGGCCCAAGACCCACAGCCCTAAAGAGGTGATGTTCTTGAATGAGCTGGAGGAGATTCTGGATGTCATCGAACCGTCAGAATTCAGCAAAGTGATGGAACCACTCTTTCGCCAGCTTGCCAAGTGTGTCTCTAGCCCCCACTTCCAGGTGAGGCACCCCATTCTAGCAAAGCCCAGCCCCTGCCTCCCCCCAAACTGAGGCAGGTCTTCGGCAAAGCAAGCCATAGCCCCACTGAGTCCCGCCTGTCCCCACCAGGTGGCAGAGCGTGCTCTCTATTACTGGAACAACGAGTACATTATGAGCCTGATCAGTGACAATGCTGCCCGGGTCCTCCCCATCATGTTCCCTGCACTCTACAGAAACTCCAAGAGCCATTGGAACAAGTAGGGTGCTACAATGGAGCAGGGTGGGGTGGGGAGGCTGGTTTTGGAGTCTGTACGGGCATGGGAATAGTAGAGCCAGTGGTCTCACCTGTCACTCAACAAGTCGGGCTGATGCTCAGCGCACACTGAGAGGTCCTCAAGAAGACAGAACAGATACTCATCCAAGGGGTCTTTATGATGGCAAATAGCAAAGCAGTGGATTGTATTATATCTCTTCCTGCAGTCAGATAATCTACAGCTTTTGGAGACTTTATTCCATGCTGTGAGAAGCTGGTGTGCTTCTTTTAGATTATTTTTAATCCCAGTATTGTAAAGAGGCTTTCCTGCTAAAAGTATGTGCACTGGGGCCATCAGTGTAGGCTAGAGAGCAGGAAGTGGTAGGTCTTGGAGCATAAGGTGATGGGAAGAATAGAACAGTAGACCACTATTTGTAAAGGCTCTGAAACACCAAATTGCAAGTCATCTCTCTAGATAAGCTTCCACTGTACTTCTGAAAGGGAAGTAGAAGACAAGAAAACTCTTAACAGAGGCACCTCCTAGAAGAGAGCACATTGGGGTCCTGGCACTGAGGCCAGGCTCTGGCTTGCCACAGCTCATCTTTCCTTCCTGGTGGCAGGACAATCCATGGGCTGATCTACAATGCTCTCAAACTGTTCATGGAGATGAATCAGAAGCTGTTTGATGACTGTACACAACAATATAAGGCAGAGAAGCAGAAGTGAGTAGCTAATTGAAGGATGTCTTCTTCCACCACTAGCCCCCTTGGTTTTCCCGTTAGGTTCAACTCCAATTCTGTCCTTTTCCTTCAGGGGCCGATTCCGAATGAAGGAAAGAGAAGAAATGTGGCAAAAGATTGAGGAGCTGGCCCGACTTAACCCCCAGGTGAGGTTTTTCTGCTGTCACCATGGATGGAGAGGTCCATCTTGGGCTGGGGGATGGCCTTGTTTGAGGAATATCAGACAAGCTCACAAACATGTGGTTGGATCTCACTACTTGTCCATGCCTCCTTCCCTTCTCAGTATCCCATGTTCCGAGCCCCTCCACCACTGCCTCCTGTGTACTCAATGGAGACAGAAACTCCCACGGCAGAAGACATTCAGCTTCTGAAGAGGACAGTGGAGACAGAAGCTGTGCAGGTGGGAGAGAACAGGGGCAAGGCAGGGCAGGATGGGAGCAAAGATCAAAGACAGCTCTGAAGGGAGTCGGGCGGTAGCGCAGCGGTTAAGCGCAGGTGGCACAAAGCTCAAGGACCGGTGTAAGGATTCTGGTTCGAGCCCCCGGCTCCCCACCTGCAGGGGAGTCGCTTCACAAGCAGTGAAGCAGGTCTGCAGGTGTCTATCTTTCTCTCCCCTCTGTCTTCCCCTCCTTTCTCTACTTCTCTGTCATATCCAACAATATCAACAACAAAAAGATAGCTCTGGGAAGAGCGAGGAGACAGAAACAAGTAGCTCCAAAGAATAAGGGAAGGAAACGAGAATTTATTAGGAATTGGTCACCTCTGACCTTCTCCCTGTTCATATATAGATGCTAAAAGACATCAAGAAGGAGAAAGTGCTGCTTCGGCGGAAATCAGAGCTGCCCCAGGACGTGTATACCATCAAGGCACTGGAGGCACACAAGCGGGCAGAAGAGTTCCTAACTGCCAGCCAGGAGGCTCTCTGACGTCCTCACCTTCCCACCACAGGGCCATGGCCCACAAGCCCTGGGACGCTGCCCTAGCCCTCCATCCTCTGCTCCCCACTGGCTGACTTGGGGCAAGGCAGTGCCTCTCTAGCTGCTCTAGAGAGGGGGGGGGGTGTGACAGTGGAAGCAGGGACACCCACAGAATGGTCCCTCTTCTCCTCAGTGTGTTCTCGCCTCCCTATGGCTAGTACCAACAGGCTGAGCACTGAGCTGCTCAGTGCCCAGACAACTTGGGGATGCCTATCCCCTCCTGCTCCTAACCCCTCAGCTACCTGAGGCTGCTCTGAGAAATACACCCAGGAATACTTATGCTCTTCTCTTCCCTTCATCCTCATTTCAACTCCAGGTGTCTCCTCTTCCTCCCTGGAGAGGCATCTAGAGAGCAGCAGGAGACGATTCTCACCAAAGTTATGTCAAGCCCCATTTGCCCCTAGACAATGGCTGGAGGGGGCCAACCCCCAACAGCACAAATAGGGTCCCCCTGTCCCAGCAGTGTGCAGGCTGATAGGGTTATATAATTCCCCCTTACCTCCCCTCTCCCTGTCTAAAACAATGTGGGAGGTCAAAAGGAGAAAAGTAGTTATGGACAGTAGGTGCTGGATATAGGGCCCAGATGGATCAAGAGAAGCGGGATGAACAGACACCCTGCCCTGTGCCCCCTCTTTGAGCGGCAGCCCCAGACCAGAGACATGGAGGGGACCACCCTGGAGCTGACTGCTTTCCTGTGTTGTTGGTTCCCAAAGCTAGGAGGAAAGAAAAAGAAGCAGGGGGTGGGAGTGTCAGCTCCACAAGCACAGCTCCCTCTAACATGCAGTTAACCCTTTGTGCTGATGGTGGGCAAACCCTCATTTGTCCCTTTCAGATATCATGGAGGGGTAAAGGGGCACAGAAGGGCCAGACCCAGGTTCTCGGGGCACAGGCAGCGCAGCTTTTTGGCTTTGTACATAGGGTGCTTTATTCTCTTCAGAGTGATACATGCTAAGGTGGGCTGGGCTAGGGCCAATGTCCCCATATGTACAGAACTGAATAAAGTGGGTCTCTGAGAAGAAGTCTGATTTGCCTTGATGTGGGAAGGGAGATAGGAAGGGTGGAGATGGGTGTAACACCCAGGGATGTACATGTTCACTCCTGGGCTGGCTCTGGCCTGGAATGCAGGGAGATACGGCAGCTCTCAGGGTGGTCACTTCCAGGCAGGGGATGCCTGCCGGGCCTGGAGGGCCTTCTGTACCACATCTTCCCACTGGGCATCTGATAGCTCCTGAGCCCAAGCAGGAACCCCTGGCGCAGGCAAGCTTACTCCAGCCATCGTCCGCTTCACCAGCTCTACATGTTCTGAAATCACAGCCAGACACCAGTTAAGAGAATGGAAAAAGGGAGTCGGGCTGTAGCGCAGCGGGTTAAGCGCAGGTGGCGCAAAGCACAAGGACCAGCATAAGGATCCTGGTTCGAACCCCGGCTCCCCACCTGCAGGGGAGTCGCTTCACAAGCGGTGAAGCAGGTCTGCAGGTGTCTATCTTTCTCTCCTCCTCTCTGTCTTCCCCTCCTCTCTCCATTTCTCTCTGTCCTATCCAACAACGACAACAACAATAATAGCTACAACAATAAAACAACAAGGGCAACAAAAGGGAATAAATTAAATATTTTTAAAAAAATTAAAAAAAAAAAAAGAATGGAAGAAATGGAAGACCAGCTCCCTTCTCCATTCCTTGCATTAACCCAGTTCCCCTGGGTGAGCAAGATCACCAAATACATCTAATTTCTTTTTTTTTTTAATATTTATTTCCTTTTATTACCCTTGTTTTATTGTTGTAGTTATTATTGTTGATGTTGTCGTTGTTAGGACAGAGGGAAATGGAGAGAGGAAGGGAAGACGGGGAGAGAAAGAGAGACACCTGCAGACCTGCTTCACCGCCTGTGAAGCGACTCCCCTGCAGGTGGGGAGCCGGGGTTTTAAACCCTCAACCTTACACCAGTCCTTGCGCTTCCCGCCACATGCACATGTGCTTCACCAGCTGCGCTACCTACCACCACCTGAGATTCCCTTATCTTCTCATTTCTAGGCAACCCTGCCACGCCCCCCCCCCCGACTATTTTACCTGGGTTCTTCAGTCTGAAAAAAATCTTAGATTAAAACTATATTGGTAGTTTTCCTCTCTAACGTCCCTCTACTGGTGCAAGCTAGCCAGTTCCTCTTCTTAATTATTCCGGAATGAAAGAACTTTCTCTTTTTACCTGGGTCCATGGGAATGGAGCTGTGGTGGTTCAAGGCTGTAGCACCCTCCTCCTCATCTTCATCCTCACTTTCTAAAGGCGGGTCTGGCAAATGAAGCCCCAGAGCCTGCACAGCCAGAGAAGACAGTTCAGGGCCAGCCCCTTCGAGGAGCCCAGCTTCACCTGCTCAGGAGCACTGCCTCCTCCGCTGTACCTGGATGCGATCCTGGATGTCAGCGACCACGTCCTCGCCATCCCCCACGGGTGCCAGTTCTACCTCCTCTTGTTCAGGATCTTGGTTCAGGGGCTGGTAGGAGTAGCCGGCTGGGCCTGGCCCTGTTTCCTCCTGCGAATCTTCCTCAGGTTCCTCACTACTCCAATCCCCAGTGCCTTCTGTGGAGCCCAGGTGTGGTCCTAGGTCCTCAGTTTGATTGGGGAAGATACGCTCAGGGCCCATGGTGTCTCCACCTAGAACTACTGCTGCCATCCGGGCAGGGGCTGCAAGAACAGGGAGGCGGGATACAGTCATGTTCAGCCTCTCGTTCAAATCCTGGTGGTCTCCAGCACCCACAACACAAAGTCCCCAGTGTCCTGCATCCCAACCCACCCAGGTCTCCTCTGCCTAAATGGACTCTTATCGGCGGAGTCATGGCACACTTGCCTTGCTCAGCCAGTTATTAAATAATAGCCCCACCGGAGGCGACCCCTTCCAGAACCCCGCGCCCCCCAATTTGGGAACTCTCCAAATTGCCTCCCCTACACTGAACATGCCCGCCCCCTTCTCCCCTCTCCAAGGGGCTGTGTCCTCTGTACCGCTTGGCAAGCGCCCTTCGGGCCCCTAGGGGTTCTCCCCTGAAATGGCCCCAGCTGTGGCGTCCCCCACCCGCCCTCAGAGATTCTCGGCGCTGGTCTGTCCGCGCGCCTCACCCGCTCCGAGCCCACAGCCAAACCTGTCCCTTCACTTCCGGCGGGTCGCGACGTGCAGGGCCGCCCGGCCCTCTAGCCCCGCCCCGCGCTCTTGATTGACACGGACGAAAGCCCCGCCCCAGCCCAGACAACAAAGGACTACATTACCCAGCAGCCTCTACGGCTCTTTGACACGTCTAGGGAGAGGTATAAATACACATGTGCAGGACCTCCTTTGGGGGCTGGCTCGTTCCCGAATGTTTCACGCCCCTCCTGAAACCCATGGACTACAAGTCCCGGAAGGCTTCGGGCCCTGAGCTCTGACTGCACGTGCGTACACTGCTGTCCGCCGGAAGGACCCAGCCTAGCTGTGTTTATTTCGTTGGGGACCGAGTCGTCGGTTGGCGCTCAACGGGTTCTAGGCTGCAGGCAGCGCGAGGACCCGCGGCCCCGCCCCGGCCCGGCCTGGCAGGTAGCCCGGGATGGGTTGCAGGAACAGGAAAATTGGAGGCACCGGGGCATGCCCTTCCCTAGAGTGCAGCGTGGGGGAGGGGCCCGGGGGGTGGGGGTGGGGGTGGGGTGGGGAGGGCTCTAAGGGGATGATGGGAAAGGAGAGTGTTAATGGGGGAAGAGGGGCTGGGTCGGGGGCAGTGAGGGCGCGGGGGAGAACTAGGAGGAGCCCGGGGCATGAGACCTGGGTGCGGGGGCTGAGGCTCGTGGTAGAAGGGGGGCTGTCTGGCTTATGGGTGAGGGGAGGCAGGAGAACTAGCGTCCTGCACGGGGAGAAATTGCTGCTGATGGAAAGGGGTCAGAGAATGTCAGCGTCCCCCGCCCCCAGAGGAAGAGGCAAATGGAGGGCTGTCAGGGTGGAGCTTGGCGTGGGGAGAGAAGGAAAGCTGAGAAAGCGGCAAAGCAGTCAGGAGAGGAAGAAAGGCCAGAAAGGAAGAGCGAAAAAAATGCAAGGCGGGCATGTCGGGGTGCTGGTGGGATAGCTGCTGCTGACGCGAAGGGAAGTGAAGCCTCTTGAGAATGCGGCATTCATGGAGCGGCAGTGATGGAAGATGGGGGACAGCCAGAGCTGAGAGCAGCCTCCCCGAGCCTCTGGGGGCTTGTTCTCCCGATACTGGGTTGTCTCTATAGAGGCAAGAGCCCTCTCTCCACCTCGGAATGGAGGTGCTTCTATCTTCCCCCCTGTGAACGCTTCACCTTGACGTAGTGGGAAGGGGGAGCAGAAGCTGTAAGGGAAATTGAAGGACTTCCATTCTTAAGCCTTTCTCTCCCCCAATAAGCCCAGATCTACCAACTTATGGAGAGAGGACAGGAAGAAGAATGAAGTGAGAGTGGTTTCCTGCCTGGGCTATTTCAGGTTTAATCAGAGTGGCTATTTAAAGCATGGTGGGGGGCAGCTGTCAGGCCAGATAAAAGCCATGTCTCCCTCCTTTATTTGAGCTTTCTCCATGCTGGAGGTTCTGCCTGGCTCTTCAGTCTGCCAGGACTCCTTGAACAGATAATCCACCCAAACACAGCAGGTGGCCTGCCAGCAAAGGCACTGCCAGTTTCAGAAGGGCTTATCTGACAGAGCCTTCAAATGTGCCCATTATCACTAGGTTGCCAGGTTGTCTTAAAGAGACCACAGTGCTCTCTTGCTTGTCTTATTCTGCCCGCCCCCTCCTCCCCCCAAAAATGTATTTCCCTTTCTCTTTCCAGTGCACATTCCCAGCCCTGTCCTTTCAGGGGCTCGGGTGAGAGAAGAGCTGTTGTTCTTTACCACAATGACAAGGTTGGGGAAGCGGCAGGAGGAGAAAACCCCTGATCTCTACCCCCATCTCAAGTTCCAGAAGATACATACCTTTCTGGCTTAAGTTCCTAATCTCCTGACAGCATACCAGTTACAGCTGTCAAACGAACTCCTCATGCCTGTGAGGGGGCCCTGGGCAACCCAAAGACAATTGGCTCAGCTTGACACAGCCTCTCTTTGAAGGGCTAAACATCCATTGCTAACATGGGGGTCCCCGTCCTGGTCCTGGGTCAGACCCACTGAACTCTGGTTATGGAGACTATTTTCTAAAAGTCAAAGCTTTCCTGCTTGGAAGCATCCCTGCCAACTTTCAATGGACGGTCTCAAGCTGGCTGGGCTATTAATAGTTCTGAGTATTTTGAGATCCCTCTCTCCATCTTAAAGAGCACAGAGATTCTTAGAGAGGTGATGGTAAGGAGAAACAAGAGAAGGCACCTGACCTTGTGAAGGGGGCTTGGAGCTTGGGCCAAGCGAGGGGCAGGGTGGGGCCTCCATTTGTAAGGGGCGACCATGCTGAGTCCTTGGTCAGCAGATACTGAGCTGGCAAGCAGGTCAGAGTTGGCCCCACCCTTGGCCATTGGAGAACACAGGGCCAGTACTACCTCTCTGACCTCGAGAGCTCCCCTGGAGCAGGGCCAGCCACCTGAGCTGCAGGGAGGTGGTGTGGGAGGGCCACCAGGGTGACACTTAGAGCCACAGGCTGGTCTTGGGCAGAACTCATTAGAGGCCTTGCTTCAGGAACCGGTGGCTCTGACTTTTGTGCAGGTAGCAGTGGCAGCCGGCCGTGCCGGGGGGCCATGTTGCTGTAACCTGTGACCCAGGGGATGTTACGGTGGACAGTGCACCTGGAGGGCGGGCCCCGCAGGGTGAACCATGCTGCCGTGGCTGTTGGGCACCGGGTATACTCCTTCGGGGGTTACTGCTCCGGTGAAGATTATGAGACACTGCGTCAGATTGATGTGCACATTTTCAATGCAGGTAAGCTGATCCTGACTCATCACTGGGTGCCCACATCAGGGAGGAGGGTGGGTGGCAGGATGAGGTTTGGTGGTGGACCCCCGGCGCTTGGGAGAAGGAATAGCTCATTCAGGACAAGGGGAGGCAGCTTGGAGGCAGGTTCCCAGGACTGATCAGAGCTGTGTCCACAGTGTCCTTGCGTTGGACAAAGCTGCCCCCCGTGAGGCCTACCGTCCGCGGGCAGGCTCCCGTGGTACCCTACATGCGGTATGGGCACTCGACCGTCCTCATCGATGATGCGGTCCTCCTTTGGGGTGGACGGAATGACACCGAAGGAGCTTGCAATGTGCTCTATGCCTTCGATGTCAGTGAGTATGGGTCTCAGAGAGACTTTGTTTTAGTGGTGCCTCATGGGATCGGGAGAGGTCTGGGGGGAGGGTGCTGGGGAAAGGGCACTCCAGAGAATGAGTGTTGGAGGTTGCTTACTGAGACTACCCTCTTACCCTCTCACCGTCTTTAGATACTCACAAGTGGTCCACACCGCGGGTATCAGGAACAGTTCCTGGGGCCAGGGATGGGCATTCAGCTTGTGTCCTGGGCAAGATCATGTACATTTTTGGAGGATATGAGCAGCTGGTAGGTCTGGGAAGAAAGCGGAGATGTAGGGTGGGAATGAGTAAATAGAAGGGGAGTTAAGTATTAGAAGCAAGGCTTTGACTTGTTTACAGGTTTTGAAGGGGGGGAAGGAGGCCAGTGGCTCCTCCTTTATTCCTTCCTTTCTCTTCCCTCTCAGGCGGACTGCTTTTCCAATGACATCCATAAGCTGGATACCAGCACCATGACATGGACGCTTATCTGTACTAAGGTCTGCCCTTCCTTTATCCCTGACCCCTGTCTTCAGTTGGAGAAAGCATCTGAGGCTCAAACAGAGATCATGATCATGTCCTCTCACAAACTCCATACAGACGCTTATTCCCTTATCTCGTTCCTTGGCAGGGCAATCCAGCACGCTGGAGGGACTTCCATTCAGCTACAATGCTGGGCAATCAGATGTATGTCTTTGGGGGCCGAGCAGACCGCTTTGGGCCATTCCATTCCAACAATGAGATTTACTGCAACCGCATTCGAGTCTTCGACACCAGGACTGAGGCCTGGCTGGACTGTCCGCCTACTCCAGTGCTGCCAGAGGGCCGCCGGAGCCACTCAGCCTGTGAGTGTCTGATATGTCACTTTGGTGTCCTCCTTTCTGCTTCTTGTCCTCAGATCCTTAACACTTCCTTTTTATTTATTTATTTTTTTAAGAATTTATTTATACCAGAGCACTGCTCAGCTCTGGCTTATGGCAGTGTGAGGGAATGAACCTGGGACTTGAGAGCTTCAGGCATGACAGTCCCTTTGCATAACCATTATGCTATACCCCCACCCTCCTTAACACTTCTGTCTCCTTTCAGTTGGCTACAATGGAGAGCTGTACATTTTTGGTGGCTATAATGCGAGGCTGAACCGGCACTTCCATGACCTCTGGAAGTTTAACCCTGGTAAAGAGTTCTCTCTTTATGGCAGAAACAAGGGTCAGTTGGGGGGAGGAAAACAATCCTGAGTAGGTGAGGGGTGGGAGGTAGAGAGCCTATCTACATTAGGATATAATGCATCTCCATGTAAACTTCTCTTTAGCTTCATTTACCTGGAAAAAGATTGAACCGAAGGGGAAGGGTCCATGTCCTCGCCGGCGCCAGTGCTGCTGTATTGTTGGTGACAAAATTGTCCTCTTTGGGGGTACCAGGTTAGTAAGAGAGGGAGGGCCCAGGGAAGGACCTAAGTCTGAGACTCATGTGACAGGTATTTGAACAAGAGAATCTCATAATCTTCCCTCCTATCATCTCTCTTTGGTTTTTATAGCCCATCTCCTGAGGAAGGCCTGGGAGATGAATTTGACCTCATAGATCATTCTGATTTACACATCTTGGACTTTAGTAAGTGCGCTTATTCCCAGAGCTGTCCAGGTCCCGGTTTTGAGTGGAGACATTCAGATGAGATTGGGCGTGTTCAGGGTGGTATGGCCGTAGACAAGTGGAGACATTCAGAACTGAGTTTTAACATCTCCCTCTCTCCCACTCCTCCTAAAGGCCCTAGTCTGAAGACTCTGTGCAAACTGGCCGTGATTCAGTATAACTTGGACCAGTCCTGTTTGCCCCACGACATCAGGTACAGTAAGTGGTTAGAAAGGAGGGCTTGGGGGGCTGGTTGATAGCACACCCAGTTAAACGCAAATAGTGTGAAGTGCAAGGACCCTCACCTGCGGGGGGGGGGGGAGGGGGGTCACTTTGCAAATGGTGAAGTAAATCTCCAGGTGTCTTATCTTTCTCTCTTCCTCTTTAGTTCCCTCTCCCTTCTCAATTTCTCCCTGTCCTATCCAACAACAATAACAGCAGCAACAGAAAAAATTATGGCCACCAGGAGCAGTGGACTCATAGTGCAGGCACCGAACCCCAGCAATAACCCTGGAGGCAAAAAAAAATGGCTTGGTTAAGGATGAGTGGGCAATGATCTGATCAGCCTGGAGGAAATAGAAGTTTTTGTTCTGCTAGAGATGTAATCTAATTGTGGAGAATGAGATGGAAGGAGATATAAAGCTGTGAGGTGGAGGCTAGAGAGAGAGCTCACCAGGTGGGGTGCCTGTGTTGCCATGCGCTCAGCCTAGGTTTGAGCCTCAACTCCACATGGGAGTGCTGTGGCACTGGTGGAATCTCTAGTGCTGTGGTGGTCTCTCTGTCTCTGTCTCTCCCTCCTCTCCCCCCAAAATGAAAAAGATGCTGGGGAGCCATGAAATCACACTTGTGCGAGACCCTAGTTTCCCCAAACAAAACTGTTAGTTGGGTGAGTTACATTGGGGGAAATCTTTTTTTTTTTTAAGATCTTTTTTATTATTATTTGTTTATTCCCTTTTGTTGCCCTTGTTGTCTCATTGTTGTAGTTATTGTTGTTGGATAGGAGAGAGAGAAATGGAGAGGAGGGGAAGACAGAGAGGGGGAGAGAAAGACACCTGCAGACCTACTTCACCGCTTGTGAAGCTACTCCCCTGCAGGTGGGGAGCTAGGGGCTTGAACCAGGATCCTTATGTCGGTCCTTGCGCTTTGCACCATGTGCTCTTAACCCACTGCGCTACCGCCCGACTCCCCAAGGGGGAAAATCTTTTCCAAACCAAACTCAGAAGCACCACTTCTTGAGACCTGAGCCTGTACCATTTTTTTTTTTATCATTGTTATTATTATTGTTTGCTAGTATGTTGAAAAGATTTTATTAAATCTTAGAACACAACTACAAAGTAAAAGCAAGTTTAGGAGCCACTGGCTCACAATAGTTCAAGATAATTCTACCTAGCTACCTTGCTTTGAATTTTATTAGACCCAACTCAAACACTGAAGTTATTTTGTGTATTACTGTGCCTTTCCGGGTTATTATGCCAAGCTTCCATCTCCTTGTGTAAGTTCAACTTAAAGCTTATTTGCTGGTGACTTAGATGCTCAGAATTGGGTGATATGAAATCTATAGGACTAAACTAATGAATCACAGCCTAACCCATCTGCTTAATATCAACTAAACAGTAAGAATCTTGGCATAGGAGGGTAAGCCTTTCTAGAAGGAAACAGCTTTCCAAAAAGAGGGTTTTAATTGTAATATGCTGGGTTGGGTAGGGAAGGGAGGAGACCTGAGTCAGGAATTTAGAGCAAAATAGGCATTTCTAGTAAGTGAAGAGGAGGAGGGGCTGTCTAACCAGATTTAGAAGGAAGGTAGGTTGGGAAGTTGACTGACTGTGTACACGTTTCTGTGCAGCTGTTGGGCACAACAACATAGAACAACAAACAGCGGGCCCCACAGAAGTTTGTAGGTGGAGGAGTGGGTGTGGGGTTGGGTAAGGCTTGATTGTTAAAACCAGTAGTTACAAAGAAGAGGTGGCTGTGGGTGGTTGAGCTTTAGGAAATTGAAGGAACTGGTGTGTTCATCTCTCTGTTGTAGCAATTCTGGGCTTGAAGGTGGAGGCTCCCTGTTCTGTTCTTTCTACCTGTCTCTGTTGGCCTTCCAGGTGGGAGCTGAATGCCATGACCACCAACAGCAATATCAGTCGCCCCATCGTCTCCTCCCATGGGTAGGAGGAAGTTTCTGCCACCCTCCCCACCTGAGCCTGCTGTTGTCTTCACTTCCCCTGCCCGTCTCTCACCTGCCTGCCCCCTTGGACCCTGGACTCAATATACCTCCAAATGGAGTTGTTGGACTAGAGGTGTTTTTGTGCTGTGAACTCAGTGGGGAGCTGTAGGGGTGAGAGCCCCTACAGGGGCTAGGGCCCCTTCCCTTGGTGCTCTGTCCTGTTCACCTCCCTCCGACTGCCCTTGGGCCTCTGCTCAGTCCCAGGCCAGCCAGGCTCTACTGGGTTGGGAAGGGAACAGGGAGAAGGGGGAAACAAGCAATGTCTGAGCCTCAGGAGGTTGCCCAAGCCCCTATATCCATCCCTCCCTTTCTCCCTGCTTGAGCCTTGAACGCTGGCACTTGAGAGGACTGGCAGCTGTTGGCATGAAACCTTATTCTTCCCGTCCTGGGAGGCGAGGACCAGCAGATAACCCCAACCGTCCCCGAGCTGCCGCTGTATCCTGTCGCTCTCAGCCAGCTCAGATTTTATAAAAATGAATTAAAAGCCTCCTAACGTGTGATCTGTGTTTGTGAAATAACATGGAAGTGGCAGGAGTTTGCCATTTGGGTGGGGGAGGGTTTGCTGAGAAAGGACACCCTGGGGTTCTGGTTCTCCACCAAGGTCATCAAAGTAAATGCGGTCACGGCATGGCCGGGTTTCTCTTCGGCGCGGAGTCCCAGCGCCTGGCGACAAATAGGTTGCGGAGTTACTTTGAGTGGCGTCCCTTTCGGCTCGCATCTCCGCTGCCCACCATCAGCATGGCAGCTTCAGCTCGGGAGGCTCGGCTTCTGGGCCGCCGGAAGAGGCGGGGCGGGAGCCAGCGGGCCGGAAGTGGCGCCATTCGTGCTACAGACGCCTAGCGAGCTGATGCCGAGAGTGGGCACCCGTCCCGGGGCCACCACCAGGGTCTCCTGTGGGGCTCAGGGTGTTGGGGATGAAGATAGCGGGGACCTGGATCTACGGAATGGTGAGCGCACGGAGCCGGGCGACGGGGAGCCGGCTGTCTGCGGCGGCTGGAAACCTGCGAACTCAGTTCCCGCGAGACAGCGACTTCTCGAAAAGAGGCCGAGTCTGCGCGCGCCCCGCCGGGACCTGGGGAGTGAGGGGAGGGCTGACCTTCGGGCGCTCTTACCCGGGGGGGAGGGAGCTACCGCGGGAGGAACGTTCTTGTCGTGTGAAACTCACATGTAATAAGTAAAAAAAAGGGAGTCGGGCTGTAGCGCAGCGGGTTAAGCGCAGGTGGCGCAAAGCACAAGGACCGGCATAAGGATCCCGGTTCGAACCCCGGCTCCTCACCTGCAGGGGAGTCGCTTCACAGGCGGTGAAGCAGGTCTGCAGGTGTCTGTCTTTCTCTCCTCCTCTCTGTTTTCCCCTCCTCTCTCCATTTCTCTCTGTCCTATCCAACAACGACAACAACAATAATAACTACAACAATAAAACAACAAGGGCAACAAAAGGGAATAAATAAAATAAATATTAAAAAAATAAGTAAAAAAAGGCCTGGGAGAAGGCACAGTGGTTCGAATGAGCTTACAAGCATGAGGCCCTGCGTTCCATCCCCAGTATCATGTGCCGGGTGATGCTCTGGTTCTCTCCGTCTCGTGATTGAGTTTAAGCAGGAACGGGCCTGGGTTGCTAGGAGAGGCTTATAGTAGGTCAGATTCAGCACATTGATTACCTACTGTAGGCAGGCAGAGTTGGGGATAAAGTAGCGAATAAAGCATTCAGAACGTAATACCTTCGTGAAGCTTACTTTTTAGAAATGGCGGTTTTGAAAAAAAATGGAAGAAGTAAATTATATATTGAAAAGCAGTGCTGGGAAACAGCATAATGGTTCTGCAAAAGCCTTTCATGCCTGAGGCTCTTGAGGTCCCAGATTCCATCCCCAACACCAGCATAAACCAGAGATGAGCAGTATTCTGGTGTGTCCTGTCTCCCTGCTTTTCTCACTCTCGCTTCCTCGTCTTTCAAACCTTTAAAACAAAAAAAGCAGGGGGTCCGGCGGTAGCACAGCGGGTTGAGCACACAAGGCGCGCAGCGCTGGCGCAAGGACCCGGGTTCGAGCCTCCGGCTCCCCACCGGCAGGGCAGTCGCTTCACAGGTGTTGTCTGTCTTTCTCTCCTCCTCTCTGTCTTCCCTTCCTTTCTCGGTTTCTCTCTATCCTATCCAAAAAACGACAGCAGTGACAACCACGATAATAATAACAACGATAAAACAACAAGGGCAACAAAAGGGAAAAGGTAGCCTCCAGGAACAGTGGATTCTTTTATTTATTGGGTAGAGACAGCCAGAAGTCAAGAGGGAAGGAGATGATAAGAGAGGGAGAGAAACAGACACCTGCAACACAGCTTCACCACTCGCAAAGCTTTCTTTCCCCCAGCAGGTAGGGACCGGAGGCTCGAACCCGTGTCCATGCGCATTGTAATCCGTGTGCTCAACCAGGTGTGCCACCACCCAGCCGCCTGGATTAATTTTTTTATTTAATTATTCCCTTTTGTTGCCCTTGTTTTATTGTTGTCGTTGTTATTGACGTCGTCTTTGTTGGATAGGACAGAGAGAAATGGAGAGAGGAGGGGAAGACGGGGAGAGAAAGATAAGACACCTGCAGACCTGCTTCACCGCTTCTGAAATGGCTCCCTTGCAGGTGTGGAGCTAGGGGCTCGAATCGTTATACTTCTGCCAGTCCTTGCACTTTGCGCCACTGTGCGCTTAACCCGCTGCGCTGCCGCCGACTCCCCCTGGATTAATTTTTTAAAAAATATTTATTTATTCCCTTTTGTTGCCCATGTTGTTTTATTGTTATTGGTGTTGTCATTGTTGGATAGGACAGAGAGAAATAGAGAGGGGAGGGGAAGACAGAGAGGGGGAGAGAAAGATAAGACACCTGCAGACCTGCTTCACCGCCTGTGAAGCGACTCCCCTGCAGGTGGGGAGCTGGGGGCTCCAACCGGGATCCTTCCGGCAGTCTTTGGGCTTCCCGCCACGTGCGCTTAACCCTCTAAGCTACTGCCCTACTCCCCCCCCCCAGATTAATTTTTAACCAAGTGCTGCTCATCTGTGGTTGGGGGATTGATCCTGAGACTTGGAGTCTCAGGCATAAGTCTCTTTGCATAATCATTATGCTATCTCCTCCACCCTAGTCTTGAAGTCTTGTTTCCTTCATTTTATGTGTTTTGAAGTCAGATTTACAATTAACATGCAAGGAGATAGGGATGATTGCATTGCAGTAATGGGAGATGCTAAACTGAGTTGTGTCCTCTGCAGACATGTCTAATTTGTCATTTGAGGAGCTGCTGGAATTGCAGAACCAAGTGGGAACTAAGGCATACAAACAACTGGTAGCTGGAAACAGCACCAAGAAGCAAAGTTCTCAACCATCTGTCCAAAAGTCATGTGTTGCAGATAAGCACAAGTAAGGAGCAAGACTTTGAGTAGCTGTCTGCTTTTCTGAGTGGGAGGTCTTTGACCAAGATGGAGTCCCCTTGACCTGACCTTCAATTTCTCCTTAGGCCTCTGGAAATGTCAGCCAAGGCCCGGGTCCCATTTTTGCGTCAAGTTGTACCCATCAGTAAGAAGGTGAGGAAAGGTAGCACTTTCTCAGTGAAAGGAGGCTGTATACTTCTTTGATACTTACTCTATTCTTTCCAAAGGTAACCCGAGACCCTCGCTTTGACGATTTGTCAGGAGATTATAATCCTGAGGTGTTTGACAAAACATACCAATTCCTGGATGATATCCGAGCCCGGGAGAAAGAGGTATGCAAACATGATACTGGTTCCTGGGAGCTTTGGAGTGAGGGGTGGTGTTTAGAAAATTAGAACGTGGGAGTCCGTGGTAGCGCAGCGGGTAAGCGCACATGCTGTGAAGCACATGTACTGGCGTAAGGATCCCGGTTTGAGCCCCCGGCTCCTAACATACAGGGGAATAAGGGCAATAAAAGGGAATAAGTAAATAAATATTAAAAAAAGAAAATTAGAATGTTCAGAGTTTTTGCAAAGGGGAGTAGAATATATATAATTCTTTCCTCCCAGCCAGAGCACTGCACTGCCCAACTCTGGCTTATGCCTAAGGCTCCAAAGTCCCAGGTTCAACCCCCTGCACCACCATAAGCCAGAGCTGAGCAGTGTTCGTATAAATCAATTGAGAGAGAGGTGATAATTTTTTTTAAATATTTATTTATCCCCTTTTCTTGCCCTTGTTTTATTATTGTAGTTGTTATTGTTGTTATTATTAATGTCCTTGTTGGATAGGAAAGAGAAATGGAGAGAGGAGGGGAAGACAGAGAGGGGGAGAGAAAGATAGACACCTGCAGACCTGCTTCACCGCCTATAAAGCAACTCCCCTGCAGGTGGGGAGCTGGGGACTCGAACCGGGACCCTTACCCTGGTCCTTGCGCTTTGTGCCACGTGCACTTAACCCGCTGCGCTACCTCCTGACTCCTGAGATGATACTTCTTTTATTTCATTGCGTTATGTACTTAGTGTATGTTGGGAACCTACCAGAATGTTGCTTGGCATAAAATTTCAGGCAGCATTTACTGATTGTTAATCATCATTAACTTTCCAATGTGGAGCTTGTGAAAAAGCAGTTAAAGAAGCACCGTTCGGGAGAGGAGCACGAGAAACTGCAGCACCTGCTTCAGCGAATGGTAAGTGGGTAAAGGTTACAGTTGGGGTCTGGGGAGATAGCTCAGTCGGAGTTATATCCCTGCGGCTTCTGGTTCAATTTCTGGTGCCTTCTATAGCATAGTGGTGCTCTAGTGGTTTTCACTTGAAATGTTCTCATATGTAATAAATCTTTAAAAAAAAACGGGGGGTGAGTTGCACACATTATGTACAAGGACTCAGATTTGAGCCCCTGCTCCCCACCTGGAATGGGGATGCTTTGCAAATGGTGAAGCAGGTCTGCAGTTGTCTCTCTCTCTCTTCTCTTTTCTCTTTTTTTTAAAATTTTTAAATTTTGTTTTAATTATCTTGATTTATTTATTGGATAGGGACTGCCAGAAGTCCAGAGGGAAGGAGGAAATAGTGAAAGAGGGTGACAGAGAAACACCTGCAGCACTGCTTCACCACTTGCAAAGCTTTCCCCTTGTAGGTGGGGACCAGGGCTCAAACCTGGGTCCTTGTGCATTGTAACATGTGCAGTGCGCTCAACCAGGTGCGCCACCACCCGGCCCCCACTTCTCTTTTTCTCTCTTTTTTAAAATTTATATTATCTTTATTTATTGGATAGAAACAGCCAGAAATTAGGAGGGAAGGGGGTGATAGGGAGAGAAACAGAGACACCTGCAACACTGCTTCACCACTTGCAAAGCTTTCCGACTGCAGGTGGGGACCAGGGGTTCAAACCTGGGCCCTTGCACATTGTAGTATGTGCGTTGAACGAAGTGAACCACCACCCGGCCCCATCTCTTTCTATCTCTCCCTCCCCTCTCAATTTCTCTCTGTTTATTTATTTATTTATTTATTTATTTATTTATTTTAAGATTTTTTAAAAGTATTTCCTTTTTGTTGCCCTTGTTTTTATTGTAGTTATTGTTGTTGATGCCGTCATTGTTGGATAGGACAGAGAGAAATGGAGAGAGGAGGGGAAGACAGAGAGGGGGAGAGAAGGACAGACACCTACAGACCTGCTTCTCCCCCTGTGAAGCGACTCCTCTGCAGGTGGGGAGCCAGAGGCTCGAACCAGGATCCTTCCACCGGTTCTTGCGCTTTGCGCCATATGCGCTTAACCCGCTGCACTACCGCCTGACTCCCTTCTTTGTTCTTTTAAATAACAAAAATAGAAAGGGAAAAAGAAAGGAACAAATGATTTCCGAGAGTGGTGGATTTGTAGTACCTGCATCAAGACCCAGTGATAACCCTGGTGGCAATACAAAAATAAAATAAAAAGGAAAGAATTATAGGTGGTAGCATCTCAGCACTTCTCATCTTTGCTCCTCAGGAGCAGCAAGAAATAGCACAGCAGGAACGAAAGCGGCAGCAGGAGCTACGCCTGGCTCTTAAACGAGAGCGACGGGCTCAGGCACAGCAGGGCCATCGACCATACTTCTTGAAGAAATGTGAGTGGGATGCAATCGCTACAGACTGGCTACAGGACTGGGGTTTGGTGGTCATAGGAGCAGGAGACTGTCTTGGGGGGGGGGGGGGGTCCATGAACTCTGGAAAGAAGATATCATGGCTCAGTCCCATGGCAATTTGCAAGAAAGTGGAAATAGTAGAGGACAGAGGATAGATAGCATAATGGTTATGCAAACAGACTCTCATGCCTGAGGCTCCAAAGTCCCGCATTCAAGCCCCTGCACCTACATAAGCCAGAGCTATGCATTGGTAAAAAAAAGAAATAGCAGAAAGGACCTGATAACCACTCGTGTCCCTAATTAGATGATGGGCAGCAGGTGTTGCTTTTTATCTCCGTCTCACTGCCACGCGTGTTCTAGGCTAGGCACACAGAGGAACCTTACATTGAGAGTATAACCGTAGAAAACTGTTGTTTAAATTCGGGGGCGCCAGCAGGCCGGGCTAGCTTCACGGTAGACAAAGACTCGAGGACACACGGCTGGGCAGAGAAGCTGCAGTTTAATCTTTATTCACGAGCGGGCAAATCACCACACCATGTGCTTCCCCATCATTCTACCTCAGCGGCTGCTGCAGCAAGTCTGCCCATCTGTCGGGGTTCTTTGGGGTGGGGACAAGCGGGCCCCACGAAACTAGCAGGGCTAAACCACAATCTTCCAGAGGTGGGGGGAAGGGGACCAAACCAATATGAAAGATACCAACAGAAAACGTTGTCTTGCTTACTACCAAGAAACTTGAACTCATCCCAGTACAGTAGCTGAGAATTGCTGGCCAAGAAGGGAGGAAGGGGGGGGGGGGGTTTCCTCTTTTGTTTACTAGCTCTTTTTTTTTCTGTCCTCTAGCTGAGCAGCGCCAGTTGGCCCTGGCTGAAAAATTCAAGGAGCTGAAACGCAGCAAGAAGCTAGAGAGCTTCTTGAGTAGAAAGAGGCGCCGAAATGCAGGCAAGGACAGGAGAAATCTTCCTTTGAACAAAGAATAATCAATGTCCTCAGTTTTGCCGCAGTTCCACTGAAAAGTGGATGTGTGGGGACATACACAAGCTTGGCTCTTCTGGTTCTTTCTTATTCAAGGGCATGGGACCCAGCTGCCCTTGAAGTGGGCCAACTTAGAGAAGACTAGAGAGCTTTTGGTTGGCTCCTTGGAACTAGATGAGAGTAGATCAGTTGTTCGCCATACCATGTGTGCCTCTGTTTTGGCTCGGATTCATCATGTCCTCATGTTTTATTTTTTGCCTAAAACTACTGATCCTGATACAGAAGAGAAGAGGCCAGTGAAGGGCATGGAGTTTGTGAATGGCTTCCAAGGCTGGGACTCCATGTAAAAGGCGTTCCTATTCATAAACTACATTGTTGATAAACATCCTTGTTACTCATCTTTTTATTATTTGGGAGGGAGGTGGCTAGAAACTTGTTTAGTGAACTGTGCATGAATAGGCAACAAAGCCTATGGTTTCTACAAAGTGGCAAGTCAGATCAGAGACTTCTTTTTTGGGGGCTCATTAGGGCTTTGGCACCAGGGGTATCATGTCTACAGGATACTACTGTTCCGGATGGACTGACACATACTCTTTTTCTCTCATATTAGAGAGGAGAGATATCACAGCACCAGTTGCTCAGTGCTTCCATGTGGTGCTGAAATGGGCACTTAAACCCATGTCCTTACACCTGATAAGGCATTCTGCTGAGTGAATATCTCCTAACCCCTCCCCCCCATGACCCTTCCTGTATCATATAAAGGGTAAGCCAGCCCCAGAACTTACCTGGTTGGTTTTGGTTTGGGATGGAGGAAAGGTAGGTAAAGACAAAAGCCTTCCCTAGATGTATGTCAGCACAGCTGGCTTGATACTTTTGGGTCTAGAATTTCACATGACTCATATGGACTAAAGTCCCAAAGTTAAAGTGGTCTTAGGTTGCTGGTGTCCCCAGGCACCTAGCAGAAGTAAGTATAGTCCTTTCTTGAGAATTATACTTTCAACCTAGGTCTCCAGGTTTTCTTTTAGATAAAAATTCAAGGAATGAGTTGTGAAAACACAAAGTACACAGGGAAAGAAACCACTGTAAGTTAGTAGGAGCAACAGGCGATAATCAGACTTGGAAAGACAGATGCTGAAAGTATAAAATATGAAATATAAAATGCTTGACTTACATTTAAAAATTTGATTCCTGGAAATATATACATATGACTAATGAAAAAGACCAAGTTAGCTTGATAAAAAGGAAAATTTGGGTGGAAAACTGGGGCTAGCAAAATAGCTGACTGGGTAGTATGCTCCATTGCCATTGAAGGAAGCTTTGGTGCTGTGGTTTCTCTCTTTCTCTGCCTCAACTAAATTTAAAAAGAAAAGGAAAAAGGGCTGGGAAAACAGCATAATGGTTATGCAAAAGACTTTCATGCCCAAGACTGAGGTCTCAAGTTCAATCCCCAGCACCACCATAAACCAGAGCTGAGGTGTGCTCTGATCTGATCTCTTTCTGTATCATTAAAATAAAATCTTAAAAAAGTAAAACTTCTAAAAACAAATTACAATATTTGAAATTAGAAACAGTATTGTTAAAATGCAGATCAGATATACCTAGGAGAGGAGCCAGGAGGTGGCTCACCTGGTAGAACACATGCCTTTGGTTGATGACCAGGGTTTGAGCCCGACACCAGCTAGGAGCACCATGGATGGCACTGGGGCTGCTGTGCAGATGGTGGAGCAGTGCTGTGATCTCTGCACCTCTCAAAGTATAAAATATGCATCAGCAAGATAGCTCACCTGAATAGTACATCTGCTTTGTCATGCACATAATCCAAGTTCGATCCCAGCCCTCACTGCTCTGGAGCAAGCTTTATTTGCTGTGCTACCTTCCCCTCTTTGTTTTTGAACAGACCATTGCTCAGCTCTGGTTTATGGTGATGAGAGGGGTTGAACATGAGTCTCTTAGCATAACTATTATGCTATCTCCTCCCCCCCCCCCACTTTCTATCTGAAAAAAAAAGTTGGCTGACAGTAGTGAAACTCTGAGGAGTAAAAAGATTATTTATTTACTAAGGAGGTTAGAGGATTGAGAACCAGAGCATTAGTCTGGCATATGCAATGCCAAGGATCAAACTTGGGACCTTATGTTGAAATTCCAATGCTTTATCCACTGTGCCTTTTTTATTTTGTAGCTTTTTTTTTTTTAATATTTATTAATGAGAAACATAGGAGGAGAGAGAAAGAGCCAGACATCACTCTAGTACATGTGCTGCCGGGCACTGAACTCAGGACCTCCTGCCTGAGAGTCCGATGCTTCATCCACTGCGCCACCTCCCGGACCACTCCACTATGGCTTTTTTAAAGTTATTTATTCCCTTTTGTTGCCCTTGTTTTATTGTTGTAGTTATATTGTTGTTGATATCGTCGTTGTTGGATAGGACAGAGAGAATTGGAGAGAGGAGGAGAAGACGGGGAGAGAAAGATAGACACCTGCAGACCTTCTTCACTGCTTGTGGAGCTACTCCCGTACAGGTGGGGAGCCGGGGGGGGGGGGGGGGCCTTGAATCAGGATCCTTACACCCGTCCTTGTGCTTTGCGCCACCTGCGCTTAATCCGCTGTGCTGCTGCCCGCCTCCCTCAAGTTTTTTCTAATGCATGTTGTCACACAGTATCCCAACACCAATAGTCCAGTGTCCTTCCACCCTGTCCATTGGATTCCACAGGCTAATGCCTTTGCTCCCATCCAACTTCCCTTTTGGTAATCTTACTTTTGCAGTAAGAATCCAAGAGTTTGTTAGGTTGTCTTCTGTCTGTTCCTTTTTTTTTTTTTTTTTACTACTCCACAAGTGAATGAAATGATCAGGGATTTATCTTTCTCTTGACTTATTTCTGCCTAGCATAATACTCTTGAATTTTTTCTGTACTGTTGCAGATAGCAAGATTTCATTTTTATTAATGATTTAATATTTATTTATAAAATTATGAGACAACAGGGATGTAATTCCACCTTGTTTCCACCAGAGTTCTGTGTCCTCAATTCCCTCCATTGAAAACTGCAGTAGTTCTCCCAAGGTCACAGATGTAGGTTGACTAAGTTATTTCCCTATCTATCTAGATATCTATGTATGTATCTTTGCCCATTTTTCTTCTATGGCCCTGCCTTCTCTCTTTTTTTTTTTCATCATTGTTATGGTTATTATTGTTGTTATTGATGTCATTGTTGGACAGAAAAGAGAGAAATGGACAGAGGAGGGGGAAGACAGAGAGGGAGAGAGAAAGACACCTGCAGACCAGCTTCACCACCTGTGAAGCAACCCCCCGCCAGGTGGGGAGCCGGGGACTCAAATCGGGATCCTTATGCCAGTCCTTGTGCTTCGCTGCCGCGCTACCACCTGACCCCTTTTTTCGTTTTTAAATTTCTCTATTGGGGTATTAATGTTTTACAGTCGACAGTAAAAGCAATAGTTTATACATGCCTAACATTTCTCAGTTTTCAGGAGTCGGGCAGTAGGGCAGTGGATTAAGCGCACGCACATGGCGCAAAGCGCAGGGGCTGGCGTAAGGATACCGGTTGAAGCCCCCGGCTTCCCATCTGCAGGGAAGTCGCTTCACAAGCTGTGAAGCAGGTCTTCGGGTTTCTATCTTTCTTTTTTTTTTTAATTTATTTCTTTATTGGGGAATTAATGTTTTACATTCAATAGTAAATACAATAGTTTGTACATACATAACATTCCCCAGTTTCCCATTTAACATTACAACCCCCACTATGTCATTTATCGTCCTTCATGGACCTGTATTCTCCCTACCCACCCACCCCAGAGTCTTTTACTTGGGGGCAATATGCCAATTCCATTTCAGGTTCTATCTGTGTTTTCTGATCTTGTTTTTCAACTTTGGCCTGAGAGTGAGATCATCCCATATAAATCCTTCTGTTTCTGACTTATTTCACTCAACATGATTTTTTCAAGGTCCATCCAAGATCGGCTAAAAACGGTGAAGTCACCATTTTTTACAGCTGAGTAGTATTCCATTGTGTATATATACCACAACTTGCTCAGCCACTCATCTGTTGTTGGACACCTGGGTTGCTTCCAGGTTTTGGCTATTACAAATTGTGCTGCCAAGAACATATGTGTACACAGATCTTTTTGGATGGATGTGTTGAGTTCCTTAGGATATATCCCCAGGAGAGGGATTGCAGGATCATAGGGTAGGTCCATTTCTAGCCTTCTGAGAGTTCTCCAGACTGTTCTCCACAGAGGTTGGACCAATTGACATTCCCACCAGCAGTGCAGGAGGGTTCCTTTGACCCCACACCCTCTCCAGCATTTGCTGCTGTTACCTTTTCTGATGTATGACATTCTCACAGGAGTGAAGTGATATCTCATTGTGGTCTTGATTTGCATTTCTCTGACAATCAGAGACTTGGAGCATTTTTTCATGTGTTTCTCGGCCTTTTGGATCTCTTCTGTGGTGAATATTCTGTCCAAGTCCTCCCCCCATTTTTGGATGGGGTTATTTGTTGTCTTGTTGTTGAGTCTGGCAAGCTCTTTATATATGTTGGTTATTAAACTCTTATCTGATGTATGGCATGTAAAGATCTTCTCCCATTCTGTGAGGGGTCTCTTGATTTGGGTAGTGGTTTCTTTTGCTGTGAAGAAGCTTTTTAATTTGTAGTCCCATAGGTTTATACTTACCTTAGTCTTCTTTGCAACTGGATTCGTTTCATTGAAAATGTCTTTAAAATTTATGCAGAAGGGAGTCGGGCGGTAGCGCAGCGGATTAAGTGCACGTGGCACAAAGCGCAAGGACCGGCACAAGGATCCTGGTTCGAGCCCCCGGCTCCCTACCTGCAGGGGAGTCAACAAGGGCAACAAAAAGGAAAATAAATAAATATTAAAAAAAAAAAAAAAAAGAAGAACAGAAAAAAAAAAATTTATGCAGAAAAGAGTTCTGCCAATATTTTCCTCTTAAGTATTTGATAGTTTGTGGTCTAACATCCAAGTCCTTGATCCACTTGGAATTTACTTTTGTATTTGGTGAAATACAGTAGTTCAGTTTCATTCTTCTGCATGTTTCAACCCATTGTTTCCAACACCATTTGTTGAAGAGACAATGCTTTCCCCATGTAATAGTCTGGGCCCCTTTGTCAAAGATTAGATGTCCATAGGTGTGGGGCCTCATTTCTGGGCTCTCAATTCTATTCCACTGTAAGTGTGTCTATTCATGTTTCAGTACCAAGCAGTTTTGATGACAATGGCCCTATAATACAGTTTGAGATCTGAGAGTGTGATGCCTCCAGTTCTGTTCTTTTTTCTCAAGATTGTTTTGGCAATTCTAGGTCTTTTCTGGTTCCAGATAAACATTTGTAGCATTTTTTCTATTCTAAGAAATGTGCTTGGGATCTTGATGGGGATAGCATTAAATTTGTAGATGGCTCTGGGTAATATATTCATTTTGATGATGTGAATTCTTCCAACCCATGAACATGGATTATCTTTCCACTTCTTTGTGTCTTTTTCAATTTCTTTGAGTAGTGACTCATAATTTTCAGTATACAAGTCTTTCACTTCTTTGGTTAGGTTTACTCCTAGATATTTTATTGTTTTTGTTGCTTTAGTAAAAGGAATTGATCGAACCCCGGCTCCCCACCTGCAGGGGAGTCGCTTCACAGGTGGTGAAGCAGGTCTGCAGGTGTCTATCTTTCTCTCCTCCTCTCTGTCTTCCCCTCCTCTATCCATTTTCTCTCTGTCCTATCCAACAACGACAACAACAATAATAACTACAACAATAAAACAACAAGGGCAACAAAAGGGAATAAAAAAATATTTAAAAAAAAAAAATAATAACCCATATTTATAAAATAAAAAAAAAAAAGAAAAAAAAGGAATTGATTTCTGGATTTCAATTTCTTCTAACTTAGTGTTTGCATAGAGGAATGCCACTGACTTTTGAATATTAATTTTATAGCCTGACACATTACTGTATTGCCTGATGATTTCCAAAAGCTTCTTGCTGGATTCCTTAGGATTTTCCATGTATACTATCATGTCATCTGCAAATAAGGAGAGTTTGACTTCTTCTCTTCCAATCTGTATCCCTTTAATTCCTTGCTCCTGCCTGATTGCTATTGCAAGAACTTCCAACACTGTGTTGAAAAGTAATGGGGATAGTGGGCAGCCCTGTCTACTACCTGATCTGAGTGGAAATGCTTCTAGTTTTTCACCATTGAGTATGATGTTGGCTGTAGGTTTGCTATATATAGACTCCACTATCTTGAGGAATTTTCCATCTATTCCCATTTTTTGTAGTGTTTTGATCATAAAGGGATGTTGTATTTTGTCAAAGGCTTTCTCTGCATCTATTGATATGACCATGTGGTTTTTGGTCTTGCTTTTGTTGATGTGGTGGATCACATTGATTGATTTACGTATATTAAACCAACCTTGCATGCCTGGGATAAACCCCACTTGGTCATGATGAACAATCTTTTTGATATACTGCTGTATCCGGTTGGCTAGAATTTTGTTCAATATTTTCGCATCTATGTTCATCAGAGATACTGGTCTGTAGTTTTCTTTTTTGGTTGTGTCCCTGTCTGCTTTTGGTATCAGGGTGATGTTGGCTTCATAGAAGCTGGCAGGGAGTTTTCCAGTGTCTTCAGTCTTCTGGAAGACTTTTAAAAGTAGAGGTATTAGTTCTTCTTTGCAGGTTTTGTAGAATTCATTTGTAAAACCATCTGGTCCAGGACTTTTATTTTTGGGGAGATTTTTGATAACTGTTTCAATTTCATTAGCTGTGATGGGGCTGTTCATGTTATCCACTTCCTCTTAGTTTTGGAAGTTGGTAGGTATCTAGGAAATCGTCCATTTCTTCCAGGTTCTCTAGCTTGGTGGCATATAGTTGTTCATAGAAGCCTCACAAGATATGTTGAATTTCTGTGGTGTCTGTTGTGATATCTCCTCTTTCATTTACTATCGGATTTATTTGGGTATTCTCCCTTTTTTTTGTTTTTGTTTTTTTTTGTTTTTTTGTTTTTTTTAATTTTTTTATTTAAGAAAGGATTAATTAACAAAACCATAGGGTAGGAGGGGTACAACTCCACACAATTCCCACCGCCCAATCTCCATATCCCACTCCCTCCCCCGATAGCTTTCCCATTCTCTATCCCTCTTGGAGCATGGACCCAGGGTCATTGTGGGTTGCAGAAGGTAGAAGGTCTGGCTTCTGTAATTGCTTCCCCGCTGAACATGGGTGTTGACTGGTCGGTCCATACTCCCAGTCTGCCTCTCTTTCCCTAGTAGGGTGGGTCTCTGGGGAAGCTGAGCTCCAGGACATATTGGCGGGGTCTTCAATCCAGGGAAGTCTGGCCGGCATCCTGATGACACCTGGAACCTGGTGACTGAAAGAGAGTTAACATACAAAGCCAAACAAATTGTTGAGCAATCATGGACCCAAAGCTTGGAAAAGTGGAGAGGAAGTATTAGGGAGGTACTCACTGCAAACTCTAGTGTACTTCTGCTTTCTTACTTTGGTGCCATACTCCAAACTCAGTCAATTTCTGCTTTGCGTTTCTACTTCTTTTTTTTTTTTTTTACATGCATAATATTCCCCAGATTCCCATTTAACAATACAACCCCCATTATTTAATTCATCATTTTTCATGGACCTGTATTCTCCCCACCCACCCACCCACCCCAGAGTCTTTTACTTTGGTGTAATACTCCAATTCCATTTCAGGTTCGACTTGTGTTTTCTTTTCTAATCTTGTTTTTCAACTTCGGCCTGAGAGTGATATCATCCCGTATTCATCCTTCTGTTTCTGACTTATTTCACTCAACATGATTTTTTCAAGGTCCATCCAAGATCGGCTGAAAACAGTGAAGTCACCATTTTTTACAGCTGAGTAGTATTCCATTGTGTATATATACCACAACTTGCTCAGCCACTCATCTGTTGTTGGACACCTGGGTTGCTTCCAGGTTTTGGCTATTACAAATTGTGCTGCCAAGAACATATGTGTACACAGATCTTTTTGGATGGATGTGTTGGGTTCCTTAGGATATATCCCCAGGAGGGGAATTGCAGGGTCATAGGGTAGGTCCATTTCTAGCCTTCTGAGAGTTCTCCAGACTGTTCTCCACAGAGGTTGGACCAATTGACATTCCCACCAGCAGTGCAGGAGGGTTCCTTTGACCCCACACCCTCTCCAGCATTTGCTGCTGTTACTTTTTCTGATGTATGACATTCTCACAGGAGTGAAGTGATATCTCATTGTGGTCTTTATTTGCATTTCTCTGACAATCAGAGACTTGGAGCATTTTTTCATGTGTTTCTCGGCCTTTTGGATCTCTTCTGTGGTGAATATTCTGTCCAAGTCCTCCCCCCATTTTTGGATGGGGTTATTTGTTGTCTTGTTGTTGAGTCTGGCAAGCTCTTTATATATGTTGGTTATTAAACTCTTATCTGATGTATGGCATGTAAAGATCTTCTCCCATTCTGTGAGGGGTCTCTTGATTTGGGTAGTGGTTTCTTTTGCTGTGAAGAAGCTTTTTAATTTGATGTAGTCCCATAGGTTTATACTTGCCTTAGTCTTCCTTGTAATTGGATTCGTTTCATTGAAAATGTCTTTAAAATTTATGCGGAAAAAAGTTCTGCCAATATTTTCCTCTAAGTATCTGATAGTTTCTGGTCTAACATCCAAGTCCTTGATCCACTTGGAATTTACTTTTGTATTTGGTGAAATACAGTGGTTCAGTTTCATTCTTCTGCATGTTTCAACCCATTGTTTCCAACACCATTTGTTGAAGAGACTCTGCTTTCCCCATGTAATAATCTGGGCCCCTTTGTCAAAGATTAGATGTTCATAGGTGTGGGGCCTCCTTTCTGGGCTCTCAATTCTATTCCACTGGTCAGTGTGTCTGTTCATGTTCCAGTACCAAGCAGTTTTGATGACAATGGCTCTATAATACAGTTTGAGATCTGGCAGTGTGATGCCTCCGGTTCTGTTCTTTTTTCTCAAGATTGTTTTGGCAATTCTAGGTCTTTTCTGGTTCCAGATAAACATTTGTAACATTTTTTCTATTCTCCTAAAAAATGTGCTTGGGATCTTGATGGGGATAGCATTAAATTTGTAGATGGCTCTGGGTAATATATTCATTTTGATGATGTTAATTCTTCCAACCCATGAACATGGAATATCTTTCCACTTCTTTGTGTCTTTTTCAATTTCTTTGAGTAGTGACTCATAATTTTCAGTATACAAGTCTTTCACTTCTTTGGTTAGGTTTACTCCTAGATATTTTATAGTTTTTGTTGCTATAGAAAAAGGAACTGATTTCTGGATTTCAATTTCTTCTAACTTAGTGTTTGTATAGAGGAATGCCACTGACTTTTGAATGTTAATTTTATAGCCTGACACATTACTGTATTGCCTGATGATTTCCAAAAGCTTCTTGCTGGATTCCTTAGGTTTTTCCATGTATACTATCATGTCATCTGCAAATAAGGAGAGTTTGACTTCTTCTCTTCCAATCTGTATCCCTTTAATTCCTTGCCTGATTGCTATTGCAAGAACTTCGAACACTATGTTGAATAGTAATGGTGATAGTGGGCAGCCCTGTCTAGTACCTGATCTGAGTGGAAATGCTTCTAGTTTTTCACCATTGAGTATGATGTTGGCTATAGGTTTGCTATATATAGACTTCACTATCTTGAGGAATTTTCCATCTATTCCTATTTTTTGTAGTGTTTTGATCATAAAGGGATGTTGTATTTTGTCAAAGGCTTTCTCTGCATCTATTGATATGACCATGTGGTTTTTTGTCTTGCTTTTGTTGATGTGGTGGATCACATTGATTGATTTACGTATATTAAACCAACCTTGCATGCCTGGGATAAACCCCACTTGGTCATGATGAACAATCTTTTTGATATACTGCTGTATCCGGTTGGCTAGAATTTTGTTCAATATTTTCACATCTATGTTCATCAGAGATATTGGTCTGCAGTTTTCTTTTTTGGTTGTGTCCCTGTCTGCTTTTGGTATCAGGGTGATGTTGGCTTCATAGAAGCTGGCAGGGAGTATTCCAGTGTCTTCAATCTTCTGGAACACTTTTAAAAGTAGAGGTATTAGTTCTTCTTTGAAAGTCTTGTAGAATTCATTTGTAAAACCATCTGGTCCAGGACTTTTATTTTTGGGAAGATTTTTGATAACTGTTTCAATTTCATTAGCTGTGATGGGCCTGTTCATGTTATCCACTTCCTCTTTACTTAGTTTTGGAAGTTGGTAGGTATCTAGGAAATCATTCATTTCTTCCAGGTTCTCTAGCTTGGTGGCATATAGTTGTTCATAGAAGCCTCGCATGATATGTTGAATTTCTGCAGTGTCTGTTGTGATTTCTTCTCTTTCATTTACTATCCGATTTATTTGGGTCTTCTCCCTTTTTTGTTTTGTGAGTCTGGCTAAAGGTTTGTTGATTTTATTTACTCTTTCGAAGAACCAACATTTACTTTCATTGATCTTTTGTATGGTTTTCCTATTCTCAATGTTATTTATTTCTGCCCTAACTTTAGTAATTTCTGTCCTTCTGGTTGCTTTAGGATTCCTTTGTTGTTCTTCTTCGAGGTCTTTAAGATGTGCAATCAGGCTGTTTATTTGTGCCTTTTCTTGTTTCCTAATGTGTGCTTGTATAGCTATGAACTTCCCTCTTAGGACTGCTTTAGCTGTGTCCCAAATATTTTGATAGCTTGTGTCTTCATTTTCATTGAACTCTCGAAACATTTTGATTTCTTCCTTGATTTCCTCTTTGACCCAGAAGTTGTTAAGAAGTGTACTTTTGAGCTTCCACATTTTGGCACTGTTACTAATCTTTTGTGGATTGTTAAGTGTTAGTTTAATTTCACTGTGGTCTGAGAAGATGCTTGGCATTATTTCAATGCTCTTGAATTTGCTGATGCTGTCTTTGTGGCCTAATATATGGTCTATCCTTGAGAATGACCCATGTGGATTTGAGTAAAATGTATATTCCAGTTTCTTGGGATGAATGACTCTGAAAATGTCCAATAGTTCTAGTTTATCTATCTCTTCATTTAGCTCCCTTATGTCTTTATTGATTTTCTGCCTGGATGATCTGTCAACTTGAGAGAGTGGGGTGTTGAAGTCCCCTACTATGATTGTGTTACTGTTAATATATTGCTGTAGCTCTTTCAGTAGAAGTTTGATGTATTTAGATGGCTTCTCATTGGGTGTATAGATGTTAATAATTGTTAAGTCCTCTTGATTGACTGATCCTCTGAGCATTAAGTAGTGTCCATTCCTATCTTTTTTAATATTATCTATTTTAAAGTCTATCATGTCACATATGAGAATAGCTGCTCCTGCCCTTTTTTGTTGGCCATTGGCTTGTATGATAGTTTTCCATCCTTTCACTTTAAGTCTGTGTTTGTCTTGTTGAGTTAGGTGGGTTTCCTGTAGACAGCATATTGTTGGGTTGTGTTTTCTGATCCATCTTCCTACTCTGTGTCTTTTAATAGGTGAATTCAGGCCATTGACATTTATTGATACCAAACATTGAAGATATTTTAACGCCATTCTTGTAGAGTTTTAGAGTGTTTTGATATATGTCCTATTTGTGGTGGTCTGGTTGTTTATAGGAGACCTTTCAGAACTTCTTTTAGGGCAGGCTTGGTGGTAGTTGATTCCTTCAACTGTTGCTTGTCTGAGAAGTTTTTGATGCCTCCATCTAGTCTGAATGACAGTCTAGCAGGATATAGTATTCTTGGCTGAAAGCCTTTCTCATTGAGCACTCAATAGATATCTTGCCATTCTCTTCTTGCCTGTAATGTTGGTATGGAGAAGTCTGCTGCTAATCTTATCAGTTTTCCTTTGTAGGTGACTCTTTGTTTTTCTCTTGCAGCCTTCAGGATCCTTTCTTTATCCTTATTCCTTTCCATTCTATGTATGGCATGTCTCGGTGTCTTTAGGTCTGGGTTAATTCTGTTTGGGACCCTCTGGGCTTCTTCAATCTTTATGTCTTTGATGTTGTCTAGACTAGAGAAGTTTTCAGCTAGAGAATGCTTTCTCCCTCTCCTTCTCTTTCTTCCTCTGGTATGCCAATAATGCGTATATTGTTTCTTTTGAAGTCGTCCCATAGGACTCTGTTGTTTTCAGCATCTCTTAATCTCTTTTTGAGATCTCTTACTTCTTTTTTAGTTGTCTCTAATTCATCCTCAATCTTGCTAATTCTGTCTTCAGCCTCATAGATTCTATTCTCTCTGCCCTCTACTGTTTTCTGGAGTTCATCTATTTTGTTGCCCTGCTCTGATACTGTTTTAGCTTGTTCAGCTAGTTGCCTTCTTAGCTCAGCGATTTCAGCTTTCAGCTCTCTAATAACCATGAGATATTTAGTATTTTCTTCCATATTCTCATTTGTTGTTCCTGCATTTCTGATTACAATTTTTTCAAATTCTTTACTCCTGTTATTATTTTCTTAGCTAATGTTTGGAATGTTGAACTCGTTATTTTGTGCTTCACCCTCTGGAGGATTTTTAGCTGGACTCTTGTCCTGGTTCGATTCTCCAATATTTTTTCTTGTTGTTTTAACCATTTTATATATTATTTTATAAGTTCCCTTTATCAGTACTTTTCAAATTATTGATCACTATTGCCTGGATTGACTTGTGTCTAAGTAAGTTAATTAAAGGGTTCACAGTGGTGGAAGTTAACAGTTATTTCAATGCCTGAGTTGGAGCTCAGTGGTTTAAAAGCCCCTTTCTTTTTTTTTTTTTCCTTCCCTGTAGGCTATGGGAGCCTGACGGTTTTTAAACTATCATTAGGCTTCTTAGCTTAATCACTGACTCCTGACCAAGAGTTAAAGCAGGGTGTGGCAGAGATAATCCAGTGGTTATGCAAAGAGACTTTCACAGCCCCTCATCTATGCCACTGAGGTATAGGTCTTCTGAGTTTCCTGGTTAGATCTCTGTCCCCTGGTGTCCCTTCCTGTCGCTGTTCCAGATTCTGAGGGTAGTAGCAATGGAGACTCAGAGTTGCACTTGGTGAGTCTCTGGGGAGTCCTTTCCTCCCTTCAGCTGTCCCCTTGTTGTGGAGCAGACTGGAGGTGGTGTCTCCACTGATAAACTGCTGAACTGTTAGCAGCCACTTAATCTCTCCTTAGGCCCCTCTCTCCTCTCTGTCACCAGCCACACGTGTTTGTACTCACAAGTGATTTAGTGGGTTCCTGTGGTCATTCTAGTCCTGTCTTGTTTCAGTCCCGGGTGGTCTCCTTTGGTATTCCTAGTTGATCTGGGAGAGGAGAGGAGAGGAGAGGAGAGGAGAGGAGAGGAGAGGAGAGGAGAGGAGAGGAGAGGAGAGGAGAGGAGAGGAGAGGAGAGGAGAGGAGAGAAAGCGATCTGCTGCTCGTAGCTCCGCCTCCGGAAGTCGAATTCCGGGTTTCTATCTTTCTCTCTCCCTCCCTGTCTTCCCCATCTCTCTGTCCTGTCCATTAACGAAGACAATAATAAGCACAACAATGATTGAAAAACAACAACAACAAAAAAAACCCAGCAAGGGCAACAAAAGAGAATAAACTTAAAAAAATTAATTAATTAATTTTTTAAAATCCTGTTTTCCACACAATAATACAGCCACCACTAGGTTCTCTGCCATCCTGTTCCAGGACCTAAACTCACCCACCCCAGATTCTTTTACTTTGGTGCAATTCACCAATGAAGTACTGAATATCTTATGGGATTTATATTATTATTATTTTTTTTCCTCCAGGCTTATTGATGGGCTCGGTGCCTGCACCATGAATCCACCGCTCCTGCAGGCCATTTTCTCCCCTTTTGTTGCCCTTGTTGCCGTAGCCTCGTTGTGGTTATTATTATTACCATTGTTGATGTTCATTGTTGGATAGGACAGAGAAATGGATAGAGGAGGGGAGACACCTGCAGACCTGCTTCACCGCCTGTGAAGCAACTCCCTTGCAGGTAGGGAGCCGGGGGCTGGAACCGGGATCCTTACACTGGTCCTAGCGCCTTGCGCCATGTGCGCTTAACCCACTACGCCACTGTCCGATCCCCAGGGATTTGTTTTTACACAGTTGCTAGGGATTGTACCAGGGCCCTTTCAGATCTCAGGAATTTAAATCCTGAGCTGAAACACATTGAGCTGTCCTATGACACAGCCAGACTGAAAATTTGAAGTATGGTCTAAACTGAATCACTTTTTTTTTGGCACCATAATAATGTCAACAAATCAAACTTAAGTTTGGGACCACCTGTATTCCAAATCTTAGCCCCAGGTAGTTAAATACTCAGTTCACTCTACATTCTTGGTACCTGCCCCTTCCTCATCCCTTCTCCCTTTTCCTTTTTTTTTTTAAAAAAAGATTTATTTATTAATGGAAAGATAGGATGAGAGAGAAAGAACCAGGCATCACTCTGGTACATGTACTACCAGGAACTGAACTTGGGACCTCAAGCTTGAGAGTATAATACTTTATCCACTGCACCACCTCCCGGACCACTTCCTTTCTCTTTTTTTAAAGTATGTACTTAATAATAGAGAACCAGAGTATCACTCTAGCATATGCAGTGCTGGGGATTGAACTCTGACCTGATGCTTATAGAGTGCTTTGGCCACGGAGCTACCTCCCAGGCTGCTCACCCTTGCTTTCTTCTTTAACTTTCTTTTCCCCTTTTTGTTGCCCCTGTTGCTTTATTGTAGTTATTATTGTTGTTATTGATGTCATTGTTGTTGGATAGGACAGAGAGAAATGGAGAGAGGAGAAGAGAGCGGGAGAGAAAGACACCTGTAGACCTGTTTCACCACCTGTGAAGCGACTCCCCTGCAGTTGGGGAGCCAAGGGCTTGAACCAGGATGTTTAGGCCAGTCCTTGTGCTTTGCGCCATCTGCGCTTAACCCGCTGTACTACCCCCCAACTCCCTCTTTTTCCCTTTTTTATCAGTGCACTGTTTAACTTTGGATTACAGTGGTACTGGAGATTAAACCTAAGATCTCGGATCCTCAGGCATGGGAGTCTCTGCATAAGTATTATGCTATGTCCCCTACCTTTTTTTTAATTATTATGGATTTTATTTAATAGAGAAATCAAGAGAGAAGGGGGAGATAGGGAATCAAAAACACCTGTAACATTGCTTATGAAGAAAGGTTATGAAGCTTTCTCCTTGCAGGTGGGGACTGAGGGCTTAACCCGAGATCCTCACACACTGATGTATGTGCTCAAGCAGGTGTGCCACTACCTGGCCCTATTTTTACTTGTTTTCTTTTTACCAGAGCACTGCTCAGCTCTGGCTTGTGGTGGTGCTAGGACTAAACCAAGGATCGCAGAACCTTAGGCATGAAATCTTTTGCATAACAATTATACTGTCTCCTCAGCCTCTTCTGTAACTGTTGCCCATGAGCTGCAAAAACCAGGGCCTTAGGATGCTTGGGTCTCTCCTCCCCTTTGCCAATGGCTCCTGCCAAGCAAGTGGTGAAGCTCTGCCCTGGCCCTGGGTCTCCCTGCCCTGCCTCAGTGTGGGTGGGTACAGGAGAGCCCATCATAGCAGCAGAGCAAACCTCCCCCATGGTGGTACATGCCTGCCTTGTGAGGCCACTTAGAATCTGCTTTTGGTGAATGCTAGGAGAGGAGTGGAAGCACAGAGAGAGAAACAAGGTAGTTACACTCCTAGGTCTGCTTCTCTCCCAGATCCACATAGGCTCTAAGGTCTTTTTTTATCTCATCTTGACCCTGTGAGCCTTACCTAGGGAAGACACCATTCACTGCACACCTTATGGGAGTGGTGGCCCACAGGCATCATTGGCAAAGCCTTCACTGTGTCAAATGCTCCCACACCTGGTGCTTCTCAGAGTGCCACAGTGACTCATCCCAATTCCATACACAAGAATAGAGGCTGTGTGACCATCTGGCCCAGGGACACCTGGCATGGTAGAGTGGGTGTCGGTTACCAGCCTGCCAGGTAAAAGCGCTTTTAACAACACACCCTCTGTGTAGGGGCCAGGATCCATCCCTGCCCACTTGATTCTCCTGCTGAAAGCGCAATGCTAAGTCACACTGAGTGCCGTCTCACCCTAACAGCAGTGACTCCTAAAAGGCATGAGAAGGCCCAAGCCAGGGTCTCTCCCTTCAGCCAGAAAACCCCTTTTCCCATCCCAGCTTTGTCATGGTCACCAGACACACAGAAGCCAGATCAGATGCCTGCCTTTTATTTCCATAGTGAGCCTGGTCTCCTCTCCAGAGCTACCGGAAGGTGGAAAAGGTCTGGGTGCTTGTGCAGGAGGCATACGGCACGCCCCGGGAGCGGATCTGCAGGGTGTGGAAGGTGAGGGGTGGATTGGGGCCCGTGGAGCCTGGATTCAGGGACTCGGTTTGAGGCTCCATCACTGTCACGGGGACTGCATAGGACAGTGTCTGCGACCGGTCATCATGGCGCCTCACAGTGCCCTTGCCCAGGAGGTGCAGGACACAGGAGAGCACATCAGTACTGCTGCAGGCAGAACCCCGGCCCAGACTGCTGACCAAACTCCTGGGAGGACAGGGGCCCTTCTCCCAAGCATCCAGCACCTGGTGGAGAGAGAGAGGCCATGATAGTCCAGACGGCAGCTCCTCCCAGGCGCTGTCCGCTCTCACCCCTCCCCCACCTAGTTTCCACAGTCAACCAGATGCTGCTGGGCCCACCTCCTGTGGACTGCCTACTCCACCTACCAGACAGACTAGCTGGTCAATGTGCAGCCCCTCATCCCCGTGGGCCTTGAGGATTCGGACGATGAGGCAGTTCAGAAGGTTCCGTCTCTTCTCCAGGTTCCGGCCCTCTTCGTCCTCAGCTTTGAGGTATGTCTGAGGTGGGATGAGCCACACATTGCCCCTCCTTGGTCTGGGCTCCTCATGGTCCTCACGAATCTTGAGTACCCCTAAAAATAAGTGCAGGTCAATGGGTGGGGTGGGGGGCCCAGGGGAGGCAAGCCGTGGCTGAGAGCAAGGTTCCGAGGCATTAAGTACATACCTCCAGGGATGTCTTTTGGCTCGTGAAGGTCCAGGGGGCCTCTGGAAGCTGTAAGAGGAGCGATGGCCTGATCCAGCATGTCTGGAGAAAGCCCTGAGAGTGCTAGCAGACTCTCCACGGAGACCTCCTAAGAGAAGAGGGAGAGATGTTTAGGGCCTCCCAGAAAGTGGAGGGGGGGGACAGTGAGGGGGTGGGGAGGGTGGGAGCAGAAGAGCTGAGCCACCTGCAGGTTGTTGAAATGCAGCAGCAGCCACATCTGCATGGTGGACACGTGCAGGGTCTGATCCCCAAACTGCAGCTCAGCCCGGCCCAGCCACGTCCACTGCAGGCGCCTTGGAGGGCCCTGCTCCAGAGAAGGGGAGCTCTGCCCTGAGAGGAGGAGGAAAGCCAGGGGTGGGGGTGAGCTCCATCTCGCTCAGCTCACAGTGTGTATGACCCAGTCATTGGCTGGCACAGTGGTCCCTGGCCTGAGGTCCAGAGCTCAGCCTTCTCCGTGTCTGCACCCTCGACCTACCCTACCCCCCACCCCAGGCATCTGCAGCCTGCCCCGCGATACCCTCGGGTCAGGCAAGCTTTATCAGTGCCTTCCAGGGATTCCCTTTTTTTTCTTTTATCATTTTATTTATTTATTTATTCCTTTTGTTGCCCTTGTTTTATTGTGGTAGTTATTATTGATGTCGTTGTTGTTGGATAGGACACAGGGAAATGGAGAGAGGAGGGGAAGACAGAGATGGAGAGAGAAAGACAAGACAACAGCAGACCTGCTTCACCGCCTGTGAAGTGACTCCCCTGCAGGTGGGGAGCCGGCGGCTCGAACCGGGATCCTTCCACCAGCCCTTGCGCTTTGCGCCACGTGCACTTAACCCGCTGTGCTACCGCCCGACTCCCTAGGGATTCCCTTTAAAAAATTTTTTTTAATATTTATTCCCTTTTGTTGCCCTTACTGTTTTTATTGTTATAGTTATTACTGATGTCATCGTTGTTGGATAGGACAGAGAAATGGAGAGAGGAGGGGAAGACGGGGAGATAAAGATAGACACCTGCAGACCTGCCTCACCGCTTTTAAAGCGACTCCCCTGAGGTGGGGAGCCGGGGGCTTGAACTGGGATCCCTACGCTGGTTCTTGCGCTTTGCGCCACGTGTGCTTAACCTGCTGTGCTACTGCCCGACTCCCCAGAGATTCCCTTTTTACTTCAGGGAGCCAACACCATAAAATGAGAAAGGGCTGAGGCACTCTTCAAACCAGAATATCATGGGGCTGCATAAAAAGCTCGCCAGGATAATTAAAAAAAAAAAAGCTCGCCAGGTAGGGCACTTGCCTTGCGATGTTTGTGTTCCAGGTTGAGTTGCAAAACAGACTTCCATGCCTGCATTTCCCCTTACACCATAGCACCTCTCGTGTGGTGCCAGAGCTCAAACTTGGTCTGTGAGCATAGCAAGGCAGGTTTTCAATCCAGTGAGTCATCGCTACTACATCCCCCTTCCTTCCTTCATTCCTCTCTCTCTCTCTCTCTCTCTCTTTAATTTACCAAAGTACTGCTCAGCTTTGGCTTATGGTGGTGCAGGGGATTGAACCTGGGACTTTGGAGCCTCAGGCATGAGAGTCTCTCTGCATAACCATTATGCTATCTCCCCCTGCCCCCACTTCTTTATAATGCACTATAAGGGAATGGACCCAGTACAACTGTGTATACACAATACCACTGCTAAGTGGACTCCTTTGTCCAGTTAAAATATGTATGTTATACATATTTTTTCTTTTAAAATATTTTTGAATTTATTTATTGGATAGAAATAGAAATTGAAAGTGAAATATAGAGAGGGAGAAGAAAGGTGGGGGTGACTGGGATAATGGTTATGCAAAGAGTCTCTCATGCCTGAGGCTCCAAAGTTCCAGGTTTAATCCCCCGCACCACCATAAGTCAGAGCTGATCAATGCTCTGGTTAAAAAATAAATAGGAAGTCGGGCAGTAGCACAGTGGGTTAAGCACACCTGGCACAAAGTGCAAGCACAGATTTAAGGATCCTGGTTCGAGCCCCCAGTTCCTCAACTGCAGAGGAGTCGCTTCACAAGTGGTGAAGCAAGCTTACAGGTAATCTTTCTCTCCCCCTCTCTGTCTTCTCCTTTCTCCATTTCTCTTCGTCCTATCCAACAATGACGACATCAATAACAACAACAACAATAACTACAACAATAAAACAAGAAGGGCAACAAAGGGAGTAAATAAATAAACAAATAAAAAAGGGAGAGGGAAAGAGAAACACCTGTAACACTGATTCACCACTTGAGAAACTTTTCCCCCTTCAAGTGGGGAACTAGGAACTTGAACTAGGGTCCTCACATATTGAACATCCACTTGAGAGTCGGGCAGTACTGCGAAGTGCAAGGACCAGAGTAAGGATCCTGGTTCGAGCCCCCGGCTCCCCACCTGCAGGGGAGTCGCTTCACAAGCAGTGAAGCAGGTCTGCAGGTGTCTGTCTTTCTCTCCCCCTCTCTGTCTTCCCTTCCTCTCTCCATTTCTCTCTGTTCTACCCAACAACAGCAACAACAATAACAATAACAACGATAAACAACACGTGCAACAAAAGGGGGGAAAATAGCCTCCAGGGGCAGTGAATTTGTAGTGCAGGCACCGAGCCCCAGAAATAACCCTGGAGGCAAAAAAAAAGTAAAAAATATTAAAAAAAAAAAAAAAAAGAACGTGTACTCAACCAGGTATGCTACCACCATGCCCTTATACATTTATTTTCATGAGAAAGAGAAACAAAAGCATCTCTTATCATATGGTAGTGCCAGATGAACCTGGGTGTGTTACTGCTGTACTACTCCCTCGATGCCAATTAAAAAGAGCAGGTAAGAGAGAAAAGAGGGGCCGGGTGGTGGTGCACCTGGTTTAGTGCACATGTTGCAATGTGCAAGGACCCAGGTTCGAGCCCCGGTCCCCACCTGCAGGGGGAAAGCTTTGCAAGTGGTGAAGCAGGGCTGCAGGTGTCTCTCTGTCTCTCTCTCTCTCCCTTCTGCTTGATTTCTGACTGTCTCTATCCAATAAATAAATAAAGATGATAAAAAAAAAATCAAAGAGAGAGGGGAGGGACAGACACCACAGCACCACCCCAGTAATCATGGAGCTTCCCTAGCACTGTCCATGCTGTTCCATGTGCTGTTAAGGCTTGTACGCAGGGTCTATGGAGGGTATGTGCTCTACCGGGTAAACTATCTCCTGGGCCCCTGGATCTCACTTTAAGGACAGAGAAGGGAATAGTGTGAGGATCTGGCACCCCCACAGCCCCCCATATTCCACTGAAACCAAAACTACTGCTATTTTTCCTCACATCTGTCCCTTTAAGGCTCCCCACCCCTGGTGCCTCACTCTTGTTGTAGAAGTTGGAGTAACGATTCAAAGTGCCCCTCAGGTAGGCAGGCAGGCAGGTTCTGGGGTCCAGCGTGTGACAGATGGAGGCAGTAGGCCAGCATCGTGGTGACAGGACAAGGACAGACACTTCTGGCATTGTCCCTTCATAGTAGAGGTCCTCATTCTCCTCCTCCTCCACGTCTGCTGCTGCTGCCCCAGCTTCCTCGGAATCCTCTTCATTGCTTCTATTATGCTGCTGGCCGCTGGCCTCCGGTCCCCCCTTAGGAAGAAGCATGGGTTCCCTGAAGCCTAGGAGCCAACCACGGCCAGGTCAGTGCCTCTCCTCTTCCCCATCCCCCTGGCTAACCTACCTGTATTTTCTTCTCTGTGTCCTCCAGCTTTAGGAGTTCCTGATCGAGCCTCTGGAGCTGGTAGACATGAAACTGGCGCTGCAGCTCCTCGGAGGTGCTCAGGCTCTGTAACATCTGCTGGGGGAGGCGGTTGGGGAAGCAGGGACCGATCTGCTCCAGCACGGCTCCCTCTAGCCAGCTCGTGCCCACGCCCAAAAGACGATCTGCCATGTACTGTCTGCAGCACACACAGACCAAGCCATGTCTCAGTGCGGGTTCTGGGCACAGCCCAACCTCCCACTCCATGACTCCTAAGGCCTCCATTGTTCTGCCTCCTGGGGTCCCCACTCACTGATAGTAATGTTCAAAGGTAGTGGCTATCTCCAGGCCAGAGAAAATCAAGACACTCTCCAAGCATCGCTGCAGCTGTGCCAGCATCTCCATCCCTCGGGCCCCGCCAATCCGGCTGCCCTGGATCCGCTGGTCGATGTGGCGGGCAAACTGCTCACTTACCTGGAGGTAGAAGAGAGCAGGACAACCATGAATGGTAGCAGAGGTGAGTGGGAGCAGTGTGGAGGGTCTGAGGAAGCATGGATGAATGGCTAGAAGCCTCATAAGGTGATCAGCAGTTTGTTTATTTTTGCCACTGGGATTATTGCTGGGGTTTGGTGCCAGTACTACAAATCCACTGATCCCAGTGGCCATTTTTTCCCTTTTTTCTCTCTTTTCCTTTCTATTTTATCAAGAGGGAAGGGAGAGATCGAGAGTAAGATAGAAAGAGTGACACCTCAGACCTGCTTCACCACCCATGAAGCACCCCCTCTGCAGGTGGGGGCAAGAGCTCAAACCTGGATCTTTGTGTACGGTAAAGGATCTGCAATATTTTTTAACACTTTTTTTTTCCTGATAGAAATATATAGAAAGGGTGAAAGGGAGGGAGAGAAAGACACCTACAGTACTACTACACCTCTTACGAAGTTCCCCCACTTGCAGGTAAAAACTGGGAATTTGCCCCAGGCTTTAATGCATGGTAATGTGTGCACTCTTACTGAGTATGACACTACTTGGCCCCATTCCATAAATATGTAATAACTGCTTAAAATGTTAAAGACACTGGGAGTCAGGCGGTAGCACAGCGGGTTAAGCGCACGTGGCACAAAGCGTAAGGACCAGCATAAGGATCCTGGTTTGAGCTCCCGGCTCCCCACCTGCAGAGGAGTCGCTTCAGAGGCAGTGAAGCAGGTCTGCAGGTGTCTCTCTTTCTCTGCCCCTCTCTGTCTTCCCCTCCTCTCTCCATTTCTCTCTGTCATATCCAACAGCGATGACATGAATAACAACAGTAATAACTACAACAATAAAACAAGGACAGCAAAAGGGAATAAATAAGTATTTTTTAAAAATGCCAGACACTGTGAAAAGAACTGAAAACAGATTAATCCTTCCCTGCCCTCCAAGTTTATAGTCTTATAGGGGATATACAGTTAACTACACCATGATAATCAACTTTGATCAGCACAGATACAGCACACTGGGGAACTGGAGTGCTGGTCAGTATTGCATATGCCAGAGTGATGCTCTGATACTCTCTCACTCATTAATAAATAAAAATTTGGGGGGAGTTGGGCAGTAGCGCAGCGGGGTTAAGCGCAGGTGGCGAAAAGTCCAAGGAACGGCATAAGGATATCAGTTCAAGCCCCTGGCTCCCCACCTGCAGGGGAGTCACTTCACAAGCAGTGAAGCAGGTCTGCAGGTGTCTATCTTTCTCTCCCCTCTGTCTTCCCCTCCTCTCTCCATTTCTCTCTGTCCTATCCAACATCAACAACAATAAAAATTACAACAATAAAACAACAAGGGCAACAAAAGGAAATAAATATTAAAATAGATAAATAAATAATTTTAAAGGGGCCCCGGTAGTGGCACACCCAGTTGAGCACAGACATTTCTACTATGTGCAAGGACCCAGGTTTGAGCCCCTGTTCCCCACCTGATGGGGGGACACTACGAGTGGTAAAGCAGGTCTGCAGGTGTCTGTCTCCTCTTTCTCTCCGTCAATTTCTCTACGTCATATCTAATAAAAATAGAAAGAAAAAAAGGGAATAAATGGCCACCAGGAACAGTGGGTTCATAATGTAGGTACCAAGCCCCAGTGATAATCCTGGAGACAACAGAAAGGAAAGGAAGGAAAGAAGGAAGGAAGGAAGGAAGGAAGGAAGGAAGGAAGGAAGGAAGGAAGGAAGGAGGCAAAAAAGAAGGGGATGGATAGTGGCAAATCTGGTTGAGTACACATTATAATGTTAAGGACCCGGGTTCAAGTCCCTAGTCTCTACCCACAAGTTTGCAGGTACCTATCTTTTTCTCTCTCTCCCATTAAAAAATATTTATAGGGGTCGGGTGGTAGCGCAGCAGGTTAAGCACACATGGCATGAGGTGCAAGGACCGGTGTAAGAATCCTGTCAGGTCTGCAGGTGTCTGTCTTTCTCCCCCTCTCTGTCTTCCCCTCCTCTCTCCATTTCTCTCTGTCCTATCCAACAACAATAATAACTACAACAATAAAACAACAGGGGCAACAAAAGGGAATAAATAAATAAATATTTTTAAAAATTTAAAAAACAAGGGCAACAAAAGGGAATAAATAAATAAAACATTAAAAATAATAACAACTGGTTTTCCGGAGGCGGAGCTACAAGCAGCAGATCGCTTTCTCTCCTCTCCTCTCCTCTCCTCTCCTCTCCTCTCCTCTCCTCTCCTCTCCTCTCCTCTCCTCTCCTCTCCTCTCCCGGATCAACTAGGAATACCAAAGGAGACCACCCAGACCGAAACAAGACAGGACTAGAATGACCACAGGAACCCAGTAAATGGTGACAGAGAGGAGAGAGGGGCCTAAGGAGAGATTAAGTGGCTGCTAACAGTTCAACAGTTTATCAGTGGAGACACCACCTCCAGTCTGCTCCACAACAAGGGGACAGCTGAAGGGAGGAAAGGACTCCCCAGAGACTCACTAAGTGCAACTCTGAGTCTCCATTGCTACTACCCTCAGAATCTGGAGCAGCAACAGGGAGGGACACCAGGGGACAGAGATCTAACCGGGAAACTCAGGAGAAGACCTATACCTAGGTGGCATAGCTGAGGGGCTGTGAAAGTCTCTGCATAACCACTAGATTATCTCTGCCACACCCTGCTTTATCTCTTGGTCAGGAGTCAGTGATTAAGCTAAGAAGCCTATTGATAGTTTAAAAGCCCTCAGGCTCCCATAGCCTACAGGGCTCAGGCTCCCATAGCCTACACCACTGAGCTCCATCTCTACTTTTAAAAGTCTTCCAGAAGATTGAAGACACTGGAATACTCCCTGCCAGCTTCTATGAAGCCAACATCACCCTGATACCAAAAGCAGACAGGGACACAACCAAAAAAGAAAACTACAGACCAATATCTCTGATGAACATAGATGCGAAAATATTGAACAAAATTCTAGCCAACCGGATACAGCAGTATATCAAAAAGATTGTTCATCATGACCAAGTGGGGTTTATCCCAGGCATGCAAGGTTGGTTTAATATACGTAAATCAATCAATGTGATCCACCACATCAACAAAAGCAAGACCAAAAACCACACGGTCATATCAATAGATGCAGAGAAAGCCTTGGACAAAATACAACATCCCTTTATGATCAAAACACTACAAAAAATGGCAATAGATGGAAAATTCCTCAAGATAGTGGAGTCTATATATAGCAAACCTACAGCCAACATCATACTCAATGGTGAAAAACTGGAAGCATTTCCCCTCAGATCAGGTACTAGACAGGGCTGCCCACTATCACCATTACTATTCAACATAGTGTTCGAAGTTCTTGCCATAGCAATCAGGCAGGAGGAGCAAGGAATTAAAGGGATACAGATTGGAAGAGAAGAAGTCAAACTCTCCTTATTTGCAGATGACATGATAGTATACATGGAAAAACCTAAGGAATCCAGCAAGAAATCATCAGGCAATACAGTAATGTGTCAGGCTATAAAATTAACATTCAAAAGTCAGTGGCATTCCTCTATGTAAACACTAAGTTAGAAGAAATTGAAATCCAGAAATCAGTTCCTTTTTCTATAGCAACAAAAACAATAAAATATCTAGGAGTAAACCTAACCAAAGAAGTGAAAGACTTGTATACTGAAAATTATGAGTCACTACTCAAAGAAATTGAAAAAGACACAAAGAAGTGGAAAGATATTCCATGCTCATGGGTTGGAAGAATTAACATCATCAAAATGAATATATTACCCAGAGCCATCTACAAATTTAATGCTATCCCCATCAAGACCCTAAGCACATTTTTTAGGAGAATAGAAAAAATGCTACAGATGTTTATCTGGAACCAGAAAAGACCTAGAATTGCCAAAACAATCTTGAGAAAAAAGAACAGAACCAGAGGCATCACACTCCCAGATCTCAAACTGTATTATAGGGCCATTGTCATCAAAACTGCTTGGTACTGGAACATGAACAGACACACTGACCAGTGGAATAGAATTGAGAGCCCAGAAATGAGGCCCCACACCTATGGACATCTAATCTTTGACAAAGGGGCCCAGACTATTACATGGGGAAAGCAGAGTCTCTTCAACAAATGGTGTTGGAAACAATGGGTTGAAACATGCAGAAGAATGAAACTGAATCACTGTATTTCACCAAATACAAAAGTAAATTCCAAGTGGATCAAGGACTTGGATGTTAGACCAGAAACTATCAGATACTTAGAGGAAAATATTGGCAGAACTTTTTTCCGCATAAATTTTAAAGACATTTTCAATGAAACGAATCCAATTACAAGGAAGACTAAGGCAAGTATAAACCTATGGGACTACATCAAATTAAAAAGCTTCTTCACAGCAAAAGAAACCACTACTCAAACCAAGAGACCCCTCACAGAATGGGAGAAGATCTTTACATGCCATACATCAGATAAGAGTTTAATAACCAATATATATATAAAGAGCTTGCCAGACTCAACAACAAGACAACAAATAACCCCATCCAAAAATGGGGGGAGGACTTGGACAGAATATTCACCACAGAAGAGATCCAAAAGGCCAAGAAACACATGAAAAAATGCTCCAAGTCTCTGATTGTCAGAGAAATGCAAATCAAGACAACAATGAGATATCACTTCACTCCTGTGAGAATGTCATACATCAGAAAAGGTAACAGCAGCAAATGCTGGAGAGGGTGTGGGGTCAAAGGAACTCTCCTGCACTGCTGGTGGGAATGTCAATTGGTCCAACCTCTGTGGAGAACAGTCTGGAGAACTCTCAGAAGGCTAGAAATGGACCTACCCTATGACCCTGCAATTCCCCTCCTGGGGATATATCCTAAGGAACCCAACACATCCATCCAAAAAGATCTGTGTACACATATGTTCTTGGCGGCACAATTTGTAATAGCCAAAACCTGGAAGCAACCCAGGTGTCCAACAACAGATGAGTGGCTGAGCAAGTTGTGGTATATACACAATGGAATACTACTCAGCTGTAAAAAATGGTGACTTCACCGTTTTCAGCCGATCTTGGATGGGCCTTGAAAAAATCATGTTGAGTGAAATAAGTCAGAAACAGAAGGATGAATATGGATGATCTCACTCTCAGGCCGAAGTTGAAAAACAAGACCAGAAAAGAAAACACAAGTCAAACCTGTAATGGAATTGGAGTATTACACCAAAGTAAAAGACTCTGGGGTGGGTGGGTGGGTGGGGAGAATACAGGTCCATGAAAAATGATGAATGAAATAGTGGGGGTTGTATTGTTAAATGGGAATCTGGGGAATGTTATGCATGTTCAAACTATTGTATTTATTGTTGAATGTAAAGCATTAATTCCCCAATAAAGAAATAAATTATTTAAAAACAACAACAACAACAATAATAACTAAAAAAAATAAATAATAACAACTAGCAAATGCTGGAGAGGGTGTGGGGTCAAAGGAACCCTCCTGCACTGCTGGTGGGAATGTCAATTGGTCCAACCTCTGTGGAGAACAGTCTGGAGAACTCTCCGAAGGCTAGAAATGGATCTACCCTATGACCCTGCAATTCCTCTCCTGGAGATATATCCTAAGGAACCCATCACACCCATCCAAAAAGATCTGTGTACACATATGTTCTTGGCAGCACAATTTGTAATAGCCAAAACCTGGAAGCAACCCAGGTGTCCAACAACAGATGAGTGGCTGAGCAAGCTGTGGTATATATACACAATGGAATACTACTCAGCTGTAAAAAATGATGACTTCACCGTTTTCAGCCGATTTTGGATGGACCTTGAAAAAATCATGTTGAGTGAAATAAGTCAGAAACAGAAGGATGAGCATGGGATGATCTCACTCTCAGGCAGAAGTTGAAAAACAAGATCAGAAAAGAAAACACAGGTAGAACCTGAAATGGAATTGGCATATTGCACCCAAGTAAAAGACTCTGGAGTGGCTGGGTGGGGAGAATACAGGTCCATGAAGGATGATAAATGACATAGTGGGGGTTGTAATGTTAAATGGGAAACTGGGGAATGTTATGCATATACAAACTATTGTATTTACTATTGAATGTAAAACATTAATTGCCCAATAAAGAAATATTTTTAAAAAATAATAATAATAACTACAACAAGGGCAACAATATGGGAAAAATGGCCCCCAAGAGTAGTGGATTCATAGCGCAGACACGGAGCCCCAGCGATAACCCTGGAAGCAAAAAATAAATTAATTAATTAAAAAAAAAAAAAGAATCCCTGTTCGGACCCAGGCAGTGGTGCACCTGGTTAAGCACACACATTATGGTGCACAAGGATCAGGGTAAAAGCCCCTGGTACCAACCTGCAGGGGGAAAGCTTCACAAACAGTAAAGCAGGTCTGCAGGTGTCTCTCTGTCTCTCTCCAGCACTATTTACCCCTCCTCTCACAATTTCTGTCTCTATTAAAAATAAATAAATAAAAATTTTAAAAAAGAATCCCTGTTCGAGCCCCTGGCTTCCCACCTGCAGGGAGTCGCTTCGCGGGTGGTGAAGCAGGTCTAGGTCTGCAAGTGTCTATCTTTCTCTCCCCCTCTCCATCTCCTCTCCTCTTCTTTCGATTTCTCTCTGTTCTGTCCAACAACAACAACAGCAGCCATGACAACAATAATAATAATGACAACAAGGGGTAACAAAAGGGGAAAACATAGCCTCCAGGAGCAGTGGATTTGTAGTGCAGACACTGAGCCCCAACGATAACCCTAGAGGCAAAAAAACTGCATCTATATCTATATATCTATATTTGTTATTGGATAGAGACAGGAAGAAATTGATAGGGGAGGGGAAGATAAACAGAGGGAAAGAGAGTGGTCCAGGAGGTGGCACAGTGGATAAAGCATCAAATCCTCAAGCTCATGAGGTGCTGAGTTCAATCCCTGGCAGCACATGTACCAGAGTGACGTCTGGTTCTTTTTATCTCCTCCTATCTTTCTTACTAATAAATAAATAAAATCTTAAAAGAGAGAGAGAGAGGGAAAGAAACAGAGAGACACCTGCAGCTCTGCTTTACTATTTGTGAAGCTTTCCCCCTGCAGGTGGAGACCAGGGGCTTGTACACTGTAATGTGTGTGTTTAAACAGCTGCACCACTGCTTGGCCCCTTCTCTCCCTCTCTATCTCCGTTTTCCTTCTCAATTACTCTCTGTCTCTATCCAATAATATGAGTATGTAAATAGAATATTTATAAAAAAAAGAAGGAAGGATGATTTGCAGCCCTGGCGGCAGTTCAGTAGAGCACTGAACTTGCAAGCATGAGGCCCTGTGTTTGCCTACAGGCATTACATGCACCAGAGTGATGTTCTGGTTCCCTCTCTCCTTTTTCATTTTCACATGATCATAAGTAAATAAGTCTTGGGGGCCAGGCAGTGGCACACCTGGTTGAGTTGTACACATTATAGTGCCGGGTTTGAGACCCAGCCCCTGCCTGTATGGGGAACGCTCCACTAGTGGTGAAATGGTGCTGCAGGTGTCTCTCTGTCTCTCCTCTCAATTTCTGTCTCTATACAATAATAAATAAATAAAAATATTTTAAACATGTAAATAAGTATTTAAAAATAAATATTTACAAAACCAAGTGTTAAGTCATACACACAAACAGAAGGAAGAACAGCAAGACATGAGGACAGTATGCTGGGAGTCATGGTTCTCTTTTTTCCAAGTCTTCATAAGAACGTATGTCTGTATGGAATAGGATGGACGAACAGGCTGTGTAGGGGGGGTGGGGTGGGGAAGGAGAGCTCGTGAGGAGCATCCTGGGGGTGAGTAGAGGGTGGGAGGCTCACATGGGCAGCTTTGAGGAAAGGCAGCTTCAGCAAGGCACCGGCACAGCCATTCTGCAGCGCCAGCAAGAAGGCTGCCCGAGGCCCAAACAGCTCCGAGCTTGACTTATGCAGACTGTTAAAGTGTTCACAGTAGCGTGGCACAAAGTCGTCATCCCGCCAGTGTGAAGTCAGAAAATTGTTCACCTGAAGGGGGAGAGGGGGTAGCACTATGAAGAGGCCGCCCAGCAATACAACATACCCCCACCGAGAGGCACCATCGTGCACCCGTGCCTGCTGCTGCCCACCTGCTCCTCCACCACGGCCCGCCAGCAGCGGGTCAGGTTCCTCATGATGCTGCTGGGCAGCCCCCGGGTTGCCAGGGAGCTCCAGTCATGGCTTCTGTTTCTGCCCTCTGTGTGGAGACAGAGGAAGGGGCAGGGATGAGGCAGGGGCAGCTCTCAGCTTTTGGGTGAGACACAGAAACACACACACAGACACCCACAGACACACACCCACACACCCACACACACACACACACATACACACACAGCTCCTAACTGAGCTCCAATCCCCAGCACTCACTGGGCCGAGGTGTGGCCACTACTGGCGGGGGTGCCTCACAGGGCTCCACATGCACCAGCAGGTGGGTGAGGCGCCGCACCCGAGAGGAGAAGGCTGCTGCACGGCTCTGGGGGTTGTTGTGGGCTGCCTCCCGACACTCCAGGTACTGGTCCAGCAGCCAGCCCAGGGGGCTGATGCCATCCTCATCTAGAGATTCAGGGAAAACAAGGCAAGGCAGGGCGTGACTCCAGGGCAGTGGGGAGAGACTGAACTGGGCGGGACAGTTGATCAAGGGCAATCAGACAAAAGGATATTGGAGAGGAAGGTAGCCAGGTCCCTTCTGACTGTGGGGTGTCAGCAGGGAAAAGGAGGTGGCCTGGGGCTGGGAGAAGGGGCACGAAGGAAAGGGCCAAAAGCATATATAGCCCAGGGGGCTTGAGAACAGAGTACTTGGGCTGGTTAGTGAGGTTGAGCAAAGGGACAGTAAAGGGCCCAGGGATTGAGTGGTTACCTGGAGAGGTGATGTTCTGCACCAGGGGGCTGACCAGGGCCTCCCAGCACGTCTTGCCCAGTGCTTGGGCAGCTTCATTGTCAGGGAGGAAACGATCAGCAAAATTCTGCTCCTGGCGCAGAGCCCCATTGAGCCTAAGGAGGAGGAGGATGAAGGATGGGGGAGGAAGGTCAGGGGACTGAGTCATCTGTTAGCCCAGTGCCCACCCAGCCTGAGACTGCCAGTCAAATTCTAGCACTCAGATCAAATTCATATTCTCCACTTCACAGCTTCCCTGTGTCAACAGGCACAACCTGCTGGAAGTCCACCAGGGAAATGCCTGTTTTTTTACTCTTTTTCTCAGGGGTCAGGCAGTGATATATCCCACTGAACATCCACATTACTGTGTGCAAGGACCAGGGTTCAAGTCCCTGGTCTCCACCTGCCAGACAGGACGTTTCATTAGTGATCAAATAGTGCTGCCAAGTATGTGTTTATCTTACTCTTTCCTCCCAATTTCTATATCAGAAAACAAAAAAATAATAATATCCTTTCTTTTCCTCTACAAAACTGCAGAAAACTCCAGCCCCCCTCTGTGATCTCTTCATCTTTTTTTTTCTTCTTTTTCTAAGAGAGAAATACCAGACACCTGCTCAGCAATGACCTGAGAAAGTGCTGGAGATTCAACTATCACCTCTGGAGGCTCAGAATAAAAGTTGATGGTCTAATAGGCTGAACTATCTCTGCAGCCCCATAAACTCTCTGGCTTACTTGCCCTCACAACCCTGACAAGGCCACCAATAACACTCCCACCTCTTTCCCACATGGACATCCACACACGCATGTACATACCTAGAACTCAAATGCAGGAGGCTCCTGCGGTCCTCTACTATGTCCTGGCTCCAGGCCTGTGCCCGGACCATGTAAAAGAGGCGAGTGTGGCGACACAGCTGCTCCCTGAACACTGGCCAGAACGTGGGCTTGGGGCCCAGGACCTCCAGTCCCCGGATGCGAGTGTCGATCCCACCCTGAAATGCATACAGACCTGTTTCTGCCTACCCTGCATCCTCAGGAAGGACTAGGGTCATATACATCCTTGCTCAAAGGACCCAGGCTTGGGTCCTATGCCCAGGGTCAGTCTGTGCCCCGACCCTACCTGCTGGCAGCGTTTTATACGGATCTGGATGATGGGCCAGAATCGACTCAGGTTTTGCAGGAGGACCACCCGGCTGGAAGAGGGCATCACATTCACCTGGCAGAAGGGTAGAGAGCTGTTACCTCCACAGGTATTAATGGAGATTCCTAGAGCACCCAGGTCTGCTCCTGTGTCCTCATTGTCTACCTTGCTCCCTTAGCCCTGGGAAATGTGGCACCTTGAGACAGATTTCTAATGCCGCTCTCGCTGCTCAGAGCCTGATGTCACTAGACATCATTTTTTTGCCAGAGCACTGCTCATCTCTAGTTTATGGTGGTACTGGAGATTGAACCTGGGACCTCAGAGCCTCAGGAATGAAAGTCTTTTTGCATAACCATATGCTATCTCCCTGACCCATTTTAAATTTATTTTTATTTTTTTAATATTTATTTTCCCTTTTGTTGCCCTTGTCTTATTGTTGTAGCTATTATTGTTGTTGTTATTGATATTGTTGTTGATGTTGTTGTGTCGGATAGGACAGAGAGAAATGGAGAGAGGAGGGGAAGACGGGGAGAGAAAGACAGACACCTGCAGACCTGCTTCACCGCCTCTGAAGCGACTCCCCTGCAGGTGGGGAGCCAGGGGCTCGAACTGGGATTGTTACGCTGGTCCTTGGGCTTTGTGCCACGTGCGCTTAACCCGCTGCACTACCACCCAGCTCCCTTTTTCTTTCTTTTTATAAAGCTATTTATTTATCTTGAGTGAGAAATGAGAGAGCAGGATATGTGAGGAAGAACCACAGCACTGCTCAGCTCTGGCCTAAGAGCTGAACCAGGGATTGAACCTGCAACCTGTGGGACTTTAACAGGCTGACTATCTCTCCCCAGTGCAAGGACTCAACTTTCTATGGGGCTCAATACAGGGAAGAGTTCAGCTTAGGGGTCTGGGCAGGAGAGTGAATCCTGTAATTTCGGAGATAATGGCACTCAGTTCCCTACTGAGTTGAGTTCTGTGTTCACAGCACTGGTGTTTTCGCCTCCGAGCACCACCACCCTGGCTGGCATGTAGCTCGCATCTTCGCTGGCCACCAGCAAGTTCAGCTGCCTGGAAGCAGGGAAGAGGAACCCATTGGAAACGGAACCAGTAGTATCTTTGCAGACAAAGCCAAGGGAACTCTTGACTCATGTTCAGAAGGCTAATTCCACAGAGAAAATATAAAGAAGCAACTAGATGGTATGGGTATGTAGCTAGCTAAGTACATACAGGGCGCGGACTACCTGATGAGGATGCCCTGGCGCATGTGCAAAGTGATGGAGTGGGAGCCAGCACTGCCACTGGACTCCCAGTAGGTCCTGGGGTTGTGATCTGTCAGCTTGCTGGCCCGGTGCAGGTTGGAGGACACCTCTACCTTCTCCCAGCACCTATCTTCCTTCACATCTGCACTGGAACCTGGGGGCAAAAGAAGGGATGGTGGTCACAGCCTGACAAGAAAGAGATGGTTGTGGGAATGTGGTTGTGGGGACAGACACAGACCCTGGCACAGGTATCTGAGGAACACGTCAAAGAAGGGGATGTTGATGGGTCGGTGGGTTCGTCTGTGGTCTTCGATCTGGCCCAGCACCATCTGCAGACAGAGGGTGAGAGAACAGAAAATTGGGCAAGAGAAGGAACAGGAGAAACAAACAGAAACAAGCAACTTATGGAAGGAAGTGGAGAACAAATGCCCACAGGTTCAACTCACTTGCTGCTCCCAACTTCAGAAACATGCTCCTTACCCTGCTAGGGTTTCCTATTTATTTATTTACTTATTTATTTGTTTGTTTTTCCTAAAATACAGTACTTGGTACATGTTTAACGTTTCTTAGTTTTCCACATAACACTCTAACCCTCCCACCTATGTCCTTCTCTGTCACTGTGTTCCAGGACCTGAACACTCCCCACCTGCCCCAGTGTCCTTTACTTTTGTGCAATACACCAATTTCCTACTATTTTATTTTTAACTATGTATTAAATGATGGAGGAGATAGTATAATGGCTAAACAAAAAGACTTTCGTGCCTGAGGTTGCAAAAGTCCCAGGTTCAATCCCCTGCAACACCATAACCAGGGCTAAGCAGTCCTCTGGACTGTCTCTCAATCTCTCCGTATATTTCTATCTCCTTAAAAATAGAATAAAGTGGGGGCCGGGTAGTAGTACAGCAGGTTAAACGCACATGGCATGAAGCACAAGGAACAGCGTAAGGATCCCGGTTCAAGCCCCGGTTCCCCCCTGCAGGGGGGTCGCTTCACAAGCGGTGAAGCAGGTCTGCAGGTGTTTCTCTCGATTTCTCTCTGTCCTATCCAACAACAATAACAGCAATAATAACCACAATGATAAACAACAAGGGCAACAAAAGGGGAAAAATAAATAAAAGAAAAAATAAAGTATACTTAAAAATTACTAATGGTGGTCTAGGAGGTGGTGCAGTGGATAAAGCACTGGACCCTCAAGCATGAGGTCCTGAGTTCGATCCCTGGCAGCACATGTACCAGACTGATGTCTGGTTCTTTCTCTCTCTTCCTATCTTTCTCATGAATAAATAAATTTAAAAAGTCATTAATGAGAGCACGTGAGAGAGAATCAGAACATCACGCTAGCATATGCAATGCCGACGCCTGAAGTCAGGACATCATGCAAATCTGCTGCTCTACTTGCTTCAGCAGAGGTTTCCTATTTTTTTTTTATATTTATTTACTTATTTTCCCTTTTATTGCCCCCCCTTTTTATTGTTGTTGCAACTAATGTCGTCATTGTTAGATAGGATAGAGAGAAACGGAGAGAGGAGGGGGAGACAAATAAGGGGAGAGAAAAATAGACACCTGCAGACCTGCTTCACCACCTGTGAAGCGACTCCTTTCGGGTGGGGAGCCGGGGGCTCGAACTGGGATCTTTCTGCCAGTCCTTGCGCTTTGCTCCACCTGCGCTTAACCCGCTGCGCTACCGGAGGTTTCTTATTCTTACCCAGCTCTACACCCGCAAACTTCCCCTTCCTTCCTCCTGACCTGGATGCAGCCTCCCAGGATGTTGGTGGTGAGCTTCCGGTAGAGGTGGGCGTGCTTCTCACATTTGAACACCATATCCCTGAGCTCCTGAGCCATCTCCAGCTTCCCCAGGTGTTTTTCCAGTGCCTTGGAGATGGCATCTCGGGCTCCCAGCTGGTTTAGCACCACAGCATAGTCCCTACTCACAGTGGCCAGGCGGTGCAGGAAGAAGATTAGTTCCTGGAGCACCTGGTGTGGGGAGAGGGAGGTGATCAAAGGCAGCAAAAGAGACGGGGGTGGTGGTGGGTGGTAACAGACAGTGGTGCACCTAGCTGAGTTTAAACATTACCATGTACAAGGACCCGGATTCAAGCCCCTGCTTCCCACCTACAAGGGGAAGACTTTATTAGTAGTGAAGCAAGTTTACAGGTATCTTTATCTCTCCCTTTCTATTTCCCCTCTCCCTTCTCAATTGCTCTTACCTATCAGATAAAATGGAATAGAAAGAAAAAAATGCCACCAGGACAAGTAGATATGTTGTATAAGCACCAAGTCCCAGCGATGACCCTGGTGGCAATAAAACAACAGCAAAACAAACAACAAAAAGGTGGAATTAGGGGGTCAGGCAGTAGCGCAGCGGGTTAAGCACGTGGCGCAAAGCACAAGGACCAGCGTAAGGATCTCCCAGTTCAGGCCCCCAGCTCCACACCTGCAGGGGGTCGCTTCACAAGCAGTGAAGCAGGTCTGCAGGCGTCTATTTTTCTCTCCCCCTCTCTACCTCCCTTCCTCTCTCAATTTCTCTCTGTCCTATCCAACAATAACAGCAATGACAACAGTAATAATAACGACAGCAAGGGTAACAACAAGGGCAACAAAAAATAGGAAAAATGGCCTCCAGGAGCAGTGGATTCGTAGTGCAGGCACCAAGCCCCAGCAATAACCCTGGAGGGCAACAACAACAAAAAAAAGTGGAATTATAACAAAGACAAACTGAAATGGGAAAGCCAAGAGATGCTCTGCAACCCCGGGTTCTCTGTCACTGATCACGTTGGCAGTAGGTATGAAGAATACCCCAGGTTATTTGTTTTCAGGCTCCACTGTCGCAAGAACAGGCCGCGGGGCTGACATTTGGAGATGCTTAGGTCCCAAGCAGAGAACTGATGTACAGGAGGGGGCCAAGTGGAGGTGATATGTGTGGATACTTAGTAAATTCACCTACCTTCATAATTATGACCTCTGGCCCCTTATTTTTTATTTTGCCAATGTATTATTCCCCTACTTTTAAAAAAAATTTCTTTTCTCTTTTGTTGCCCTTGTTGTTTTTCATCATTGCTGTAGTTATTATTGTTGTTGATGATGTTGTCGTTGTTAGCTAGGACAGAGGGAAATGGGGAGAGGAGGGGGAGACAGAAGGGGGAGAGAAAGAGAGACACCTGCAGACCTGCTTCACCGCTTGTGAAGCGACTCTCCTGCAGGTGGGGAGCCGTGGGCTCGAACCGGGATCCTTTCACCAGTCCTTGCACTTTGTGCCACATGCGCTTAACCTGCTGTGCTACCACCCGACACCCAATACCACTACTTTTTAAGAAAGCTTTATTTTTGATAGAGACAGAAGTTGAGAGGCAAAGGGGAGGTAGCATAATGGTTTTACAAAGAGACTCTCATGCCTGAGGCTCCAACATTTCAGGTTCAATCCCCCACAGCATCATAAACAGAGCTGAGCAGTGCTCCGGAAAAATAAATAAATAAGTAAATAAACAATATTTTTAAAAAGAGAGAGATATACTGTTGAATGTAAAACATTAATTCCCCAATAAAGAAATAAATTAAAAAAATAAAAATAAAGGGGGTCGAGCGGTGGCGCAGTGGGTTAAGCGCATGTGGTGCAAAGCGCAGGGACCGGCGTAAGGATCCTGGTTCGAGCCCCCGGCTCCCCACCTGCAGGGGAGTCGCTTCACAGGCGGTGAAGCAGGTCTGCAGGTGTCTATCTTTCTCTCCCCTTCTCTGTCTTCCCCCTCCTCTCTCCATTTCTCTCTGTCCTATCCAACAACGAACTGCGTCAACAAGGGCAATAATAATAACCACAACGAAGCTACAACAAGGGCAACAAAAGGGGGGAAAAAATGGCCTCCAGGAGCGGTGGAGTCATGGTGCAGGCACCGAGCCCAGCAATAACCCTGGAGGAGGGGGAAAAAATTAAAATAAAATGAAATAAAATAAAAAGAGAGAGAGATAGATAGATAGCTATAGCACTGCTTTCACTGTTAAACTCTCCTGGGTCCTTGAGCACAGTAATAGTCTTGCTCTGCTTGTAAGTCACCACATAGCCCTCTTCTCTAACCCTTTTTTTAATTTTTTGCCTCCAGGGTTATCGCTGGGCTTGGTGCCTGCACAATGAATCCACTGCTCCTGGAGGCCATTTTCCCCATTTTGTTGCCCTTGCTGTAATTGTTATTGTTGTCATAGTTGCTTTTTTGGATAGGACTGAGAGAAATGGAGAGAGGAGAAGACATAGAGGAGGAAAGTAAGACACCTGAAGACCTGTTTCACCGCTTGTGAAGCAACCCCCTGCAGGTGGGTTGCTGGGAGCCTTCCGCTGGCCCTTGTGCTTTGTGTCATGTGTGCTTAACCGATGCGCTATTGCCCAGCTCCCTTCTCTAACCCGTTCTTTTTTAAAAAATTTTTTTCTTTATATTTATTTTCCCTTTTGTTGCCCTTGTTTTTTTTTAATTATTGTTGCAGTTATTGTTGTTGTTGATGTCGTTGTTGGATAGAACAGAGAGAAATGGAGAGAGGAGGGGAAGACGGGGCAGAGAAAGAGAGACACCTGCAGACCTGCTTCACCGCCTGTGAAGTGACTCCCCTGCAGGTGGGGAACTGGGGGCTCAAACAGGGATCCTTGTGCTGGTCCTTGCGTTTTGCACCACGTGCGCTTAACCCACTGCGCGACCACCCAACACCCTATCTAACCCTTCCTAAGCTTTCTGTGTCCAGGGCCTGTCAGTGAGGGGGCACTGGGATGTGATGGTTCCCTCCGACTCCTTCCTCTCCTTTTCTGCCATAGACTTAGTCCAAAAATAACAAAACACTGAGGCCATTAAAATAGCACAGTGGTCATGTCTGAGGCACCAATGTCCCTGGTTTAGTCAGTCCTGAACATCACCATAAGCTAGAGCTGAACAGTGCTCTAGTGTCTGTCTTTCTCTGTATGTCTATCATTAAAATAAATAAAAGGCTGGATTTTTTAATTGATATTATATTTTATTTTAGTTTATTTATTTATTTTCCCTTTTGTTGCCCTTCATTGTTGTTGTCATTGTTAGATAGGACAGAGAGAAATGGAGAGAGGAGGGGAAGACAGAAGGGGGAGAGAAAGACAGACACCTTGCAGACCTGCTTCACCATTTGTGAAGCGATTCTCTTGCAAGTGGGGAGCTGGGGGCTAGAACTGGGATCCTTTCACCAGTCCTTGCGCTTCACGCCACGTGCGCTTAATCCACTGTGCTACCGCCCAACTCCCAAAAGGCTGTTTTTAAAAGATTTATTATTTATTTATTTTACATGATATGTCAGAGGAAGAATTGAGAGAGCAGATTGAGAAAGGGATGCTTGTGGTACTGCTTTACCTCTCATAAAGTTTTTCCCACTGCAGATGGAGACCGGGGACTTGAACTTGAGTCCCTTCAAATGGCAGCAAATGTTTATAACCAGGTGCACCACCACCCCACCCCACAAGTGACATTACCAATACTTAAATTATTCCTATAGCAAGGGGTGGCGCAAGCATTTGGAGAATAGGACTTCAGATACGAGTGAGAATTCTCAGTGTTGATAATTCTAAATTGTTGTGATCTCAGAAGAGTGTGACTATATTACCTATTCAAAAAAATTAAAATTCTTTTGGGGGCCGGGCGATAGCACAGAGAGTTAAGCACGCATGGTGCAAAGTGTAAGGACTGGCGTAAGGATCCCAGTTCGAGCCCCTGGCTCCCCACCTGCAGAGGAATCACTTCACAAGCAGTGAAGCAGGTCTGCAGGTGTCTTTCTCTATCCCTCTGTCTTCCCCTCCTCTCTCGATTTCTCTGTCCTACCCAACAACAATAATAATAAAAACAACAAAGGCAAAAAAAGGGAAAAAAATAGCCTCCAGCAGTGGATTCATTGTGCAGGCACCGAGCCCCAGTAATAACACTGGAGGAAAAAAAAATTTAAATTCCTTTTTTTTTTTTAATTTTCCCTTTTGTTGCCCTTGCTGTTTTTCATTGTTGTAGTTATTGTTGTTGCTGTTGATATCGTCATTGTTGGATAGGACAGAGAGAAATGGAGAGAGGAGGGGAAGACAGAGAGGGGGAGAGAAAGACAGACACCTGCAGACCTGCTTCACCGCCTGTGAATCGACTCCCCTGCAGGTGGGAAGCCGAGGGCTTGAACCAGGATTGTTACGCTGGTTCTTGCGCTTCCCAGGGAGTCGGGTGGTAGTGCAGCAGGTTAAGCGCACATGGCACAAAGCGCAAGGACCAGCATGAGGATCCTGGTTTGAGCCCCCAGCTCCCCACCGGCAGGGGAGTCGCTTCACAAGCGGTGAAGCAGGTCTGCAGGTGTCTTTCTCTCCCCCTCTCTGTCTTCTCCTCCTCTCTCCATTTCTCTCTGTCCTAGCCAACACAACGACATCAATAACAACAACAACTACAACAATGAAACAAGGGCAACAAAAGGGAATAAATAATTAATATTTATTTAACAACAAAAAAAAGAAAACCCAAAAGAGGGCAGGGTGTTGGTGCACCTGGTTACAATGAGCGCACATGTTACAATGTGCAAGGACCTGGGTTCAAGCCCCCAGACCCTACCTTCAGGGGAAAAGCTTTTCAAGTGGTAAAGCAGTATTGCAGGTGTCTCCGTCTCTCTCCCTCTATCTTCCCCTTCTCAATTTCTGGCTATTTCTATCCAATAAATAAAGATAATGAAAAAATAAAGAGGGTGGTCAGAAGGTGATGCAATACATAGGGCACTGGACTCTCGAGCATGAGGTCCTGAGTTCGGTCCCTGGCAGCACATGTACCAGAGTGATGTCTGGTTCTTTCTCTCTCTCTCCTCCTATTTTTCTCATAAATAAATAAAATCTAAGTAAATAAATAAAGAGGGAGTCAGGTGGAGCACAGAGGGTTAAGTGCACGTGGTGCAAAGTGAAAGGATCCTGGTTCGAACCCCCGGCTCCCCACCTGCCGGGGAGTCGCTTCACAGGCGGTGAAGCAGGTCTGCAGGTGTCTGTCTTTCTCTCCCCCTCTCTGTCTTCCCCTCCTCTCTCCATTTCTCTCTGTCCTATCCAACAATGACAACATCAGTAACTACTACAGCAATAAAAAAACAAGGGCAACAAAAGGGAAAATAAATATAAAGAAAAGAAAAAAGAAAGAAAAGGGCAGGTGTAGGCGGCATAGTGGCTATGCAAAGAGACTCTTACGCCTGAGGCTTCAAAGCCCCAGGTTTAATCCCCTGCACCTCCATAAGCCAGAGCTGAGCACTTGTTTATATTTATATAAATAAATAAGTGGTCTGGGAAGCGGCGAAGTGGATGAAGCACTGGAGTCTGAATCATGAGGACCTGAGTTCAATCCCTGGCAACACATGTACCAGAGTGATGTCTGGTTCTTTCTCTCTCTCCTATCTTTCCCATGAATAAATAACTAAAATTTAAATGAATAAATACATTTTTTAATATTTATCTATTTTCCCTTTTGTTGCCCTTGTTTAACATTGTTGTGGTTATTATTGTTATTGATGTCATTGTTGTTGGATAGGACAGTGAGAAATGGAGAGAGGAGGGGAAGACAGAGAGGGGGAGAGAAAGACAGACACCTGCAGACCTGCTTCACCACCTATGAAGTGACTCCCCTGCAGGTGGGGAGCTGAGGGCTCGAACCCAGATCCTTAAGCCAGTCCTTGCGCTTTGCGCCATGTCCACTTAACCCGCTGCACTACCGCCGGACTCCTGAATAAATACATTTTTCAAAAAAAGAAAGAAAGAAGGAAAAAAAAAACAAAAGAGAGAGAGAGAGAACCCACAGAGGCTCCCTGGTACATGGCCTTGGGAGCCTGCCCTGAGAGTTGGCCTTGCATCTCCTACCTCCTCCCTCACAGCTTCTGCCCACAGTGGGGCACAGTACCTCTCGGCCAGTATCTGGGCAGCGCAGGCAGGCCATGCAGGCATCCATGGCCTCATGCCAGGGGAGCAGTGGTGCCTCAGGGAAGTCTACCAGCTTCATCAGGATCCTGGGGAGAAGGGGGTGGAGAGAAAGATGTGTAGCCTACCTCACAGGCCTCACTGCCTGAGCCAGCCTCTCACCAGCCCTCACCTCAGGACAAGCAAATGCAATGCCTTGTTGGCCACCGGCGTATCCAGGCTCTGCATCAGTGCAAAGAAGGGCTGGGGCTGCCGCAGGAGCTGTCTCAGGAGCTGCTGCAAGACCGGCTTGAGTTCACTGTCCGGGTTCCCCTCTGAGTTGAGGGCTTGCTCCACTTCCAGCAAGGTTTTCCCAGCTGGCCCCAAGCCCTCCACCAGCTGCTGCAGAGGACTGCTGGGGCTCTGTGTTGGGGGCTCTTTGGCTACTGGAAGAAGGACACCAAAAGAGTTGGTCACTGCTATGAGAGGCAAGTTCATAACTCTCAATCTTACTTCCTAGTTTCTCCTGAAAAGATTTCTTTGTCCCCCTCCCCTTGAAAATTAGGTTTGGAGATCTCAGACTATTTCAATGTATTTAATATTTTAATTAAATTTCAGGAGAAATTGGGGATGGGAGAAATAACATAATGGTTATGCAAAAAGTCTTTCATGCCTAACGCTCCAAGGACCCAAGTTCAGTTTCTGTGGGGCCTCGTCGCGGTGGCGCAGTGGGTTAAGCACACACAGGGTAAAGCATAAGCACCAGTGTAAGGATCCCGGTTCAAGCCTCTGGCTCCCCACCTGTAGGAGGGTCACTTCGCAAGTGGTGAAGCAGGTCTGCAGGTGTTTCTCCTCCTCTCTCTCTCTCTCCCACTCTTAATTTCTCTCTGTTCTATCCAATAAAAAAAAAATAGAGGGGCGGAGGGTAGATAGCATAATGGTTATGCAAACAGACTCTCATGCCTGAGGCTCCAAAATCCCGGGTTCAATCCCCTGCACCACCATAAACCAGAGCTGAACAATGCTCTGGTAAGAAAAATAAATAAATAAAAATAAAAAAAGAGAAATCCAATAAAAAAACAAGGGCAACAAAAGGGAATAAATAAATAAAATAAATATTAAAAAAAAGAGAAATCTCACCAAGTTCAGTTCGCTGCACCACCATAAGTCAGAGCTTAGAAGTGCTCTGGTAAAAATAAATAAATAAAAGGACAGGGGTAGATAGTATAATGGTTATGTAAATAGACTCTCATGCCTGAGGCTCCAAAGTCCCAGGTTCAATCCCCTGCACCATCATAAGCCAGAACTGAGCAGTACTCTGGTTAAAAAAATAAAATAAAATAAAAATAAATTAAAAAAATAAATTTGTGGTCTGGGAGGTGGCACAGTGGATAAAGTATTGGACTCTTAAGCAGGAGGTTCTGAGTTTAATCCCCAGCAGCACATGTACCAGAGTGATGTCTGGTTCTTTCTCTCCTACCTTTCTCATTAATAAATAAATAAAATCTTTTAAAAATAAATAAATAGTGGTCCGGGAGGTGGGACAGTAGATAAAGTGTTGGACTCCCAAGCATGAGGTCCTGAGTTCAATCCCGGTAGCACATGTTCCAGAGTGATATCTGGTTCTTTCTCTCCTATTATCCCTCATTAATAAATAAAATATTTAAAAAAACAAATAAATAAAATAAGTAAATAGATGAATAAATTTTTAAAATTATATTGGACTGGAGAGACAGCTTAGTGGTCAATCTTTGTGCTTTGTAAAGTATGCAGTCCAGGCTATAATAATAAAAACATGCAGTAGTCCTTTCTGACAACAAAAAAGATTAAGTATGAGGACTTTGTAAAGGCTTCAAATATTTTGCAATTTTTAAACTTCACATCCTTTTTCATTCTTTTGGAGGGAACCATGTCTGCATCTCAATTCAGTGATCATCTATTAGTTTCAGATTCTTTCTAAAATGACATCTTTCCCAGGCAAGAGTTGATGAAAAACAGTCCAAGTCAGGGGTTGGATGGAAGCGCAGCAGGTTAAGCGCACATGGCGCGAAGTGTCAGGCCTGGCACCAGGATTTCTGGTGGAGCCCCTGACTCTCCACCTGCAGGTGAGTTGCTTCACGGGCAGTGAAGGTCTGCAGGTGTCTTTCTCTTTCCCTCTCTGTCTTCCCCTCCTCTCTCCATTTCTCTGTCCTATCCAACAACAGTGACATCAATAACAATAATAATAACCACAACAATGATAAAACGACAAGGGCAACAAAAGGGGAAAAAAGGAGAATCCAGGAGCAGTGGATTCATTGTGCAGGCACCGAGGCCCAGCAATAACCCTGGAGGCAAATAAACAAAACAAAACAAACCAGTCCATGGTCTGGGAGGTAGTGCAGTGGTAAAACTTTGGACTCTCAAGCATGAGGTTCCAAGTTTGATCCCCAGCAACACATGTGCCAGAGTGATGTCTGGTTCTTTCTCTCTCCTCCTATCTTTCTCATAAATAAATAAAATCTTTTTTTTTTTTTTTCCTCCTCCAGGGTTATTGCTGGACTCGGTGCCTGCACCATGAATCCACCACTCCTGGAGGCCATTTTTTTTCCCCCTTTTGTTGCCCTTGTTGTAGCTTCGTTGTGGCTATTATTATTGCCCTTGTTGACGCAATTCGTTGTTGGATAGGACAGAGAGAAATGGAGAGAGGAGGAGAAGACAGAGAAGGGGAGAGAAAGATAGACACCTGCAGACCTACTTCACCTCCTGTGAAGCGACTCCCCTGCAGGTGGGGAGCCGGGGGCTTGAACTGGGATCCTTACGCCGGTCCCTGCGCTTTGCGCCACATGTGCTTAACCCACTGCGCCACCGCCCGACCCCCAAATAAATAAAATCTTAAAAAAAAAAAAAAACTAGTCCAAGCATCTCTCCTGCTCTAACATTCCCCTAGCGGCCAGTGTGCAGAACTACTGTCTGTACATTTTTTTTTTTTTGGGGGGGTATGGGTTGGAGGGGAGAGAACCAGGACCTCACACATGCATGATTAAACTCCAAGCCACATTTTCCCTATTCTCTCTTTCAAGACTTATTAAACTAGGGGAGGGAGGGAAAGAACAAGAACCTTGGCACATGTGATGTTGGGCATTAAGCTTGGAACCTCATGCTTTTAAGTCTGGAGTTCTACCACATTTCCAGAGGCAAAGGAAGCCCATTTCTGCCTTCTTGTCCTTAAATAAGAGGATGAGAAGCCGAAAAAAAAATAGAAGAGAAGAGAGAGAAGACAGATGCTACTCCACCACTCAAAAAGCATTCTTCCTGCAGGTGCTCCCATGTAGTGGTCATAGGCTCAAACCCGGGTCCTCACACATGGTAATCTGTGCATTCTACCAGCTGAGCTACTTGTGGGTATTTGCATTTTTTAAAAAAAAATTTAATGATTTATTTATTCCCTTTTGTTGTTTTATTGTTGTAGTTATTATTGATGTCATTGTTGTTAGATAGGACAGAGAGAAATGGAGAGAGGAGGGGAAGACAGAGAGGGGGAGAGAAGGACAGACACCTGCAGACCTGCTTCACTGCTTGTGAAGCGACTCCCCTGCAGGTGGGGAACCGGGGGCTCGAACCGGGATCCCTATGCTGGTCCTTGCGCTTTGCCCCATGTGTGCTTGGTATTTTCATTTTTATTTGTGATAGAAAGAGAGCAGAGTTCTCACAGTCCTTGCATAAACAGGACCAGGAATTGAACCTGGAACCTCATGTGCAGGTCCTATACTCTACCTCTGAACGATCTCTCAAATTTGTACTTTTTTTTTTTTCTTTCCCAGAGCATTGCTTAGCTCTGGCTTATGGTGGTGCTGGGTATTAAACCTGGGACCTTTGGTGCCTTGAGTATGAAAGTCACCTTGCATAGCCATTAGGCTATCTCCCTAGCCCAAGTTTGCACTAAATATATATATATATATATAGATTATGGAGACAGCATAATGGTTATGCAAAATATTTTCATGTATGAGGCTCTGAGGGCCCAGGTTCAACTCCCTGCACCATAATAAGCCAGAGCAGAGCAGTGCTCCAGTCTTTATCTCTGTATCTTTCTCTCATTAAAATAAATTACTGGGGCCAGGTGGGGTGGTGGCGCACCTGGTTGAGCGCACATGTTACAATGCGCAAGGACCCAAGTTTGAGTCCCCACCTGCAGGGGGAAAACTTCACGAGTGGTGAAGCAGTGCTGCCGGTGTCTCTCTGTCTCTCTTCTTCTCTATCCCTCCTTTCCCTCTTGATTTCTGGCTGTCTCTATGCAATAAATATAATAAATAAATTATTTAGGCAGGGAGTAGATAGCATAAATGGTTATAAAAAAAGACTCATGCCTGAGGCTCCAAGGTCCCAGGTTCAATCCCCCCCACACACCATCATAAGCCAGAGGTGAGCAGTGCTCTGGTAAAAATAATAATAATGTTATTTAAAAAAGAAAAATAAAAGGGGATCGGGTGGTAGTGTAGCAGATTAAGTGCATTTGGCACGAAGTGCAAAGACTGGCGGTAAGGATCCTGGTTCGAACCCCCAGCTCCCCACCTGCAGGGGTCGCTTCACAAGTGGTGAAGCAGGTCTGCAGGTGTCTATCTTTCTCTCAGCCTCTGTCTTCCCCTCCTCTCTCCATTTCTCTCTGTCCTATCCAACAACAACCTGCTGTGCTAGCACCCGACCCCCACTTTTTTTTTTAACCAGAGCACTGTTCGGCTCTGGCTTATGGTGATGCAGGTGGTTGACCCTGGGACTTTGAAGCCTCAGGCATGAGAATCAGTTTGCATGACTATTATGCTATCTACCACCAACCTTTTTGTTTGTTTGTTTGTTTGTCTTCAGGGTTATTGCTAGGGCTCTGTGCCTGCACCACGAATCCACTGCTCCTGGAGACTATTTTCCCTATTTTGTTGCCCTTGTAGTTGTTATAGTTGTTGTATAGAACAGAGAGAAATGGAGAGCGGAGAGAAAGATAAGACACCTGAAGACCTGCTTCACCGCTTTCGAAGCCACCCCTCTGCAGGTGGGGAGCTGGGGATTCGAACAGAGATCCTTACATCGGTCCTTGCACTTTGCGCCATATGTGCTTAACCTGCTGCGCTACCGCCCAGCCCTTTTTTCCCTTTTAAACTCACCTTTTGCTTCAGATGTATCTACAGATTCCTCAGGCTGGGCCTGGACTTCCAACATGGAGGGGTAGACCAGATGTCCTGCCAGGGCCTCAGGCCCATATTTCCTATACACCCGGCAGTTGAGCAGGTCCCTGAGAGCGCTGTCATCAAGTCGCTGTGGCAGAGCCAATAGCAGGTCCTGTGCCAACTCCACAGGCATAGCCAGCTCAGCCAAGATTTCGTCATCTAGGATCTGTCACAGGGAAGAAGTTCTCATTGCAGGCAGCCCTGCTGACATAGTCTCCAGGATCTTTGTGGGGGTGGGAGTTTCTGCAATCCTGGCATCCTCAAGGCCAGCAGCTGGTTCCTCCCTATCAGTAACATCTCCAAACCCTCTGGACCCTGCCTCCCAGCCCCACAGTTTCTCAATGTCTACTTCCTGTCCTGAGCCTTCCCACTTCCCCATCGAAGACCACCCCCTGCAGCAAACCCTCCAACTTCAGTGCATCTCTAGATCAGCTCTACCTCCCCATCCAGGTTCTCCTGGAGGATCTCGAGAACCTCCTGGTGGTCATGTCCATCCAGCTTCTTGATGAAGAAGAGGAGCTCCCACCACTCAGCCTGGGTCAGGTGTTCACTCTCCTCTGTGTCCTCCTCTTCAGGCAGCACATAGGGCACTGCGTACAGCTCTGCCATGGGCTTCCACCGCCAAGGGGGCAGGGCTGTGGGGAGACAGGGATATAGCAGCATAGCCAGCCAGACTGCTATTCCTCTGCTTAGAGTTCACTCTGCTTCCCCTCCGGGCTCACCTATACCCGTGGCTCCACTGACCACTGCCCTCTGATTGTCCTCTGCCTCGACTACATCCTCAATGTCCTCCTCAAAGCCCAGAATCTCCAGCATGTGCCAGTGAACCCAGTAGGTGCGGCCTGTTGATTCCCACAATACCTGGAGAATACAGAAAAGGAGAGGGAAGAGGAAAAGGGCTCCTTAGTGATTGGCTGCAGCTCAATAGTCCAATGGACATACAGCCTCATGGTGATCACCCAGCCAGGTGTGGAAAGGTCACCCAGTAGCCAAACGCTGGCACATGGAGAATGCCTGCCTCCTTTCACTGAGGGTGGGTTCTGCCTCTTTCCTATTACAATCCCGGATGGCTTGTGTTCCTACCTTTATCCTGGTCTTCCTCAACCTGCCTCTACAACCTAGACCTTTAGGAAGGTCTTACTATTCTAGTTTCTTCTTCTCCTTCTCCTTCTCCTCCTTCTTCTCCTTCTCCTCCTCCCCCTCCCCCCCTCCCCCCTCCCCCCCCCCTTTTTTTTTTTACCAGAACACTGTTCAGTTCTGGTTTATGGTGGCTTATGATTGAACCTGGGATTTTGGAGTCTCAGGCATGCGAGTCTTTTTGCATAACCATTATGCTATCTACCCTCCGCCCCAGTTTCTTCTTGAGAGTGCAATCTTCCCAATTTCATAGACTTTTTTTTTAAATGAGCCAGGGGAGCATCATGCATACATAACTTCACAGCCCAAGGCCCCCACTTCACTCAGAGACAGAGAGGGAGGGACACCACAGCATCAGAGCTACCCCTGGTGGTCTGGTACTCCCATGCGGTGCAGTGCCATGTTGTCTTTCCTCCTGTCTTTCTTTCACTCTCTAACTATATAAAAGTTGGCTGGGGGGGGGGGGGGGAGTCAGGAGGTAGTGCAGAGGGTTAAGCGCACCTGGCGCAAAGCGCAAGGACCGGCTTAAGGATCCCAGTTCGAGCCCCTGGCTCCCCACCTGCATGGGAGTCACTTCACAAGCATTGAAGCAGGTCTGCAGGTGTCTGTCTTTCTCTCCCCCTCTATCTTCCCCTCCTCTCTCCATTTCTTTCTGTCCTATCCAACAACAATGACATCAATAACAACAATAAAACAACAAGGGCAACAAAAAGGAATAAATTAATTAAATTTTTTAAAAAGTTGGGGGGGGCTGGGGAGATAGCATAATGGTTATGCAAAAGACATGCATGCCTGAGGTCTCTGGTTCAATTCCTAGCACCACCATAAGACATAGCTAAGTGTGCTCTCGTAAAAATCAAAAAGAGGGGGTCAGGCGGTGGCACAGTGGGTTAAGCTCACGTGGCGCAAAGCGCAAGGACCAGCGTAAGGATCCCGGTTCGAGCCCCCGGCTCCCCACCTGCAGGGGAATCGCTTCACAGGCGGTGAAGCAGGTCTGCAGGTGTCTATCTTTCTCTCCCCCTCTGTCTTCCCCTCCTCTCTCCATTTCTCTCTGTCCTATCCAACAACGAACAACATCAATGATGGTAATAATAATAACCACAACGAAACTACAAGAGCAACAAAAGGGGGAAAAATGGCCTCCAGGAGTGGTGGATTCATGGTGCAGGCACCGAGCCCAGCAATAACCCTGGAAGAAAAAAAAAAAGGACGGGGGGGGGGGGGGAAGGGAATGGAGGATGACTTTCATGCCAGAGGCCTCGGAGGTTCCAGGTTTAACTCTCACCATCACCATATGCCAGAGCTGAACAGTGTTCAGGTCCTCCCACCGACCCCCACTCTGTCCTTCCCTCCCTTCCTCCCCGCTCCTCCCTTCCTCCCTTCCCTTAAAAACAAATCTTGGGTGGTCTGGGAGGTGGCGGAGTGGCTAAGGCACTAGATTCTCAAGCATGAGATCCTGAGTTCAATCCTCTGCAGCACATGTACCAGAGTGATGTCTGGTTCTTTCTCTCCTCCTATCTTACTCATTAATAAATAAAATCTTAAAAATAAGTAAATCTTGGGCAGAGGGTAGATAGCATAATGGTTATGCAAAGTGACTCTCATGCCTTAGGCTCCAAAGCCCCAGGTTCAATCCCCTGTACCACCATAAGCCAGAGCTGAACAGTGCTCTGGTAAAATAAATAAATCTTTTTTTAAAAAAATACATATTTATTTTCCCTTTTGTTGCCCTTGTTTTTTATTGTTGTTGAAGTTATTATTGTTGTTGTTACTGATGTCATTGTTAAATAGAACAGAGAAATGGAGAGAGGAGGGGAAGACAGAGAGGGGGAGAGAAAGAGACACCTGCAGACCTGCTTCACTGCTTGTGAAGTGACTCCCCTGCAGGTGGGGAGCCGGGGGCTCAAACCGGGATCCTTATGCCTCTGTCAGTTCAGTTCTTTTGCACTTTGCGCCACCTACACTTAACGCACTGCATTACTGCCTGACTCCCATATATAATTCTTAAGGAGCCAGGCAGTGGCACATCTGGTTAAGTGAACATATTACAGTGTGCAAGGACCTTGGTTCAAGTCCCTGGCCCCCATCTGCAGGGAGAAAGCTTCATGTGTGTGAAGCAGGGCTACAGGTGTCTCTCTTCTTTCTATCTCTCCTCCTGCCCTCTCCATTTCTATCTCTATCCAATAATAAATAAAACAAAATTAAATTAAAAAGTAAATCTTTTATTTATTTATTTATTTACTTATATTTATTTTCCCTTTTTGTTGCCCTTGTGGTTTTTCATTGTTGTAGTTGTTGTCATCGTCGTTGTTAGGACAGAGAGAAATGGAGAGAGGAGGGGAAGACAGAGGGGGAGAGAAAGAGACACCTGCAGACCTGCTTTACTGCCTGTGAAGCAACTGCCTTGCAGGTGGGGAGCCGGGGGCTGGAACCAGGATCCTTATGCCGGTCCTTGCACTTTGCACCAAGTGTGCTTAACCCGCTGCGCTACTGCCCGACTCGCTTTATTTATTTATTTATTTATTTTTCCTTTTTTTGTTGCCCGTTTTTTTATTGTTGTTGTTATTGATGTCATTGTTGTTGGATAGAACAGAGAGAAATGGAGAGAGGAGGGGAAGACATAGAGGAGGAGAGAAAGATAGACACCTGCAGACCTACTTACCGCCTGTGAAGCGACACCCCTGCAGGTAGGGAGCCGGGGCTCGAACCGGGATCCTTACGCAGGTCCTTGCGCTTTGTGCCACCTGTACTTAATCTGTTGTGCTACAGCCCACCTCCCTAAAAAAGTACATCTTAAATAATGTATTTTAATTTAATTGTATATTATTATTATTATTTTAACCAGAGTATTGCTCAGCTCTGGTTTATGGTGGTACAGGGATTGAACCTGGGACTTTGGAGCTTCCAGCACAAGAGTCTCTTTGCGTAATCATTGCACTATCTACCCCATCCAATTGTGTTTCTTAAATAAAAGGTAAAAGACAAAGAAAAGAAGACACTGAAGCACTGCTTCACCAGTTGTGAAGCATCACTCCTGCAGGTGGGGAGCAGGGGCTTGAACTTGGGTCCTCAAACATGGTAGCATCCAATCTTCTGGATACACCACCAGCCCCTAATAGTATTTTCTCATGTGAAAGACTAGAACACGACACCATTATATGTGGTGCCAAGAACAGAATTTAGCGCAACATGAATGCAAGTCATGTGCTCTATCCTGAGCCACCTTCCCAGCCACTACTACTCCAATCTTACTGAGTCTTTGGGTGGCTGGAGGGTGTCCCCAGCATAAAACCCGTTTTGTCCCACCAGCATGCTGACTCACCTGCACTGGCGGCACACCATTGTTGCTCTGGCGGAACTCTCCCTCGTCACCAGCACTGATCTCCTCATAATTATCTAGCATCCTCACCCGCATCCCAGGCTGCAAGGTATCCCGCACATACAGGGCATAGGTATTGCCACTTGCGAACTCAGTGCGAGGGCGAAAACGCCGTGACCTCCTGAGGGAAGGCTGGGCCTGGGCGGGCTGGAAGTCTGGGTCGGCATCTGCCAGCTGGGGCTGGAAGATGGAACAGGGGGGCCGTGCTGAGGGGCCCTGTCTGCTTGAGTTCCAGTCCCAGCGCATGGCCTGCACCAGCTCTGAGATCAGGGTGCCCATGGCCATGCTGAACTCCAGCTCTAGCCGGCTCCTTTCTCCGCTCACATCCTCGGGTGCAGCATTGTTCTGAGCTCCTGGTTCCATGGCACTGTCGTTCAGCTGATCCAGGAGGGAGGTGACGTGCAAATAGCGCTTCACCAGCGAGAAAAGCAGCCTTCCTGGGACCTGTAGGACACAACCTTTGTGCTCCATCCACCTCGCCCACTGTTAGCCCCCCCCTTTCTGCCTCCAGGGTTATTGCTGAGCATGATGAATCTATTGCTCCTGGAGGTCATTTTTCATTTTTATTGGCTAGACAGAGAGAAATTGAAAGGGGAGGAGGAGATAGAAGGGAACAGAGGCGGAGAGACACCTGCAAACCTGCTTCACCACTTGTGAAACTTCTCCCTGCAGGTAAGGAGCCGGGGGCTTGAATCAGGATCCTTACACGGGTCCTTGCACTTCATACTATGTGTGCTTAACCTGATGCACAACTGCCCAGCTAAGTAAGCCTCTACAAAGGCCCAGTGCCTAGTTCTTGTTCCCAGCTCCCCTGCAACATACCCCCTTCCTTCCAGAATACCTGTGGCAACTGAATGCCCTCGAAAGACATGGGGTGTTCAGCAAGTGTGGCCTGAGCAAACAGAGCCAGCAGGGCACAGCGGCTGTCAAAATCCAGTTGCTTTTCAATGGCTTCTTGCTGGCTTAGAGACAGAAGGATCTGGGTCCGGGTCCCTATAACCCACATCGCAAGTCAATACTCATTCCCTAATCCCAACCCTCCCAGAGATCTCTCCTAGACCCTTGTACTCTATCAGTTCAGTTCTTTTGCCACCGCACACTAAGAAATATGACTTACTGATAGAACTCAAAAGTCAAAACTTACCATATATCCTGATGTATCCATCTATCTATTTCTATCCTCCGACAGTTTGACCCTCAAAAACTCTCTGCATAAAAAGTCAGTTAAGTGATCTAGGAGGTGGCACAGTGGATCAAACATTTGGTCTTCAAGCATGAGGTTCCAAGTTCTATCCCTAGCCTCAAATATGCCAGAATGATGCTTTCATCCTCCCCTCCCCCCATTAATAGATAAATAACTAAAAAAGAAAGAAAAGAAGAAAAATAAATAAAGACACAGCTCCAGGCCCCTTTTTCACTCAGAGGCAGAGAGAGGGAGGGACACCACAGCATCAGAGCTGCCCCTGGTGCCCTGGCACTCCCATGTGGAGCAGTGTAGTGGTATCTCCTCCTCTCTCTCTCTCTCTCTCTCTCTCTCTCGTCCTCCAGCTGGAAATGAGTTGGCTGGGAGTGGTAGAATCATGCAGGCACAGAGCGCCCCCCCCCCCGGGGGGGGGAGGAAAAAAAAAGAAAATATCGGAAGATATCACAGAAGTAGTGTGACTTTCATGCCAGAGGCCCCAAAGGTCCCAGGTTCAACTCCCAGCACCACCACTGGCCAGAGCTAAGCAGTGCAGATTCTTTTCCCTTTCTGCAGAAATGCCCACACCCACCTCCCCACCTCCTTTGCTTCCAACTCCAAGAGAAGGGCAACAGAATAGTTTACGTACTGATGAGAGCAGAGGCTTCTGCCACAGTGTCCCGTGAGGCCCTGAGCCGACCCAGCCCTTCTTCTGCTCCCCCTTCCTCCCCACAGGGCCCCTCACCGGCATCATGGGAGGACAGGGCTTGGATCATCCGGCCTGCGCTCCAGCGGACCTGATAATCAGGACTACTCAACATGTGCATAAGCAAGTCCAGGACCTTGGGGTCTTTGAAGACCCCGGTGAGGGGCTCGATGCTGGCATAGGCGCTGAGCACATGGACAGTGTGCAGCAGAGGAGCCGGAGGCGTGGTGCCCACACACTCCTCCAGCTGCCTCAGGGCTCTCTGGATCAGAGACTTCACATCGGTCTCCATCTCGCCCAGCACAGACTTGTCCAGGGCCCCGGTTTCCCCGGCCGCCTCCTGGGAGGGCCCGACGACCCGCCCGTCCTCTCCCAGCATCTTGTGGCAGTTGGCGTAGATCTCGTCGTTGGACATCCAGAGCAGGATGTGCTCGGCCTTGCAGTCCACTTGACTCCCGTCTCCGTCGTCCCCGCGCCGGAGGATGAGCCAGCGGATCTGGTACTCGGGATGCCCATCGTGGCCCACCCTCTGGCGGATGAGCTCGTCGGGGTAGGCGTGCAGGCCGGGCCCCAGGGGCACTCTGAATTCCCTGTAGCGGAGCTCCCCCACCATGCTGGCGCCTGAGACACACAAGGAGAAAAGGCAACTTGAGCGAGGGGGAGCTGAGCCAACAAGGCGGTCCAGGAGTTGGGGGGGCAAGTGTGGCGACAGCTGTTGGGCTGCGCGGGGGGAGGCTGGGCGCAGCAGTGCTGCAGGCCCAAGGGGGGACGCTGGGGCGTCTGTGCAGGCAGGGCACCACGGCGGGGGCTTCGAGGCCCTGGAGCGGGAGTGGAGCAGAGACGGGGGAGACGGGGGAGGGAGGGCAGTATTGGGGGTACAGGGAAGCCTGAGGCCCTGAGGCAGCGAGCGACCCTGGCGAGGGAGGAATCCGGAGGGGGTGTGTGCGCGCGCGCGTGTGAGGGGCGGAGGGTCTACAGGGGCCAGTGTGCCGCCTAGCTCCGGGGGTGAACGGAGGGGCAGTGAGGGCTGAGGGCGGCGGGCGTGACGGGCGGGGAGGAGGGGCTGCTGCTCGCGGTGCGGGTGCGGGCCCGCGGCGGGAGCAGCAGGGGTGGGGGTCCGGGGGGAGGGGCGCCAGGTCTGGTGGGCCCGGATGCGACACGGGGAGAGGCCCCCGGGCGCGCGGCAAGATGGGGGTGGGGGCCTAGAACCCGATAGAGAACCCGCGGCGCGACGGAATCCCAGGGCCGCGAGCGCGAGGGGACAGGGGGCCGCGGCGGGGCTCTGGCCACCTCAGAAGTCGCTGGGGATCCCGGCGCGAGGCCTGTCCTTCAGAGCGAGGACGTGGCGCTGGCGATGGCGGCGGCGCGGCCGAGACTGGGGCTCCGCCTGGGCCCCCTGAGGGGGTCGAGGCGTGGGGGGCGGGTCTCCGCAGGGCGCGCGCGGGGGGCGTGGCGCGCGGGCTCGAGCCCTGTCACCGCGGGCACTCGGGTGGGCGTCGCGGGGCGGAGCCTGGTCACCGCCGCGCAGCCGCCCGCTCGGCTCCCCGGGGCTCAGCTGCCGCTCACTTCCGCCGGACCCAGCGGAAAGCCGGGGGCTGGGGGGTCGCCGAGGCGGGCGGAGCCGCCTCTGCCAGCTCGGTGACGCGCGGCATCCCCACCTCCGCGCCGTCCTTTCCACTTCCTTTTCATCCTCCTTCTTGCCACCGGAAGTCCTTTTCCGATTCCCAAAGTCAGCACTGGAAGTCATTGAGGTCACTTCCATTACATATAAAGGAACTAAGAAAGAATAAGGCTGGAAATGACTGATTGCATATGCAACCAGTGATATATGTATTTACTGTATTTTTATTTATTTTGGAGAGAGACAGAATTTGAGAAAGGAGGGGGGAGATAGGAAAAAAGACAAACACTTGCTAACCCTCCGGAGGTGGGGACCAGGGGCTTGAACCTGGGTCCTTGTGTAATGTGTGCTTCACCACCCGGCCCCTTTTTCTTTTAATTTTTTTTTTATCTTTATTTATTGGATAGAGACAGTCAGGTATCCAGAGGAAAGGGAATGATAGGGAGGAGATACCTGCAGCTCTGCTTCACCACTTTGAAGCTTTCCCCCTACAGGTGGGAACTGGGGGCTCGAACCTGGGTCCTTGTGCACTGTAACACGTGCACTCAACCAGGTGTGCCACCACCCGGCCCTTCCCTTTTTTTTTTTTTAATATTTATTTATTTATTGGATAGACAGCCAGAAATCGAGAGGGAAGGGGGTGATAGGGAGAGACAGAAAGACACCTGCAGCCCTGCTTCACCACTCGCAAAGTTTGCCCCATGCAGGTGGGGACCAGGGGCTCGAAATCGGGTCCTTGTGCATTGCAATAAGTGCGCTCAACCAGGTGCGCCACCTCTCAGCCCCCTTCCCTTTTTCTTTTTAATTGAGAATCAGAGTATTAATCTGGCACTTGTGATGCCGGGGATCGAACTCAGGACCTCTTTATAGATCAAATGCTCTACCTGCTGCCCCACTCTGGGGCTGCCAATCTCAATTTTTGTCCCACTGACTCTTTTCCTTTCTCCTCCCCTCACACTTGTTTCTCCTGTCCTCTTCTGGGTTCGTCAGTATGTCCCATATCCTCTTTGGCCCCACCAAAGCAGTTACAGAGAAAAACAAAACAAAACAAAACAGAAGGCAGCATTTTATTAGAGTCTAGGAATATTAGCTTTGGGAAGCAGCTGAGGGCAGCTTCACATAACTCTTCATGGGCGGCAGCGGACGAATCTTACGACCAGCCCAACCCCCTTTGCGATGCCACAGACCACTGGAAGGCCTCTTGCCCAACCAGCGGTTTCGTCCAGCCTTGCCGATGACTCGTTTGTTGTGATCAACATTGGATACGCGGCCCACTGTTGCTATGCACGTTTCTAGCACCTGACAGAGAAAGTAGATGGGAGGAGAATACATAGTGGAGGAGGGGAAAGACTAGATAACGTTGAGGATATACACTTCCTAAGATTACTTACATGCAACAAGAGAACCAGGGCAACATAACTAAACTCAAGTGCAAGTCCTAAAAGGGATGAATATAGTACCATAAAGGTACTATATGAATATAGTACCTATATAGAATAAAGGTACTATATGAATATACTATATGAATATATGAATAAAGGTACTATAAAGGTACTATATCAGTCCAAAAGGGATGAATATAGTACCATAAACCAGTAACAATTCCATTTTTTGTTTTTCTTCTAAACTAGGGCAGTGTTGGGGGGGGGCAGTGTTCAGTTTATAGTGCTGGGGATTGAAACTGGACCCTTTAGTGCCTCAGCCACGAAAGGTTTTTTGCATAACTATAGTGCTATGACCCAGCCCAGTAAATCAGTACAATTTTTTTTTGGACTTGAAAGTGTGACTACTTTATTTTGGACAAATGTTGATGCACCATCTGCACAGCTACCTTTTAGCTGTGAAATAAGGTAAGACATCCACGGTTGTGGTGTTGCAGTTTTAATACTGATATAGTTCAGGGAGTTTGTTTTGCAATTATTTGTCCTCCAATATTTGTTCTACAGCAGTCTATAACTTTGAAAAGACCAGTATTGTTCTTCCCTACCCCCCCCAAATCAGTACAATTTTAGTTTATTATTATTATTATTATTTTTACCAGAGCACTGCTCAGCTCTGGCTTATGGTGGTGTGGGGGATTGCACCTGGGAGTTTGGAGCCTCAGGCATTAATCTATTTGTATAACCACATTTGTGAATCTCCCCACCTCAATTTTAATCTGTAAAAAAGTGAAATATACGGGAGTCGGGCAGTAGTGCAGTGGGTTAAGCGCAGGTGGCGCAAAGCTCAAGGACCGGCATAAGGATCCCGGTTAGAGCCCCTGGCTCCCCACCTGCAGGGCAGTTGCTTCACAGGCGGTGAAGCAGGTCTGCAAGTGTCTATATTTCTCTCCCCCTCTCTATCTTCCCTCCTCTCTCCATTTCTCTCTGTCCTATCCAACAACGACATAAGTAACAACAATAATAACTACAACAATAAAACAAGGGCAACAGAAGTAAGTAAATATTTTTTAAAAAGTGAAATATATATATTTATTTATTTATTATTGGATAGAGACAGAAATTGAGATGGGTGTGCGAGATTGAAAGGGAAAGGGGCCTGATGGTGGCACACCTGAATGTGCTCACATGTAACAGTGTACAAGGACCCCAGTTCCAGGCCCCATTCCCCAACTGCAGGGGGAAAGCTTCCCAAGTGGAGAAGCAGGGCTGCAGGTGTTTCTGTCTTTCTCCCTCTCTATCTCCCCCTTCTCTCTCGATTTCTGGCTGTCTCTATCCAATAAATAAAGATAATTAAAAAGTAAAAATGAATAAAAAATAAGTTACTTTCTATTTTAAAAAAAGAAGAAGAAAGAAAGAAATGGAAAGAGACAGATACCTGCAGCTCTTCACCACTTGGGAAGCTTTTCTCCTGCAGGTGGGGACCAGGGACTTAAACCTGGCTCCTCGTGCACTGTAATATGTGCACTTAACTAGGTGTGCCACTGCCTGGCTTCCTAAAAAGTGAAAAATAAAGAACCTTGAGGCTGGGTGGCAGCTCACCTAGTTAAGTGCACACACTACAGTGCACAAAGACCTGGGTTCAAGCCCCTGGTCCCCACTTACAAGGGAAGAGATCACAAATGGGCCAGCAGGTCTACAGGTCTCTCTCCTTCCCTCTAAATTTCTCTGTCCTATCAAATAAAATAAAGTTAAAAAAATAATAAAGAACCTTCCTCTTGTGGTCTGGGAGGTGACTCAGTGGATAAAGCATCAGACTCTCAAGTATGAGGCCCTGAGTTCAATCCCTGGCAGCACACGTGCCAAAATGATGTCTGGCTCTTTCTCTCTCTTCTCCTATCTTTCTCATGAATAAAGAGTGATTAAATTTTTGCTAAGATTTTGTTAATTATTGTGAAAATGGGAAGGAGGGCAAACAATTTTGGTTTTGGGTGCAATGTGGAACTCTACTCTTGTAATCTTAAAAACGGTTATCAGATCACTAGTAACACAGGTCAGGAGGTTGCGCATCTGGTTAAGTGCTCACATCACATTGTGCGAGGACCCAGGTTCAAGCCCCCGGTCCCCACCTACAGGCGAAAAGCTTGCTAAATGGTGAAGCAGGGCTACAGGTGTCTCTCAAACTCTATCACCCCCCCCTTCTCAATTTCTGGCTGTCTCTATCCAACTATATATATATTAGCAGCACACTATTAAGCTCTACCCTATGGTGGTGCAGGGACTTGAACCTGGGACTTTGGAGCCTCAGGTATGAGATAGTCTCTTTGTAGAACTATTATGCTATATACCCTTCATATATATATCACTAGTATTAAAAAAAAAACTTCCCTGCACACCCCCCTCCAGAAAAAGGGAAAGGCACTGTTCCTAATCATAATCATACTATGGTATAAGCCATGACTAGGTATGTTTAATCATGTGACAGAAAAAGAACAACCCTAGCTTGAGGCAAGTCCTAAGGTAAAACACCTGTGAGCTCTACAGGCCAGGGAAGGTACATTCCCAAGATTCCTCTTTTGCTGACCTCTCACACCATATACACACCTGCATCTGCCTCTTGGAAGGCAGCTGAATGATGGCTGTCCCATTTACCTTCCGCAGCAGCACACCACATGTCCCTAGGAGGAAGAAGTAGCTTTGGTCACCCCATGAAGGACTGGGTGCGGGCAGGGGCAGGTGCATACCCTACACACCGCCCTTGCTTTGGCCTTTAGCAGCACATATACTGAAGCAGGGGGCGTGCTTCCAGTCACATTTTTTCTTCTTTTCCTCTGCCAGTGGACCAGATAAGGGCCCATGGATTCAGAAAATTGTGACCTTAGGCAGCCTTTGGTGTTCCCAACTGTAAGGTCCTGAAGCAGTTTCCTTCCTTCCTGTACCTGCAGCTCGGATATACTGAGCGCCCCGGCCTGGTTCACTCTCCACATTGTTGATCAGGGTCCCTACAGGCAAGGCCCCAAGAGGATGTGCATCTCCTTCCCGAGCAGAAACTGAAAGACAGAATTTTATCAGCACCAGAACCCTATGCCTCCCAGACTGCACATACTGGGCGGCTATTTCTTACCTGCCATTCGGCCTATCTGGTCAGAGCTCAGGATTACATCTCCAACCTGCATGTTTTCTGTGGCAATGATCCAGCGTTTCCGGCTGCCTCCAGCAACCAGAGCAATATCTGCTGACCTGTTCAGGGTAAGGGGCAGGTGAGCAGATCACTGAGAATCCCACACCTTCTGAAAAAGTCAGTCTCTCTCATTTAGCCCTGCCAACACTGCCTCACATCCCACACTTGCCTACAAGGGTCATATCGGACATCGATGACTTTCTCTTCAAAGGGTCCTGGCTTGGTTTCTTGCTCTGGTCGGAACCGCAAGAAGTCGATCATTCGATAGCGTTGCTTGTGGCCACCACCAATACCATGCACTTGGATTCGGCCTATGGTTAAGACAGCATGAAGACATGACCCAGGTCAGATGAATCACCCTTCTGCATTGGGAACAGGCCTGTCTGGGCAGAAAGCATTGCTTCCAAACATTATGACACAAGCAGAAAAGGATCTTAAAAAACTACACAGCACACAAGGATAAGTGGGGCAGGGAAAACACCAAAATGGAGCTTGGTAAAAACACGATTATGGGATCTCTTCAAATTACTGAATTTAGTTAAGTGTATCAGAGCCACATAAACAGTGCTCAATTTCTACTCTTGTACATGTTTGAAAGGTTGAAGAACAGTGTGTAGTTTCCTGTATATGGTGAATTTTCTTCAGTTGTCTCTAAGAACTAGACTATGTTCCTGTTGCTTTATAACAACAGAAACATATGGTTCCCCACCTGCAGGGGAGTAGCTTCGCAAGCGGTGAAACAAGTCTGCAGGTGTCTATCTTTCTCTCCCCGTCTTCCCCTCCTCTCAGTTTCTCTCTATCCTATCCAATAACAACAGCAACAACAAAATGGAAAAGATGGTTGACAGGAGCAGTGGATTCGTGGTGCAGGCACCTAGCCCCAGCAATAACCCTGGCAGTGAAAGGAAGAAAGAAAGATAGATAGAAAGAGAAGGAAAATATGGTTCTTATACTCACAGTACAGGCAGAAGGATTACATGTCTTTCTTTGGGGTGTGCTGCCAAGAATCAAACCCAGGGTCTCATACATGTGCTGATGCACTGTTCTACTACTGAGCTATATCCCCAACTCCTCAATGAACACTTTCAAATTAAATTCCTCTGCCTCAGGAAGTCTAAGTGTACATTATACAGATCTTTGTGTCCCCCCCTTTACAATTTAAACTTTGTAAATTTACAATTTAGATTCCCCCCCAAGACTTTTTAAAATATTTATTCATTTTCCCTTTTTGTTGCCTGTTTTTTGTTATAATTATTATTGTCGTTGTTATTGATGTCTTTGTTGTTGGATAGGACAGAGAGAAATGGAGAGAGAAAGGGAAGACAGAGAGGGGGAGAAAAGGATAGACACTTGAAACCTGCTTCACTGATTGTGAAGCGACGCCCCTGCAGGTGGGGAGCTGGGAGCTTAAACCAGGATCCTTACACCTTGCGCCAACTGCGCTTAACCGCTGCACTACTGTCCGACTCCCAATTTAAACTTTCTTTCTTCTTTTAAGACTTTATTTATTTATTAATGAGAGGGATAGGAGAGAAAGAACCAGACATTACTCTGGTACATGTGCTGCCAGGGATTGAACTCAGAACCTAATGTCTGAGAGACCAACGTTTTATTCACTGTGCCACCTCCTGGACCACAATTTAAACTTTCTTGATCTTGCTCTGACCTGTGTGGTTTCGGCCCCCAGATTTCCTCATCTTCACAGGTGTAACAGTGTACTTGGTATGACTCTTCCAGGAAACAAACTTAGCACTAAGGGCCACAGAGGTAAGGACTGGACGACAGGGAGGCAACAATGAGGCAGAGGATAGCTGGAGGAAGGCATTGTTTGTCACCTAGAGATAAACAGAAATCTTTTTCATTTGAAAGGTAATTGAGGGAAAAGCATCAGAAGAAAGGGGGCGAGCACAGACCAAGTTTGACCCGCTTCCTCCTAGGAATTGTCCAGACCAGCTGTCCAAAACTCCACCCTTCAGTTTGCACAAACAGCAATGCATAGTGTTTACCCACGTGCTGATTACCCATCCTCATTTGATTCTCTCACCTCTGAGACGTTTCTTCAATGGAATATTCTCTTTGTTCATTTCCTCTCAGATATGGTTCAGACTCTCCTCTGGGAAACTATTCCTTTCCTCAACAAAACCACTTTTAGAATTGATAACTTCCACATACCATATGCCACCAACACCTTTTGCTCGTTTCTGGGATTCTGCTATATTCCCAGAACTTTACAGAGAAGGTTGGCTTGGTTTTGAGTTTCAATTATGCACCTGCAAACTTAACTATCTGCCCCAGAGATCCAAAGGAGCAAGACTTAAAACTTTCTTGTGACTTATCAATCATCCAGTAGGAATTTTGTGATACTTGGCCTTAGGCTCCTATTGTTGCTACCTTGGGTCCTATAATCTCAGCAATAAATATTTTTTTTATTCATTTTTTAAAATATTTATTTTATTTATTTATTCCCTTTTGTTGCCCTTGTTTTATTGTTGTAATTATTATTGTTGTTGTCATTGTTGGATAGGACAGAGAGAAATGGAGAGAGGAGGGGAAGACAGAGAGTAGGAGAGAAAGATAGACTCCTGCAGACCTGCTTCACCGCCTGTGAAGCGACTCCCCTGCAGGTGGGGAGCCGGGTTCGAACCAGGATCCTTATGCCAGTCCTTGTGCTTTGCGCCACCTGCGCTTAACCCGCTGCGCTACAGCCCGACTCCCAATAAATATTTTTTATAATATTTATTTATTCCCTTTTGTTGCCCTTGTTGTTTTACTGTTGTAGTTATTATTGTTGTCATCGTTGTTGGACAGGACAGAGAAAAATGGAGAGAGGAGAGGAAGTCAGAGAGGGGGAGAGAAAGACAGATACCTGCAGACCTGCTTCATCGCTTGGAGTGACTCCCCTGCAGGTAGGGAGCCAGGGCCTCGAACCGGGATCCTTACTCGGGTCCTGTTGCTTTGCACCACCTGCACTTAACCCGCTGTGCTACTGCCTGACTCCCAGCAATAAGTATTTTTAAGGGCCAAAGCAAAGTATGTGACTTTTTAAAATTTTTTATTTATTTATTTATTTTTGCAAAGTATGTGACTTAACATCCCTACTTCCAGTAATAATCCATCCCCCCCCGCCGCGCGCGCAAGCCCATTTTGACAGGAGAGAAATTGAGAGGGGAGAGGGAGAAAGACAAAGAGACATCTGCAGATCTGCTTCACCACTTTTGAAGCTTCCCCCCTGCAGGTGAGGAGTAGGGGGCTCTAATCCAGGTCCTTGTGCATGGTGATATGTACACTACTGCCCAGCTCAGTAATAATCCATTCCTAAAGGTTATCTTAATGGTTAAGAGTCCAAGAGTCAAAGTTAAGTGAATGGTCTTGTACTGTTTATTAGTTTTCTCTTTCTTCTCTTTCTTTTTAGGTTTACCTATTAGTAAAATAGCTCATTTGGACAGTGTGCTGCTTAGCTATGTGCTCGACCCAGATTCGAGTCTGGTCCCCACTACACTGAAGGAAGTTTTGGTGCTATAATTTTTTTTTTTACATATTTATTTAGTTATTCCCTTTTGTTGCCCTTGTTTCTTTTTTATTGTTGTGGTTATTGTTGTCGTTGTTAGATAAGACAGAGAGCGGGAGAGAAAGATAGACACCTGCAGACCTGCTTCACTGCCTGTGAAGTGACTCCCCTGCAGGTGGGGAGCTGGGAGCTCAAACTGGGATCCTTATGCTGGCCCTTGAGTTTTGCACCACCTGTGCTTAATCTGCTGCGCTACCTTCTGACTCCTTGGTGCTATGATTTCTTTCACTCTCTGCTCTCTCTGTGCCTATCAAAAAAAAAGGGGGAGGCAAAAAGCATCAAGGTCCCACTTTGGCACATGTAATGTTGGGAAACAAACTTGGGACCTCGTCATTGAGAATCCAATGTTCCTTATTCTCTGGCTGCAGACTGCTTATTAGCTTTCTTACATGTGAAAAGGGAATGAACATAACTACTTCACAGAGAGGCTGAAAAGAGTTCCTTTGGGAGTCAGGTGGTAGCACAGCGGGTTAAGCGCAGATGGCACAAAGCACAAGGACCAGCGTAAGGATCCGTTTGAGCCACCAGTTCTCCAGCTCTCCACCTGCAGGGGAGTTGCTTCACAAGTGGTGAAGCAGGTCTGCAGGTGTCTTTTTCTCCCCGTCTTCCCCTCCTCTCTTGATTTCTCTCTGTCCTATCCAACAACGACCACATCAATAACAACAATAATAACTACAACAACAAAACGAGGGCAACAAAAGGGAATAAATATTAAAAAAAAAAAGAGAGTTCCTTTATATATCAGTTATCATTGAAATGTGTATAGCCAGTGATCTATATAAAGCACTTTCATCTCCAGTAGTTTGGCTGAGGATTGCATAAGTTCCATGAGATAGCAACATTTGCATAGGAAAAGCTGAGCATGGCTTATCCATCACAAGGTCAGAGTGACCGCAGATTAGACATGTATGTAGTTTGACACCAGGCATCCCCTCTCCAGCTGCAAGGACTAAAGTGACCTTACCCTCCCCTCCTTTTTTTTTTTTTTTTTTTTTTTTAAGAATTTACTTATTCAGAAAGATAGGAGAGAGAACTAGACATTACTCTGGTACATGTGCTGCCAGGACTTGAACTCCGGACCTCATGCCCAAGAGCCCAGTGCTTTATCCATTGCATCAACTCTCAGACTCCTCTTTCTTTTACTTATTTATTTTTTTTTGGTGGTTGAGCAGGTTCATGAGATTAGTTTTGTGCTGTGAGTGGAAGTAGTTTGAGTTGATTGGACTAAAGCACTAAATAATGTAACCATGTCTCCATGAAGACACAAGGTAAAAGTAATCTGTTGTACTACAGCAGGAAAGAAAAGTTAGCTGGGTCCACAGTGGAATAAATGTAACAAATAAATCTTTACTAGTTATAATGGGGAGGTTGTAGGATATACTCATTCCTATAGCATAACTTTGCTATTTGTCATCACACTAAGGCTTCTGCTAAATCAAACTTGACCTTACCTTTTTTAATATTATTTTATATATATATATATATATTTTTTTTACCTTTATTATTTTTTTGGATAGAGACAGCCAGAAATTGAGAGGAAGGGGGATACAGGGAGACAGACAGACACCTGCAACCCTGCTTCACCACTTGTGAAGTTTTCCCCCTGCAGGTGGGGACGGACCGGGGGCTTGAACCTGGGTCCTTGAGCACTGTAACATGTGCGCTCAACCAGGTGCTCAACCAGGTGCGCCACCACCTGGCCCCAACCTTACCTTTTTGACTCATATAATTCTTGAGGTCACAGGAATATAAATATTCATATGACCTGTTTATATTTTGTGTTCTCAGTGTCCTATTGAGTGGTATATATCTTAGAAACAACAGAGAAACAGATTTTATTTCTATTAAAAAAGCCTAAACCAGAAAACTTGTTTTAACTTTTCCTTTATAAGATGTGCTGCTAACTACACATTTCAGTCTTATCTATTTCTCCCTTCTATACAACAGATTTCTTCAATTTAAACTACCGCCCCCCCCTCCCCCCCCCCCCCGCTAGGTCCTCCTCTGCCATCAAGTTCCAGAACCTTTCTTTTATTTTAAAGAGCGAGACCAACCAGAGCATGGTTCAGCTCTTGCTTATCGCGGTGCAGAGTATCAAACCTGGGACCTCTGAGCCTCAGGTCTTGCATAACCATTATGCTAACTCCCCAGCCTCCCCCACCCCCCGCCCCATAATTTTATTTTTCCCCACTGGGGTGTTGTGCCTGCGAGATTTCTTTCTCCTTCCCTCTCATTCAACTTCAGAGCGACAGGGTCGGCTACATAGCTCTCTTGTATAGTGGGCTGCTATGCCATGTTCGCGAACCCGGTTAGAGTTTAGCTCCCACCGCCTAGGAGGAAACTTCACTGCTGTGGTTATTCTCCGTGACTATCTGAAAGTCATCACTTAGAGGTGAAGCCGCGGAGACGACACACACACACACAAAATCAATTTCAGAGAGAAGGAGAAAAGACATCACAACACCACTTCACCACTCCTAGAGCTTCTCTCTGTGGCATGCATGACGCTCCCATGTGGTGCGGGGTTCGAACCCAACTCACACCAGGAGGACCTAATCTCTGTTGGGTGAACTATTCCATCTCGCAGCCCGCCCGGAAATGGTCTCATCCGGCCAAAGTGGATTACCTGGGCTGCAGCGAACCGAGACTCCAGGTTCAGGGAGCCCAGGGCACGGGTCAGTGCTCTCAGCGCCATGAATGCGTTCAGGTTCTGCAAGGTTCAGCCGGCCACCATTGCCTTTGACCAGGCCGCCTGGCGCTCAGGAGTGACGCCAAGTGACGTCGCTCTCTCATACGTGAAAAAAAAGGGGACGGGCAGAGAACCCGAGAACAGCTTGAACGCACATCCCCGTTACGCCTAGCACATGGTCAGAGCCAATCCTCATTCGGCTTTAAGGTCTCGTGATTTGGAATAGGCTCCGCCCCCCAGAGCCGTCAAAACAATTGCCTCGAGCGGTAGCCATGATAGATTTAAAGGGACAGTACCGGCAAGGGCGGCAGTCAGGTCGACAGACTGCGGGTGAGTTTTGGAGGGTCCTTCTAGCATTGAGGGTTAAGATCCTACTCTCCCTAATTTCTGGACTCCCCGGACATATGAATAACCCCCTCGGCCTAACTTCACACCACACCAGTCTCAAAAAATCCGCCTCACCTCGGCAGTCTTCCCGCCCCTTGGCGGACAGACAGGCAGCCGGCCTGCCCCGCCCCCCTGCGCTACTGACTTAACTCAGTGACCTCGGGATTGTCGGGTTCCTGGGTTCTTGCTCAGGACGCAGACCTCAGCGGTCCACCCGTACTAACCCTTGACTCCCCCGCCCAGCTTCCACTGTCCCCACCCTGGACCCCGCGGGTCGACAGCCTAGAACAGCCCAGAACAGCCCTCAGCCGCATCCCCGGGCCTGGGAGACTCCCAGCATAGCGTAGCTCTGTGACCCTACAGCCACTCAGACCTGGCATTCTTTCTGCATCATCATCAGGCCTCAGTGAGGCATCCTTAAGGTGACTCCTCTCTGCTGCCAACAGTGACAGAAACAAAGCCATCAAGTGACCGGGCCCTCCTCATTCTCTCCTAGGCACACCCCTGGCCTCAGGTCTCACTCAGATCTAATCTTACTTCCTTTTGGGAGAAAATAGCTCCCCAGGCGTGGGTTGGGGATTAGATTTGGGGAGAGAGGAGGGACCTTGGTTGAATTGGAAGACCTATGGGCAGGGGAGGGAGTGTGTTTGTCCCTGGGTGGGGCTTTGTGCCAGGTCCACTGGGTGGCTGTGAAGTGGTGAGAGAAGGGGTGGGAACGCTGGACTTCTGGACTTTGGGCAGGGCAGGTCCTTTTGAGTCCCTGGCTGCTGAGCAGAATTTCTTCCGGGCTCAGATCTGAGATCGGTTCTATATACAGGTAAGAGGACTCAAAGAACAGAAACAAGGCCCTTTTGAGAAAGTAGGAAGGCAGTCAGAAGTCTGGGGAATGGAAAGTATGGTTTAAAGGCTAATGTGAACAAGGTAGGTTTGAGAAGGTTGGATTTACTCTGTGAGTGATACAGCTTAAGATCTCGTGCCTTCTGGACTCCTCGCCTCTGCCATGAAGACTCCTACCTTCTTTTGCTTCCTGATTTACCTTTGAAAACTATTCCTGCACTACCACCACCTTTACTTAAAAAAAAAGAAAAAGACCTGCAGAGGGAAAGCTTCGCGAGTGGTGAAGCAGGGCTGCAGGTGTCTCTCTGTCTGTCCTCCCTATCTCACCCTTTCTTCTTGGTTTCTGGCTGTCTCTATCCGATAAGTAAATAAAGGTAATTTTAAAAAATTTAAAAAATAAAAAGATTGATAGACCAACTTTTTTAAAGAAAACATTTTATTTATTTATCTATTTATGAGAAAGATAGGAAGAGAGAGAGAGAGAAAAAGAACCAGATATTACTCTGGGACATGTGCTACTGGAGATTGAACTTGGGACCTCATGCTTGAGAGTCCAATGCTTTATCTACTGCACCACCTCCCGGACCACACTTTTTTTTTTTTTGTAAGATTTATTTACTAATTTTGGATAGAGACAGAAGTTGAGAGAGAAAGGGGAGATAAACTTGCAGTACTGCTTTGCCATTTGTGAAGGTTCCCCTGCAGGTGGGGACCAGAGGCTTGAAACTGGGTCCTTGTGTTGTGGGGTAAGTGTCAAAGACCACCCGAGACCAGTTCAGTCAAATTTGAGAGTCTTTATTTAGCTGGCAAGTGACTACACTCAACAGCTAAAAGCGCTGCTCAGAGTGCAGTCCTGAGTTCAGTGCAGCACAACCATTTATAGGGGTAGGTGCAGAAACTAAGCCAGGTTACAGAAGCTAAACGTGGTGGTTAAGGCGGTCTGTTACTGCAGTCAGGACAACCCGTTATGGAAACAAATCAACAGTTAATCAATTTCAGAACACTAAGATCTACTTCTTGTTGGCAAGTAAAGCAGTTGCACAGGTTCAGGTCAAGGTGGAGTCAGTTATGCTAAGGAAGTGGGGACCCTGTCACACACATAGTAACATGGGTGCTCAGCCAGGTGTGCCATCGCCCCCCCACCCCTTTTGTTAAGTGACTTTTGAATTCAGCCCAGGGCCTCACATATGTAAAGTGGGCATTCTACCATTAAGTCACTTCCCCAGTCCAATGTCCATAATTTTCTATGAGAGAGAGAGACCAACAGGCCAAACTACTACTCTGCCCCTCATGGGCTTCTACTTGAAGGTATCCTTGGTTCTGAGGATCAAACCCATGACCTTATCTATGGAAGGCATGCACTCTATATTCTACCTTTCTTGCTCTTGGCTACTCTACTCTTTCTTTTTTTTTTTAATATTTTATTTTATTTATTTATTCCCTTTTGTTGCCCTTGTTGTTTTATTGTTGTAGTCGTTGTTGTTGGATAGGACAGAGAGAAACGGAGAGAGGAGGGGAAGACAGAGAGGGGGAGAGAAAGATAGACATCTGCAGACCTGCTTCACCACTTCTGAACCGACTCCCCTGCAGGTGGGGAGCCGGGGTTCGAACCGGGATCCTTATGCCGGTCCTTGCGCTTTGCGCCACCTGCGCTTAACCCGCTGCGCTACAGCCCTACTCCCTACTCTACTCTTTCTTATCTTTACTTTAACTGAGCTCTGTTGTTTCTCCCCAGCCTGTGCAAGGTACCCCAACCAGGATGTCAGGTCTGGTGTTGGGGCAACGGGATGAGTCTGCAGTACGTCGGCTCAGCCAGGAGGAGATCCTGGGAAGCACTAGACTGGTGAGCCAGGGTCTAGAGGCCCTACACAGTGAACACCAAGCTGTGCTTCAGGACCTGTCCCAAACCATTGAGTGTCTGCAGCAAGGAGGCCATGAGGAAGGACTGGTGCATGAGAAGGCCCGACAGCTGCGCCGTTCTATGGAAAACATTGAGCTGGGGCTGAGCGAAGCCCAGGTGAGAGGGAGCAGTTAATACCAGGTGTAGCTAATATCAGCCATTTTCTGATTCGAGACTTGGAGGCCCCTGTCCTAAAGTTTCGCATTCGTTAATTTAGTAAATCTGTGTCATAACCCCTGCTGTTTGCTGAACACTAGAGATACATTACTAATCACAATGATAAAATTGAAAATGATAAATTTGAGGGTGGGGGTATAGCATAATGGTTATGCAAAGAGACTTTCCTGCCTAAGGCTCTCAAGTCCCAGGCTTAATCCCCCATACCGCCATAAGCCAGAGCTGAGCAGTGCTCTGGTAAAAAAAAAAAAAATTAAAAAAAAAAGAAAAGAAAATGACAAATTTGAGTAAGTTTCTTTTTAAATTTTTTTTTCTTTTTATTTATTTTTCCTTTTGTTGCCCTTGTTTTTTAATTGTTGTTGTAGTTATTATTGTTGTAGTTATTGATGTTGTCTTTGTTAGGACGGAGAAAAATGGAGAGAGGAGGGGAAGACAGTGAGGGGGAGAGAAAGATAGACACCTGCAGACCTGCTTCACTGCCTGTGAAGCGACTCCCCTGTAGGTGTGTGGCCGGGGCCTTGAACCAGGATCCTTAAGCCGATCCTTGTGCATTGCACCACATGCACTTAACCTGCTGCGCTACCGCCCGACTCCCCTCTCTTTAAATTTCTTTTAAAAATCATTTCTGTTTATTTCATAAGACAGAGAGAAAGAGGGAGAGAGAAACAGAGTAGCACTCTGGTACATATAGTGCTGGGGACCTGAACTCAGTACCTACTTCAGGTTTCTAAGTCCAGAGTTCTGCCACTGTACCACCTCTGGGGCTGCTGTTTCTCTTGATCTGAAAACATTGTCCTGGAGTGGTAAAGCTCCAGTGATGAAGGTAAAAATACTTGTTCTATGTTTAAGAGAGAGAGAGAGAAGGAAATAGAGTACTAGTGTGCTCCATGTGATGCTAGGAATAAGGTTTAGGGTCATGGTCTAGGACTCCCGTTCATGCATGTCCTGTATCTTTTTTTTTTCTAAAGTTTTTTTTTAAGATTTTATTTATTTATTCATGAGAAATGATAGGAGAGAGAGAGAGAGGAAGAACCAGACATCACTCTAGTACATGTGCTGCCAGGGATTGAACTCAGGACCTCATGCCTGAGAGTCCAAAGTCTTATCCACTGTGCCACCTCCCAGACCACACATATATCTTTTTTAAAAAATTATTTTATATTTATTTATTTTCTCTTTTGTTGCCTTTTTTTTATTGTTGTAGTTGTTGTTGTTATTGATGTCATCATTGTTAGATAGGACAGAGAGAAATGGAGAGAAGGGGGGAAGATACAGAGGGAGAGAGAAAGACAGACACCTGCAGACCTGCTTCACTGCTTGTGAAGTGACTCCCCTGCAGGTGGAGAGCTGGGGGCTCAAACCGGGATCCTTATGCCAGTCCTTGCGCTTTGTACCAAGTGCGCTTAACCTGCTGCGCTACCGCCCGACTCCCATCCTATATCTTTTGCTATCCTGCAGTGCTAGCTGCCTCTGCCAATATTGTCCAACAGAACTCTCTACAGGTTTTCTGTAGAACTTGTCTATAGGGGGGGGAAATGTGGTCCAGAAGGTGGCACAGTGGATAAAGCATAGGACTCTCAAGCATGAGTTCCCAAGTTCTGTCCCCGGTAGCACATGTTTCTCCCCCCCCCCCCAACTCCAGTCTACTTTATTTACTTATTTATTGTCTCCACTATTATTGCTGAGGCTCATGCTGGCACTATGAATCCACTGCTCCTGGCGGCCTTTTTTTTTTTCTTCCCCATTTTATTGGACAGAGAGAATTTGAGAGAGGAGGGGAGATAGGGAGAGAGAAAGATAGAAACCTGCAGATCTGCTTCACCACTTATGAAGCATTCCCCCTGCAGGTGGGGAGCCGAGGACTTGAACCTGGATCCTTGTGATGATCCTCACACTTAGTATTACGTGTGCTTAACCAGATATGCCACCACCATTCTTCATACGGTGCAGAAGGTGAAAGGTCTGGCTCTGTAACTGCTTCTCTGTTGGACCTTGGCATTGGCAGGTCAATTCATAACCCCAGCCTATTTTTTTTAAATTTTTTAAATATTTATTTATTTTTTCCCTTTTGTTGCCCTTGTTTTACTGTTGTAGTTATTGATGTTGTTGTTGTTGGATAGGACAGAGAAATCGAGAGATGAGGGGGAGACAGAGGGGGAGAGAAAGATAGACACCTGCAGACAGTCGTTGTTGTTGGATAGGACAGAGAAATCGAGAGAAGAGGGGGAGACAGGGGGAGAGAAAGATAGACACCTGCAGACCTGCTTCACCGCTTGTGAATCGACTCCCCACAGGTGGGGAGCCGGGGCTCGAACCGGGATCCTTATGCCGGTCTTTGTGCTTTGCTCCATGTGCGCTTAACCCACTGAGCTACAGCCCCACTCCCATCCCTAGCCTATTTCTATCCTTTCCTAGTGGAGTAGGGCTCTAGGTTATATATGTGTTATTAATATTATTGATTTAATATTGATTGACAAGATTGTGGGATAAGAGGGGTACATTTCCATATAATTCCCACCACCAGAGTTCTATATCCCATCCCCTCCATTGGAAGAGTCCCTATTCTTTATCCCTCTGGGAGTACAGACCAAAGATCTTTTTGGGGAGCAGAAGGTAGGAGGTCTGACTTCTGTAATTGCTTCTCCGCTGGACATGGGCATTGACAGGTTGATCCATAAACCCACCCTATTTCTATCTTTCCCTAGTGGGGTAGGGCTCTGGGGAGTGGACATACCTGTTTTTTAGAAACTATTTATTGGGGGCCAGACAGTGGCAAACCCAGTAGAGCACTCATGCTACCATGCTCAAGGACCCAGGTTCAAGCCCCCAGCCTCTACCTGCAGAAGCTTCACAAGTGGTGGAGCAGTACTGCAGGTGTCTCTCTCTCTCTCTATCCACCCCTCCTCTCTCAATTTCTCTCTGTCTTTATCTAAAACTAAATAACAACTAAATAAAAAATTTTTAAATATTTATATTTATTATTTATATGGTCTAGAGAGAGAACCAGAGCATCACTTTGGTTCATGTGATTCTAGGGATTGAACTTTGGACCTCATGTTTAAGAGTCCAGTGCTTTATCCAGTGTGCCACCTCCCGGGTCATAAAAATTCAGGATGTATGTTTGTTTGGGTTATTGTTGCAGCTGGCGCCTGCATAACAATTCCACCATTTCTGATGGCTGTCCTCCCTCTTCTGATAGAGGATGGGAAGCAGAGAGAGAGAAAGAGTGAGACTTGCATCATTGCTCCACCACTTAATGAAGCTTCCCTGATATAGGTTGGGACTGGGAGTTTGTAACTGGGTCCTCATACATGATAATGTGTGTGTTCTCCTGGATATGTCACAACCTAGCCCTTGTTCGGTATATTTAAGGTAGAACCATGGCTACCCAACTTGACATCTTGGCCTCTGTCCGTCTTATTACCTCCCTTTCTGCCTCCCCTTCCTATCCTTTTTTGTTTGTTTTAATTATTTCCCCACCATGGTTATTGCTGAGTCTATGTTTTTCTTTTTTATTAGAACAGAGAGAAATTGGGAGTTGGGCGGTAGATAGCACAGCGGGTTAAGCGCACATGGTGCAAAGTGCAAGGACCAGCTTAAAGGATCCTGGTTCAAGCCCCTGGCTCCCCACCTACAGGGGAGTCGTTTTACAGGTGGTGAAGCAGGTCTGCAGGTGTCTCTCTTTCTTTTTTTAAATATTTATTTATTTTCCTTTTTGTTGCCCTTGTTGTTTTTTATTACTGTTGTAGTTGTTGTTGTTATTGATGTCATCGTTGTTGGATAGGACAGAGAAATGGAGAGAGGAGGGGAAGACAGAGAGGGGGAGAGAAAGATAGACACCTGCAGACCTGCTTCACCGCCTGTGAAGTGACTCCCCTGCAGGTGGAGAGCCATGGGCTCATCCATGCGCTTAGCACCACCTGCGCTTAACCCACTGCACTACCGCCCAACTCCCAGGTGTCTATCTTTTTCTCCCCCTCTGTCATCTCCTCTCTCCATTTCTCTCTGTCCTTTCCAACAACAACGACATCAATAATAATTACTACAACAATAAAACAACAAGGGCAACAAAAGAGAATAAATAAGTATAAAAAAATTTTAAAAAGGGGGTCAGGTGGTGGCGCAGTGGGTTAAGCGCATGTGGTGCAAAGCGCAGGAACCGGCGTAAGGATCCTGGTCGAGCCCCCGGCTCCCCACCTGCAGGGGAGTCGCTTCACAGGCAGTGAAGCAGGTCTGCAGGTGTCTATCTTTCTCTCCCCTTCTCTGTCTTCCCCTCCTCTCTCCATTTCTCTCTGTCCTATCCAACAACGAATTGCATCAACAAGGGCAATAATAATAACCACAACGAAGCTACAACAAGTGCAACAAAAGGGGAAAAAAAAAAAAGGCCTCCAGGAGCGGTGGATTCATGGTGCAGGCACCGAGCCCAGCAATAACCCTGGAGGAGGAAAAAAAAAAATTAAAAAAAAAACCCAGAAATTGAAAGAGGAGAGAGAGAGAGGAAGATAGATACCTGCAGACCTGCTTCACCACTTATGAAACTTCTCCCCCTGCAGGTGCGGATTAGGGGCTTGAACTTGAGTCCTTATGCACCATAAAGTATGGACTCAAGGGAACCAGGCAGTGGCACAGATTAGTTCACATAGTATGAAACTCAAGGATCCTGGTTCAAGCCCCCAGCTTCCCGCCTGTAGGGAGTTGCTTCACAAAAACCTGAAGCAGGTCTGCAGGTATCTACCTTTCTCTCCTCCTCTCTATTTTCCCCTCCTCTCTCAATTTCTCTTTGTCCTATCCAATAAAATGGAAATAAAACAGCCACCTGGAGCAGTAGATTCATAGTGCTGACACCAAGCCCCAGTGATAACCCTGGAGGCAAAAAAAAAAAAAGTTTGTACCACTGCCTGGCCCCTTTTATTTATTTTTATTAGTTAGAGACAGAAATTGAGAGGAAAGGAGAAAATGGAGAGGGAGAGAGGCAGAGAGACATCAGTAGCACTGTTTCACTGATTGTGAAGCTTTCCCTTGCAAGTGGGAGCTGGGGGGGCTTGAACCTGGGTCCTTGTGCATTTTAACATGGGCACTCATCACATCTGGTGATGTGCCACTGCCCGGTTCCTCCTGTCTGTTCCTGAACACTCCTTTGCAAAGTCTTGTACTCACAGAATGTGCCCATCTAGGTGATGCTGGCTCTAGCAAGCCATCTGAGTACAGTGGAGTCTGAGAAACAGAAGCTGCGGGCTCAGGTACGGCGACTGTGCCAGGAGAACCAGTGGCTTCGGGATGAGCTGGCTGGCACTCAACAAAGACTACAGCACAGCGAGCAGGCTGTGGCTCAGCTGGAGGAGGAAAAGAAGCATCTGGAGTTTCTGGGGCAGCTGCGGCAGTATGATGAGGATGGACACACCTCGGTAAGCATGTATGGGCAAGGCCGACTTGGGGATAAATAGCTGGAAGTTACCACAAACATGGGGACAGTTGCTTCCTCAAACTTGGGGGGTCAGTAGCACAGCCTAGCCTGCCTGCATCTGGCAGAATTCAGGTCTTGACACACCAATTTCAGGTGACAGAAAGAAGGAAACAATAGTCTCTCGTTCAGTCAGTGTTTAACTAAATAATAATTAAATGGCTACCAGAAGTGCCAGGCACTCTGCACTTTTCTCAGGACACAACCCTGAAGGAGGCAGACAGATTCCTGCTCTGACAATTATAGGTTTGTGGGGGCAAGAAAGATAAACACCTGGGCAATCCCAATCCAGAGTCTAAAGTGCTATAATTAGGGAAGCCTAGCCTAGTTAAGCAAGACCCTCCTAAGGTTTGTTCTTCAAATGCATGAAATTTAAACCTTGCTCAATAGACACATATATTTCTGTGCTTTAAGCATTTCAGAAAGATGTGGGTAGGGGCAATGTAAATAGAGAACTGTAAAAGGGCTCCTGCCTTCTCATGCTAATAATGTAGCTGTAGTGATAAGACTTACACACAAGAACACTCTGTAGGGGCTGGGTGGTGGTGCACCTGGTTGAGCACACATGTTACAGTGCACAAGTACCCAGGTTTAAGCCCCTGGTCCCCACCTGCTGGGGGAAAGCTTTGCAAGTAGTGAAGCAGTGTTGCAGAAGTTTCTCTTTCTCTTTCCCTATTTCCCCCTACCTTCTCAATTTCTGGCTGTCTCTATCCAATAAATAGTTTTTAAAAAAAAGAGGCAAAGCAGCAAGTGCTCAGTGCTGGCTGAGTGGCTTGTTCGTGTGGGGAGGGACTCTAAAGACCTGGGCTCTTTAGGGGCTAATGACGTCAGAGAAGACATAGAGGAGGTTGGGGATAGGCATGGGTAATGCTTAGGTTGAATATTTTTATTTGAATAATTAGTAGTTGGTATACATTTTAATATATGATGAGAGAGAGAAGTTTCATCAGCTGAGGAAGGGGGATATCATAGATAAGGCTGGGAAGGAGATTTGTTTGAGGGAAAGCAGGATGATTTGCAAGATGAAGCTGGGTAGGAAGGTGGGAGGTGTTTGTTTATACAAGGCTGCAGTGCCTTTTGGGTCTGAGCACTTTGACCCAGTGTGGCAGAGGGGAGACAGTGAGTGCTGAGCACTAAGTCCAGACAGAGAAGCAGCAGATAGGCACAGGCTGAGCTAGACACTTTGAGTGTCAGTAAGATCACTGCATAGTCCCTGCCCTCAGGAGAGAAGGGACAGACATATAATCAATGTAAACACACAGAAATCAGCATTGGGCTGTAATTACAAGAGGTGAGGGGGAAAGAGCTGGAGGCTGAAGAAGAAGGGTGTTTGATAAGGAAACTTTCTAGATTTTTGTTTTTTAATTAATCAATTATTTTTATTTATTTATTTATTTTGCCTCTAGGGTTATTGCTGGGGCCTGGTGCCTGCCCTACAAACCATTGCTCTAGTGACTATTATTATTATTATTATTATTTATTATTTTTTTTTTTTGGATAGGACAGAGAGAAACTGAGTGGGAAGGGGAAGATAGGGAGAGATAGATAGATACCTACATCCCTGCCTAACTGCTTGTGAAGCGACCTCCCTGCAGGTAAGGAGCCGGGGCTCTAACCAGGATCCTTAGGCGGGTCCTTGTACTTTGTACTATGTGCACTTAACCTTATGTGCCAGTGCCCAGCTCTAGGAAGCAACCTTTCCATAATTCAAAGGGAGGGAGAGTCACAAGCTTTTGGCTGAAGCATCTCTTGTATTTATAAACAAAACTTGAACTAGGCAGAACAGATGTTAACGTTCTTTTATTTATTTATTTATTTATTTATTTATTTATTTAGATGTTAACGTTCTCTAGGCAAGGAGTACAATAGAGGTCTTAGGCCCCATCTTTCAGTGACTTTATAGTTTAGTGTAGCCTTGAAGGGGATACTTGGGTTATCTGACCCAGATGTTCTTTTTTTTTTTTTTTATTAAATCTTAATTTTTAAATATTTATTTTCCCTTTTGTTGTCCTTGTTGTTTAACATTGTTGTGGTTATTGGTGTCATTGTTGTTGGATAGGACAGAGAGAAATGGAGAGAGGAGGGGAAGACAGAGAGGGGGAGAGAAAGACAGACACCTGCAGACCTGGCTTCACTGCCTGTGAAGTGACTCCCCTGCAGGTGGGGAGCCAGGAGATCAAACTGGGATCCTTAAACCAGTCCTTGCGCTTTGAGTCACGTGAGCTTAACCCGCTGCACCACCGCCCAACTCCCTGACCCAGATGTTCTACACTTTCCCTTTCAGGAGGAGAAAGAAAGTGATTCCACCAAGGATTCCTTGGATGACCTCTTCCCCAATGAAGAAGAAGAAGACCCCAGCAATGGCTGTGAGTCCATCACTGGAGTTGGTGGGTGGGGCTGTCATTCACCTGTAAAGGTTGCTTACCATCTAGAAATGGGTTTTCTGTTTCTGCTGGAGATAGGCAAGAGACTGGGCTGGTACTTTGCTTCCTTCCATCTACTCCTTACTCATCAACATGTATTAAATGCTTAATAAATGCCAGGCACTAGGAATACTAAGATGAAATCAATACCCAGATTTTTTTCTTTTCTTTCCTGTTTTTTTTTTTCTAGCAAGGTTATCACTGTTTTGTACCTGCAAAATGAGCCCAGCTGTTCTTGCAGCATATTCCTCCCCCACAAACACCTTTTTTTAAAAAAAAAATTATTTATTCCCTTTTGTTGCCCTTATTGTTTTTTTTAATTGTTGTAGTTATTATTGTTGTTGTTGGATAGGACAGAGAGAAATGGAGAGAGGAGGGGGAAGGCAGAGGAGGAGAGAAAGACACCTGCAGACCTGCTTCACCGCTTGTAAAACAACTCCCCTGCAGGTGGGGAGCCAGGGCTCGAACAGGATCCTTATGCTGGTCCTTGTGCTTTGTGCCACCTGTGCTTAACCCGCTGCGCTACAGCCTGTCTTTCCACACACACTTTTTTTTTTCTTTTTGACAGACGGAGAGATGGGTAGAGAATGGGAAGAGAATGGTCTGGGATGTGGCATAGTGGATAAAGTGTTGAACTTTCAAGCATGGAGTCTCAAGTTCAGTCCCCAGCAGTACATGTGCCAGAGTGGTGCCTGGTTTTTTTCTCTCTCTCCTCCTGTCCCTCTCATTAATAAATAAATAAAATATTTAAAAAAAGAGAGAGAGAGAATGGGAATGGGGGGAGAGAGAGAGAGAGAGAGACCTGCAGCACTGCTTCACTGCTTATGAAGCTTCCCCCTGCAAGTGAGGGCTTGAACCCAGGCTCCTGCACATGGTGCTGTGTGTGTTCTGCTGGGTGTACCTAGGGCACCCAGGCCTTCTTTCTTCTCTTTGTGACCCTAGCACAGCCCCTTGCTCATGCTTATTGAGTAAATTTTTTGAATAATGATCATTATGGAATGAATGATGGACACAGGTACAAGAGAACTGACAAATAAATGGCAGCTGAGGCAGTGAGAACCTGGTGCAGGGTAGACACAGGCACTGACAGGAAACAGAGTGGGAAGAGGACAAGGGGAAGAAAAGCAAAGGGGAGAGGAGGAATTCCCTAAAGAAGTCTCCCATCCACTGTCTGGAATGGTTTAGTGTCCCGTGGCCAGGGTGCCCAGCACAGCGGATATGAGATCCCAGCAAGGTTGCGGACTCTGCACAACTTGGTGATCCAGTATGCAGCCCAAGGGCGCTACGAGGTGGCTGTGCCGCTCTGTAAGCAGGCGCTGGAGGACCTGGAACGCACATCTGGCCGTGGCCACCCTGATGTCGCCACCATGCTCAATATCCTTGCTTTGGTGTATCGGTGAGTACTGCCTTTCTCTTTGTCGTGAGCTGCTGCTTTATTGCTTTATTTCCACGTTTATCTGCCTTTGGCTCCCATTCCAGGAACTTTTCTCTCTGCTGAGCCTCCCTAAGATGTCTCACTAGGGTTTATTCCTCATACACCAGATATTTGATTCTTTTCATACCTGAGAGTAGCCTTAACCTCAGAGAGTATTCATTTTGGGGGCCAGGTGGTGGTGTACATAGTACAGAGTGTAAGGACCCATGCAAGGATCCAGCTTCCGGGTTCCAGGTCCTGGCTTCCCAACTGTAGAGGAGTTGATGCTCAAGTGGTGAAGCAGGTCTGCGGATATCTGTCTTTCTCTTTCCCTCTCTATCTTCCCCTCCCTTCTCATTTTTTTTCTGTCCTATCAGAGAAAAAAAAAAAAAGGCCACAGGAGCAGTTGATTTGTAATGCTGGCACTGAGCCCCAGTGATAACCTTGAAGACAAAGAGAGAGAGAGAGAGAGAGAGAGAGAGAGGATTAATTTCAGGCTCTTTGGTCCTCCAGTGTCTCCTCCAAGGAAGGCTGACTCTTCTTCCTTCCCTCCCTTCCCCTCCCCCTCCCCTCCCCCTCTTTCTTTTTTAATTCCTTTTTTAACTTTATTTATTTTATTTGATAGGACAGAGAGAAATTGAGAGGGGGGAGGTAGAGAGGAGAGGAAGAACCAGGAAGACACTTGCAGCACTATTTCACTATTTGTGAAGCTTCTCCCCCCGCAGGTGGGGACCAGGGGTTTGAACCTGGATCCCTGAACACTGTAATATGTGCACTTAAACAGGTGTGCCACTGCCTACCCCCTTTCTTTATTTCTTTTTAATATTATATCTTTATTTTTAAAGGTTTTATTTATTTATTAATGAGAAAGATAGGAGGAGAGAAAGAACCAGACATCACTGTGGTACATGTGCTGCCAGGGATTGAATTCAGGATCTCCTGTTTGAGAGTCTAGTGCTTTATCCACTGCACCACCTCCCAGACCACTAGTATTATATCTTTACTTAGTGGATAGAGACAGAGAGAAATTGATAGGGAAGGGGGGGGAGAGAGGGGGAAAGAGAGGGAGAAAGAAGCACCTGTGACATTCTTTCACTGCTCATGAAGCAGTTTTCCCCTTGGAAGTAAGGACCAGGTGCTTATACCTGGGTTCCTGTGTATTGTAACTTATGTACTCAGCCCTGTGTGCCATCACTTGGCCCCAACCAAGGAAGGTTTCTCTCTTTCTTTCTTTCTTTCTTTCTTTCTTTCTTTCTTTCTTTCTTTCTTTCTTTTAAAAGATTTATTTTTTATTATTTGTTATTTATTATTGGGTAGATACCAAGAAAAGTTGAGAGAGGAGGAGATAGAGGAGAGAGACACCTGCAGCTGTGCTTCACCACTTGTGAAGCTTTCCCCCTACAGATGGGGACCAGGGGCTTGAACCTGGGTCCTTGTGCAGTGTAATGTGAGCACATAACCATGTGCACCACAGCCTAGCTCTGGAAGGTTTCTTTCTTTCTTTTTTTTTTTTTTTTTAAAGATTTTATTTATTTATTAATGAGAAAGATAGGAGAGAGAGAAAGAACCAGTCATCACTCTGGTACATGTGCTGTCGGGGATTGAACTTAGGACCTCATGCTTGAGAGTCTAGTGCCTTAGCCACTGTGCCACCTCCCGGACCATGGAAGGTTTCTTTCTTTCTGTGCCTCTTGCACCTTGTAACTTCTCTTCTCATGGCATGGTAGTGCTCTGCATCCAATTTGAGATGTGCTTGGTAGACTCCTCTCACTGCTCACACCAAGCTTTTGTATCCTTATGAGGGTCCCTAGTCCCTAAATCCACCTCAGTTGTCCTTAAGAAAAGGGGAGGATGTGTGGTCCGGGAGGTGGCGCAGTGGATAAAGCTTTGGACTCTCAAGCATGAGGTCCTGAGTTCAATCCCCAGCAACACATGAACCAGAGTGATGTCTGGTTCTTTCTCTCTCTCTTCCTATCTTTCTCATTAATAAATGAATAAAAAAATCTTTAAAAAAAAAGAAAAGGAGAGGAGATGGGTTGGAAGAAGAGCTCAGGGTAACCCTTTGTTATTTTTGTCTTTTTCCAGGGATCAGAATAAGTATAAGGAAGCTGCCCACCTGCTGAATGATGCCCTCAGCATCCGGGAGAGCACGCTGGGCCGGGACCACCCTGCTGTCAGTATTCCTTGCCTTTCCCCTCTGTTTTTTTTTAAATATTTTATTTATTCATTTATTGGATAGAGACAAACTGAGGTGGAAGGGAAAAATAGAGAGAAAGTGAGACACCTGCAGCACTGCTTCACCACTGGTAACTCTCCCCCTGCAGGTGGGGAGTGGGGTCTTAAACCTGGTTCCTTGCACATGATAATGTGTGCTGTCAACCGAATGCACCACCACCAGCCCCTACTGTGTGCTTTTTATTTCCCTTAGCTCTTTTATCCACTTTCTTAGCCCAGTGACTGGAAAGACGAAAGAAGGAGGATCAAGGTCTCCTTTCTTCCATGTACTGTCCACTAAGCCCAGAAGTTCTCAACTCTCGGAGGCCTAATGGACCCTTCTTATAGTGATATTTTTCTGGAATTTAATTCATAGATAGTGTGACCTACCTACAGTATTCTTTCTAAGAAGTTGTATAGTATAATATTAATAAAGAAATTGAGATAATTTATAATAAAATAGCACAATACATTATTATTATTTTTTGTCATCACTGAGGCTTCACTGCTGTAGGTTGACTTTTTCAGATAGAAAGGCAGAAACAGAGAGGAGGACACCACAGCACCAAAACTTGATTCAGTATGGAGGGAGCTGGGCTTGAACCAGAGTTGTGCCCATGAGAAAGCAAGTGCTATCCAAGTGAGCTATTTTGCTGGCCCTACATTACAGTAAAATAGAAACACTATATAATTACAATGTTCTTGAACTTAACTATGCTAGAAGATACACTAGCTTGATATATTAACTATTAACTTTAGTAACTAACTTTAGATTTAGAAGAAATAAAGTCAGTCAGACATTCTGTATAGGTCATACTGGAAAAATGATGGAGCAGAAGTATTATGCATGTGAAATCAAAATCCAGTGACAGGGTAACAATAGATCAGATTTGTTTGTGTCTGGTAAAGAGAAAAATGGCCTAAGTAGGAACAGCATACTGTGGTAAGTCATAAATTATCAAGGTGGTCTAAATGATGAATATGCTTTTGGTAATAAGCTAACCATGTTAAAAGGACCTTAGAAAAAATAATTCCTATCTACGCTCACCAAATATCAAAGTTTGTAGCTAGTGTTTGAATGATTGGCAGGACATTCAACAGTTGGTAAAACTGTCCCACATGTACAGAACATCTGAAGCATACTTAACCTCCCTAAAGGTGATTGTCCCCAGTGTTGATGACAACCAAAATACCACCTGCAGAAGTTACTGAATGTCCCCTAGAGGGCGCTACTACCTCCAGAGAGAACCTCAGAGCCACCTATTCAACAATTTCTTATCTCCTGCTTCTGGCTAGGGGGCAGAGTTAATTTTTTGTGGCCTTGTGCAGATGGGGCCTTGCTGTGAAGTGGGGGACCTTGAGTTCTCTAGCTCCTTTGCTGCACCAGCGTCTGATGGGGACAGACCTGTCTTCTTAGGTGGCTGCCACACTCAACAACCTGGCTGTGCTCTACGGCAAAAGGGGCAAATACAAGGAGGCAGAGCCACTGTGTCAGCGGGCATTGGAGATTCGAGAAAAGGTGCCCATACCCTCTCCCCATATTCCCTGTTGCTGTCACCACTCCTAACCCCCCGCCCTTTTCTTTTCCTACTTCTCCCCTCACCTTCCCATCTCTGCCTCGTTTCCTCTTCTGCCATCCCTTTCCCCTTGCTCTGTATCCATGTGTATGTGAGAGCACACACAATGCGCATGTCTGCACGCAATCACAGTTATTTATCTATTGCTCCTTTGGTCCCCCTTCAGGTGCTGGGCACTGACCATCCAGATGTGGCAAAGCAGCTGAACAACTTGGCCTTGTTGTGCCAAAACCAGGGCAAGTATGAGGCTGTGGAGCGCTATTACCAGAGAGCACTGGCCATCTATGAGGGGCAGCTGGGGCCGGACAACCCTAATGTAGCCCGCACCAAGAACAACCTGGTAAGGGAGGAGGAGGCAAAGTGGGCAGAAGGCAGGGAAGGGAAAATCCAGTGGGTCCTGGAATTGACCAACACAGTAACCTGGCACACTAACTATGTAGCTGGTCTGTCCATCTCTGGTGCTGCCCCTGTGGGTGAGCGGTCTGCTTTATTCTAGTAGGAAGACAGATGTCCTCCAGCCTTCTGGGAGTGGACTGCAAATACCTTTTATTTATTTTTTTAAAATTTTTTTATTCCCTTTTGTTGCCCTTGTTGTTTTATTGTTGTAGTTATTATTGATGTTGTTGTTGTTGGATAGGACAGAGAGAAATGGAGAGAGGAGGGGAAGACAGAGGGGGAGAGAAAGATAGACACCTGCAGATCTGCTTCACTGCCTGTGAAGCGACTCCCCTGCAGGTGGGTCCTAGGGACTCAGACCGGGATCCTTAGGCCAGTCTTTGCGCTTTGCGCCACATGCACTTAACCCGCTGCGTTTTGTACCACATGCGCTTAACCCATTGTACTAACACCCAACTCACTGCAGATACTTTGACTAGGAAAGGAAGTGTGAAGAAGGGTTCTGGGAAAAGTCATGAAGAGACCAAGAAGGAGAAATCCCCAATTCTGATCATGTCCTTGTCTTCATCTCTCCCTCTCTCTTTTTTTATTATTTTATTTTTTTAATGTTTATTTATTTATTCCCTTTTGTTGCCCTTATTGTTTTATTGTTGTAGTTATTGTTGTTATTGATGTCATTGTTAGGACAGAGAGAAATGGAAAGAGGAGGGGAAGACAGAGAGGGAGAGAGAAAGATAAACACCTGGCAGATCTGCTTCACCACTTCTGAACCACCGACTCCCCTGCAGGTGGGGAGCCGGGGGCCCGAACTGGGATTCTTATGCTGGTCCTTGTGCTTTGCATCGCCTGCACTTAACCCGCTGTGCTACCGCCCGGACTCCCTGTCTTCATCTCTTATTCCTGTTTTTTCGCCTCCCTGCCCCTAGGCTTCCTGTTACTTGAAACAGGGCAAATATGCTGAGGCTGAAACACTCTATAAAGAGATCTTGACCCGGGCTCATGTGCAGGAATTTGGATCTGTGGATGGTGAGTGGTAGGGACTGTGGAGGGAGCAGCAGGGAAGAAAAGTCATGCAGCTCACAGTGGTTTCCAGGGGGAGCCAGATACCTTTGGTCCAGATCTCTTGGCCTCTGGGTTCTGGCTTCCCCGAACTATCCAGCTCCATTCTGTTCTCTAACCTCACCACCCCATGCCACGTATCATCTTCAGATGACCACAAGCCCATCTGGATGCATGCAGAGGAGCGGGAGGAAATGAGCAAAGTGAGTGGGGGACCCCCCCAGCCTGAGGAGCCCAAGCTACCAGTGCCTCTGTGTTACTTCCTGGAAGCTCCTCATGTCCCACCCCAGATGCATGGTGCCTCCCCTAGTCCAGCCTGTACCCTCACTTATAGCAGTGCACACCCCAGCATCTCAGTACTTTCATCTCTGGCTTCCCCTCCCTTCCCTTCCCCTCCCCTCCTGCAGAGCCGGCACCGTGAAGGTGGCACACCCTATGCTGAGTATGGAGGCTGGTACAAGGCCTGCAAAGTGAGCAGGTGAGTTGCCTTTGATGCCTTCCATTCAAGTTCTGATCCTAACTTCTAGAACCTTCTTTCCTTTAATCTTCCCTTGGTCTCTGCTCTGCTCCCTCTCTTTTGTTTTCCTTTTCTGAGCCCATTCTTTCTTCCTTCCCTGATCTCACCCCCATAGTCCCACAGTCAACACCACACTGAGAAACCTAGGAGCTTTGTACAAGCGCCAGGGGAAGCTGGAGGCAGCTGAGACCTTGGAGGAATGTGCCCTGCGTTCCCGAAAACAGGTCAGAGAAAGAGAACTGAAGGCGCTTGGAAGGCAGGGCCTTGAAAGAGGCTGGACACTGAGGCTTCAAAAGAGTAAGGAGAAACTCAGAGGGAAGATGGGGAGGGGAAGTGACAACAGCTTCTCCTTCTCCTTCTTCATTCTTCTTCCCCTCCAGGATTATTGCTGGGGCTCAGTGCCTGCACTACAAATCCACTGCTCCTGGAGGCCATTTTTTCCCATTTTGTTCTCCTTGTTGTTGAATAGGACAGAGAAAAATTGAGAGAGAGGGGGAGAGAAAGATAGACACCTGCAGACCTGCTTTACCTCTTGTGAAGAGACACCCCCTGCAGGTGGGGAGCCAGGGCTTAACTGAACTGGGATCCTTACACCAGTCCTTGCACTTAGTGCCCTGTGCACTTAACCCACTGCACTACCGCCCGCCCGACCCCTGAAGTGACAACTTCTTTTAGGGCTGATTTTACTCATGCTCTTACTTTCCTCTCCCACTGGCCTCAGGGGTCAGGATCCGAAGTTTAATGTTCACTTCATTAAATCAGACTATTGAAAGGAAGTCCTATCTTTTTACAGACTGCCCTTTGAAGAATCTGTGAGGAGAGGTATGAGTATAGATGCGAGTGAGGGTGTTGAGGTGTGGGCCATGATGGCAAAAGATTTTTATATTTATTACATATATATTACTTACTTATTTATTTACCAAAGCGCTGCTCCTCTCTGGTTTATGATAGTGTGGGGGATTGAATCTAGGACTTTAGAACTTCAGGCATGAGAGTCTCTTTTCATAACCATTATGCTATCTTCTCCTGCCCCAATACCTATTCCTATATTGCAGGAATTCATTTCGAATGGAAAAGGTGATAGTCATTCCAGTATGTGTGCCCTGGGACCACATGGAAGAATGTTTCCCTTGGCTGATGTTGAGAAAAGTTTGGTAGCCCTATCCCAAAGGAGCTAAGCAATGCGGGGGTTCTTTCTTTCCCTTGTAGGGCGCTGATCCTATCAGCCAGACCAAAGTGGCAGAGTTGCTTGGCGATGGTGATGGTGGTAAAACCTCTCAGGAGGGCAGTGTGAAATTTGAGCGAGGTGAAGATGCCTCTGTGGCTGTGGAGTGGTCAGGGGTAAGTGGAATGATTTCCCCTTGGTCTCGGTCCTGATGCTGGTGATGATAGTCTCTGAGACCATCCTGAGGGCATGTTGCCTCTTTTCTAATTCATTTAGCCTCTGTCTCTCTGAGAGTCCGTTTTTTGACAGGATCTTCCATTTCAGTCACTGGACATTGGGGAGGGGATGTGCAGAAGAAATGGCAGTAGCTGACTCGAAGGTCATTCTGCCTGGGATTCCCTTAGCTTCTCTTCCCATTGCCTCTCTGCCAGGATGGCAGTGGAACCTTGCAGAGGAGTGGCTCTCTGGGCAAGATCCGGGATGTGCTTCGGAGAAGCAGTGAGCTCCTAGTGAGAAAGCTTCAAGGAACTGAGCCTCGGCCTTCCAGGTAAACAAGGAGACTGAGTAATGGCAAAGCAGGCGAGTAAGCCCTTGCTCCCAGCACTTCTTGACCAGTCATCCCTGGAGAAAATCATGGAGGAGGTTGATGGGATGATCATGGAGTTGATCTTGTGGGAACAATGGGTGTTTCATTGGGGGTGGGGTGATACTGGAGGTGGTGCTGATTCTTAATGGTGTGTGTGTGTGTGTGTGTGTGTGTGTGTGTGTGTAGGAGTGAAATGATGGGAGGTGGTAGTTTCATTGTGTCTGGCAGAAACCTAGAGACCCACAGCTTCAGGGTCACTGAAGGGGAAGAGAAAGGCCTCAACTGTGTCTTTTTCCAATGTAGCAGCAACATGAAGCGGGCAGCCTCGTTAAACTATCTGAACCAACCTAATGCAGCACCCCTGCAGGTGAGAGCTGCTTGTGAAACCTATCAGTGGGTGAGAAAGAGCAGCCATCCGGGCTTGCTTAGTGCAAGTTAGGGAGAGGAGGGAATCATCTTGGATGAAAACCCCAGCCAGGGAGTTGGAATCAGGCAAATAGTTTGTTGGGAGGGATGGTTTCTCGCTAGAGAAAGTAGTAAATAAATTAATTAGGAAGGGGGAACAAGAATTGACATTCCCTAAAATGGTGCCTTGGAACTGTGAAAAATTCAAGAATGCTTTTGGGATACTAATTTGCCCTTCCCCATGTAGCCACTATAGGACTCACCTTGGGGATTTATCAGTAGATAAGAAAGAAGAAAAAAAGGATTAACTCATCTCTATTTGAGGAAGCAGTGATGACATTTTAATGGGAAATGACCACACATGCAAAGTCTGTGCCAAAATTCATGTGATTCTTCCAAGTATTTTCTCCACCAGAAAATCTAAAAAATCAGACTGGGGAGACAGCATAATGGTTATGCAAAAAGACTTTCATGCCCGAGGAGGCATCAAAGGTCCCAGATTCAGTCCCCAGCATCACCATAAGCCAGAGCTGAGTAGTGCTCTGGAAAAAATAAAATAAAATAAATAAATGAAAGTCACCTAAAAACAATCTGGAAAATCCTAGCAAAGGTCAAACAAAGATTTTGGAGTTTGGATTTAAGATTATAGACTTGAGTCCAAAGGTAATCTGTAGACAGGAGATGGAAAGACTCCAGGAGTCCCCCTGAGGTCCCCAGGTTGACTGAATGGTGGTGTCTGTTTCAGGTATCCCGGGGCCTCAGTGCCAGCACTATGGACCTCTCTTCAAGCAGCTGACATTGAACCCACCCTCACCGTAGCCCTTACAGCATTCCCTATTGCTCCTGGCTCTTCCATTCCCCAGAGATGGGACATTGAAGGGGGAGCAGCTAACCAGAAGATTGCTGCTGCCCTTAGGGTCTCGGCTCCCTCCTCAGGAAATTCCCTTAGGAAGGCCTCAGGACACCCCTCCCCTCACCATCTGGTCCTCTTGAGTAGTTAGCTCAGAGGTCCCCAGGGTGGGTAAGAAGCAGGTATGCACCACCTCAGAGATGCAGCCAACTTTTTTTTTTTTTTTTTTTTTTGGTCGGGGCTTATGGCTAGCCAGCCAAGCTGCCTTGCCCTGGTCTCTCTTGTTCCCACTGCTGCCTCACTTCAGGTCCATGTATTTCACTTTTCTTAAATAAAAATAAAAAATCAGGTAACCGATCTGCCATTAGAGTCGTGATTGAAAAGGGTAAGGGAGCAAGGGTTGTGTTGGGGCCTCTCACAGAAGGGAGAAGGGAAAGGGACAGTGATGGATGGGGCACCAGGAGGAGTGTTGATCCTTGGATCTCTTCTCTCTTCCTTCCTCTGTTTGCATCCTCTCCAGCAAGGCCTGCAGGAAGGCATCTGGGGGGGGGGGAGGAGGCCCACAACCCAAGGAGAAGGTGCTGTGAACTGGGTTGTCAGGGACATGTGGTAGCCATGTGGCAGGACCCTGGAGTCCTGGCGCCACTGTTGCAGGCCTGTGTGAGGCCCTCTTTGGCTGCCCCTCCTCTTCCTCCCAGCTGCTTGGGGGAAGGGAGGTCTAAGCAGGCTTGGGGGGGGGGCCCTCTGGAGCCAGTGGGGGACTAAGCACTATCCATCCCTCCAGCATATCCTGGAGGCCTGAGCAGCAGCTGGGGCCCATCTTCTAAAGCCTGACTCCTCCTGACCCGCCTTCTACACCCCTTGCTGCTTTCACAACAAAGAAAGAATGTGGGGGTGGTGGCGCTGGGGGTGGGGGGGTGCCTGGAACAAGGGCTGTGCTGGGCCTCCCCACAGCTGGAGACTTGGCCATGCCCTGACACAGCCCAGGCTGCCTGGAGATGGACTTGGGGCAACAGCCTACAGCAGGCGTCAGAATCAGTCCATTTCTACCTTTGGGTTCCGATTGATCCAGAGCCAAATCAGACTGACTCCAGCCACGCACTGGTGCCACACTTCTCCAGGCTCCCTCTCTCCTGGTACCTTGTCTGGACGCACCAAGAAGAAGCACTGCTGTTCTAGAGTTTCTTCAGGATCATGAGCCTAAGCCCACCTTGCCTCCGTTTCAACTAGAATTTGGGCAACAGTTCGTGGGAGCTTCCACGAAGCTTTACAACTAGCCATTATTCCATTCTCTCTCCGGGGCCACTAGTCACACTGGTCCCCCGGAAATCCCGCAGACTAGGCGGGAGGCATAGCCCACGCTCCCCTACCTCGCTCGGGTCCCACACAGTCCCGGGGGGGAGGGGGCGGGGGGCGGGGTGACTCCCTCCCGGTGGCCCCCAGCTTATCTCCAGGCCCCGCCCCCAGCCTCAAGCTCCTCCCCGCGGCTGCGGGGAGGGGGCGTCTAGGGGGCGTCGAGGGGTGGGGCTTGGCGGCAGCGCGCGGGGGGACTCGGAGGGCTCGGAGGGCTCGGGTGCGCGCGGCTCCGGATCCGGCTCGGTTCCCGCTCGGGACGCTTCGGGCTCCGGCTGCAGCTGCTGCGGCGATCGCGCTTCGGTGCGTTCGGCCTCCCGGGCCCGCGGGGGAGCGCAGTCCACGCGCCTATCCCCGAGCCCGGCACGATGGGAGCCGCGCGGGGAGCCCCGAGCCGCTCGGGCCGGCTGCCTCTGCTCAGCGTCCTGCTGTTGCCGCTCCTGGGCGGTGAGTCCTGGCCAACTCGGGGAGCGCGGGAGCCTCGAGGGCAAAAGGGGGCGCCCGGGAAGGTGGGTGTGGGAGACCGCCGCCGGGAAGACACCTCGGAGTGGAGAAGCTCGCTGGGGCCGCGCGATCCCGGCGGGGGATGCAGGAAGGCTGGAGGGCCGGGGGGCGAAGCCCCCGCCGCCGACTTGGCTGGGGTGGTGGTGGGGCGCTCCCACTGGCGTCCCCGGGGCGCGTTTCCAGCCTCTTGAGTTTTCCCGGCCTGACCGGAGAGTTTGCTCGGGAGTTGCTGGCCTCCCGGCCCTGTTGGGGGGAGTTTCTTTCCGGGGAGAGAAACGATTTTCCTCACCCTACCCCTACCCCCACCCTCTTGTGGGGGTGCAGTTCACGGGCTGTTGGGGAGACGGGTCCTCCGGGCGGGCTCAGCCCAGGTGCGGGAGGGAGCCCGGCCTGGAGCCGGATGCAGGACCGACCTGCGGCGCTCGGAGCATGGAGCTTTGTTACCCGACGCTCCCGGCTTCTCTCCAAGTTCCTGGGCCAAGCTGGGGACTCTCTCATGGCTCTGTTGGTGAGAAGGAAAGAATAAGGGCCCACCCTTTCCTCTCTGTCGGGGACCCCAAATCCTGAGCCCAGTCACTCCCTGCCTGGTAGGGTCGGATCCTGGGAGCAGAGAGTCCCAGGCTGTCGCGATGACTGATGTATGAAGGCCGCTGCCAAAATCGGGCATGGCTGGCCTGCAAAGGTGCGGACGGGGTTTGTGCTGCGCCCTCCTTGGGTTTCCATCCTCTCTCTTCTCCCGAGCAAAAACACATCGCTGCTCCACCGGCAGGAAAGCCTATAGTTGATTTCCATTCTTAGAGGGCTTCATTCCCTTGATGGGGTGTGGCCCGCACCACCAGGGCAGCAGAGCCCCCCACCCCCACCCCCAACACACTTTCTTCACTAGCTTGCTGATACATTCATACCTGAGATGATCACTGAGCTGCCTTGCAGGGAAACACTGAACAGCTACCTGTACACCCCAGGATTGGAAATAGGCCCCCCACCTTTAACAAACATTGTCTTTTGGTGATAATTCTGGCAGCAGCCCTGGGGGTAGGCTGGGGTAGGGTAGAGACTTCCCAGGGACTCTGACTCTGGACTAGCTTACCCCTTCTTTGTCAAGAGTGGTTGTAGAGAAGTTGAGGGATAGAGAATGTCCTTCTTTGACATTTAGCCCCCTGTCCTGCAGGCTGTCAAGGGACTTGGGTGATGATGGGCTCAGCTTCTCCACCCCTAGCAGGAGAGAGGCTATTGTAACCCAGCATCAAGAGGTTCTTACACACCCCTGGTATGGGTTGGATGTGTTTCTGGAGCTACCTTGTGTTGGTTCCCTGTGATGTGTGGAGTGGTTATTGCTCCTGGCAGAATCCACATCTGTTCCCAGAGGAAGTATGGAAGTTTTTCGACTCAGCCAGGCTCTGGGGGTCCAGCCATATGGGCAAGCAGCCCAAGTTTAGAGGCATCTAGGTTCACCAGCTGGCTGGGTTTTAGAGCAGGGTTGCCCAATTGGACTGCCTTCATTGAAGTTTAGAATGCTGGGATGGATGGGGAAATTTTACTGGAGACTGAGGGGGCTCTGGTTCAACAAATGCTACATTCCTAAATTCTTTCTGTGAGAAGACTACTCTGATGTTAATCTATGTTAATCTGGTGCCGGGTGTTTAGCTGGGGGTAGGAGGCTTTCATGGGGGGCCAGTTAGGGAAGTAAGGGCTAGGGACTTGGAAGTCTGGAATCTCTTTTAGGGGTGGGGAGATGTCTTGTGCTCAACAAAGGGACATTTTAATGAGAGTCTTAAATCAGTTCCACCAAATGCGCCTTGGTGTGGAACCTGTCCATGTGCTGTAAACAATTTCAGCAGAGGGGAAGGCGCCTGCTGTCTTCAGGGAAACCCAGGGACTTAGCCCACCCCTTAACTGCATGACTTCAGGGGCAAACCTCCCCTTCTTTAATAGATTACAGTAGTTTTTTTTTTCCCCTCTTATTGTTTAACTGTGTAATTAACTGGAGTTGTACTGAGAGCCTGTTGTTAATAAGACTGGAGTAAGGGAATGAAGGCTGTCTAGGTTTGTGGATTAGGCCATTTTGAAGTTTGGGTAATTATGCTATAAAGGGCTGACTAACTTTTCCAGGCTTTGAGATCCCTGTTGTGATAAATACAGCGGCAGAGGAGAGGGTTTGACTTTTGAAACCTGGGATCCTTATCCCCATCTGCTCTGATGGCCAGTTCTGGTCACTGTCTAGTCATGTCCCCATCCTCCTCCCTGAGTTCTTTCCTCCAGGCTCTCTCCTTCTGAGGGGAATTGAGTTATCACATTCATTCAGAGATAGGCTGTCCTGAAGATTTCCCAAAGCTTTGCCACTGGTCTGTAGTTCAAACCTAAGAGCTGGTTTTATCAGTGATGGGTTTCCTCAGATGTTGGGAAGTATGGCAGGCAGGCAGAGTGCTTGCCAAAAGTATCTAGTCAGAGGGTCTGAGTGGTAGAGGGAGCCCAGGTTGTTTGATAAAACTGCAATTTCCCTCCCATTTTTTAAAAAATACTCCCTTTTTGTTGCTCTTGTTGTTTTATTGTTGTAGTTATTATTGTTGTTGGATAGGACAGAGAGAAATGGAGAGAGGAGGGGAAGACAGAGGGGAAGAGAAAGAGAGATATGTGCTGACCTGCTTCACCACCTGTGAAGTGACTCCTCTGCAGATGGGGAGCCGGGGGCTCGAACCTGAATCCTTCTGCTGGGTCTTGCGCTTTACGCCACGTGCTCTTAACCCGCTGCGCTACCACCTGACTCCCTTCCCTCCCACTTTGACAGGTCTTGTGGCCCTGGGCATGTTTCTTGACCTCCCAGTTTGCCTCCTCTGTAAAGTTATTTCCTGGAGTTGTGCTGAGGATTACATGTCATGAAGCATATAGAGCCCCCTTTCTTGTTCTTCATTCACCTGTGGTGTGCTTCCAATGTACCTTTTTGGCCTTATGGTTATCTCCAACAATACACATTTTCACCTACTGGAGCCCTCCTCCATTCCAGCCCAACTAGTCTTATGTACCATCTCTAAAACCTCTGTGGTTTCTCAGACCTTTCTTTCTTCTCTGGTCCATCCCTCCTGTTTCACTCCCCCTCCCCCTTTGGGTTCAATCCCACCTCCACTTCCTCTCACAAGCTGTCCTATGTCCTATGTCCTTTGTGCTCCCTGGGCAGAAAGTGAACCTTTGTTGACCTTCTGGTCTCTTGTCATTCCATATGGACACCTTCCATATGCCCCAGGTGGTGTTGGTTTACTGAAGGGCTCTCTGCCTATAGAATTCACTACAGTGTCCTATTCATGATGGTTCCTAATCTAGGTTTATTAAAAAGGTGAATGGACCTTTTGGATTCATCAAGGGCAAAAGTAAGCATTCCCTTTGTCTCTCAGGGATTTATTTACCATCAGACACATTGCTTGGACTTGGTACTGGCACTACGTATCCACTCCTGACAGCCATCTCTCTCTCTCTCTCTCTTTTATTTTTGTTTGTTATTTATTTACTTATGAGAAAGAGAGGAATAGAGAGAGAACTAGAGCATTACTCTGGCACACATGATGCCAGGGATTGAACTCAGGACCTTATGCTTGAGGGTTCAATACTAGCCACTAAACCACCTCCCAGGCCACATCTTTCCTTTCTTTTTTATTAAATAGGACAGAGAGAAATTGAGAAGAGAGGGGGAAACAGAAGGAGAGGAAGTGATAGACACACTTGCAGATCTGTTTCACTGCTCCCCGCCTGCTGTGGGGAGTAGAGATTCAAACTTCAAACCTGCATCCTCACAATGTGGGCTCAACTGGGAAGACACAGCCCGACCCTTGGGGGTGTCTTTTGTTCTCTTCCAGTGCCTCTAGGTTGGGGGTATGTGTGTCTTTCTCCTTTTGCCTGTTCTGCCTTGACCAAATCAAGGGAGCCGTCCCCTCCTTTCCTATTTCTGGGCTGTGTGCTCTTTGTGGTGGCTTTCCGGGTTTTGATGTGGCTGAGCTCTGGCTTTCTCCAAAATCCTGAGCTTGAGCAACAATCTCTGCATAAAAAGCTGACCTGGCTTACCAGGCCACAGCTTAAAAACTACTCACCATGTAGCTGCCTAGATTATCTATAGCTTTGCCACTCAAAAGAGGTCCAAAGACTAAGGACATTGGAACATGAATCAGAACCTGCTTTTTGACTAACTCCCAGATAACTGTATTCCAAAGTTCCAGAAGTCTTGGTCTAGGTATCCCTGTTTTATACAGTCAAGCAAAGTTCAGAACTTCTTTTCCTGTTGCAGCAGTGTAATCTTGAACCACATTTGAAAACACACCTTTTTTAAAAAAAAATTAATTTAAGATTTTGACCCAGGCCAGCAAAATAGCTCATTTGGATAGCGCACTGCTTTGCCACGTGTGTGACACGGGTTTTAAGCCTGGTCCCCACCACATTAAAGGAAGTTTCAGTGCTGTGGTTTCTCTCTGGCTGTCCCTCCCAAAAAGAAAAGGAAAAACAGATTTTTGACCTACATCCAGGTATGGTTCCCGTCACATTGGGGGAACCTTCAGGTTTGTGGTGTCTTTACCTCTCTCTGAAAAAGAATTAATAAAATCAACTCAGAGAGGAAAATTTAGCAACGGCAGTATCAACAACAAGAATTTGCATATGTCATTCATGGTAGAGAGATAAGGTCGAGAGAGATGGAGAGAAAATTTGAAACCAGAGTACCAATTTGATACATGCAGTGCCATATCAGTCCTTAGCTCTGTTTCCCTGGCCACGGAAGACTTGCTTTAGATGACTTAAATCACTCTTTTGTGTGATATTTGCATTTAAATATGACTTCACTTTGGGCTGAATAGAACTAAGTTTTGTCTCCAGACGTGTCCCCTAGACATGTGACTCTGGAAGTTCTGTGCTATTGAGTGTGTACTTCAGTTCCTGCTGGAGCCTTCAGCGTTTCCTAGAGGAACTTACAGCTCATTTTTTTTTTTTTTTTTAAATGAAAGCCGCTGAAGAAGTCATATTTGTTAGGCAGAAATTTGGTCTTGGGACAACTTTTCAGGAATTCATTTGGTTCATAAAGGAAGGCGTGTGTCTCCATGGGGCTTCAACAGTTTCAGTGTTGTTAGTCTTTGGAAGACTCCAGATTCTGGTGTGAGGGCATTTGTATGAGTGTGTGTTGAAGCCAGTGTGGCTTCTATGAGACTCATCTAGGGTGGAGGTTGGCCAGTTCAGTCTCTAATGTTGGAGCCAAGAGCAGCCTGGGTCCAGGGATTCGGTCTCCGGTGTTTTCCTGATGGAAGAAAGGGTCATGAAACGAGGTTGTGTGTCCATGGCCTGTGGCCTTCAGCTTCCCTTGGCTCTGCCTAATCTCAGTGGCTTGCCTCTCTTCTCTGTGCCCTGGCATACCCCTGGCAGCCACGTGGTGAGGGTACAGACTGGGCTGTGGTTGCTGGCACCACCTCAAGCCTTGTCCTCCAGCTGAGCAGCCTGCATCCCTCTTTCGCAACCGCTGCCCTCCCCACCCCCTAGTCGGCTTTGTCCTTTTCCTCCAAGGATATGGAGGTTCTGCCATGGTGGGTAGTTTAGAGTCCCATCTTGGGCTTCTCTTGAGTTCCCCACTGAGCGCTGGACCCTGCTGACCACTCTCCCCTCCCCCAGCGCTTTGGGAGCCGGAGCTGCTACAGCTAATCAGTGGTTTGAGGAAGCCCTCTGTAGTATGTCACTTTTTCCATCCTTTTTTCTTTCTCTGTGTTCAGGCCATTTCCCTCCCAGCAGTGCTACACAAGCAGTGGTGAAGGACAGGGAGGAAGCTTTGTTGGAAGGACTGACACACGCAGGCACCTCGCCACTCTCTCTGACTGTCTGGCTTGGGATGGTAGAGCTCTTATGCTCCTGAACCTGCTACCCTTGAGTGAATCAATAGGCATAGAACGCAGCCTACCAGGAGACCTGCAGACCTCAAGTTCATGTTAGAAGATTAGGACCCCCCCCCAAAAAGGGAAAGAAAATTAGACCTCAGTGAGCAAGATTTACACTCACTGGTTTAGGTATGTATGTAATTTTTGGAAAGCTGTGTTCTGAGTCCTGGGTTAGAGATTGTAAGACTTGATGTTAGCTAAAAGGCTGGGCAAACGCTAGAAGAAGAAGCTAAAAGGCTGAGAAGCAATAGATTTGTGTCCTCAAAAATGTGGTCGTGGATATTGCACCAAAGTAAAAGACTCTGGGGTGGGGTGGGGTGGGGAGCAGACCAGTCCTGAAACATGACGGCAGAGGAGGACCTAGTGGGGGTTATATTGTTATGTGGAAATGTTATGCATGTACAAACTATTATATATATATATATATATATATATATATACATATATACATATATTAAATTTTTTTTCTATTTTTATTTATTTATTGGATAGAGACGGTCAGAAATCGAGAGGGAAGGGGGTGATAGAGAGGGAGAGAGACAGAGAGACACCTGTAACACTGCTTCACCACTTGCAAAGCTTTCCCCCTGTATGTGGGGACTGGGGACTTGAAACTGGGTCCTTGCACATTATGACGTGCATTCAACCAGGTGTGCTACCTTCTGGCCCCACAAACTAGGATATTTTACTGTTGACTATAAACCATTAATCCCCCAATAAAGAATTTTAAAAAATGGTCCAAGGATCACCAGGGCTCTACTGGGACAATAATAACTAGAAAATCTATTTAAGTGAGCCGGACAGTAGCTCAGCGGGTTAAGCGCACGTGGTGTGAAGCACCACGACCGGCATAAGGATCCCGGTTGGAGCCCCTGGCTCTCCACCTGCAGGGGAGTCACTTCACAGGCGGTGAAGCAGGTCTGCAGTTGTCTTTCTCTCCCCTTCTCTGTCTTCCCCTCCTCTCTTGATTTCTCTCTGTCCTATCCAACAGTGAGCGACATCAACAACAGTAATAACCACAACAAGGCTACAACAACAAGGGCAACAAAAGGGGAAAAATTATTTATTCCCTTTTGTTGCCCTTGTTGTTTTATTGTTGTAGTTATTGTTATTGATGTCGTTGTTGGATAGGACAGAGAGAAATGGAGAGAGGAGGGGAAGACAGAGAGGGGGAGAGAAAGACAGACACCTGCAGACCTGCTTCACCACCTGTGAGGCGACTCCCCTGTAGGTGGGGAGCCAGGGGCTTGAACTGGGATCCTTACGCCGGTCCTTGCGCTTAGCACTCCCTGCACTTAACCTGCTGCGCTACTGCCCGACTCCCTGACAGGGCTTTTTTATCTGCATGATTTCACGGTACCCGCAGTTGTTTTTCCCCCTCCATTACCAGTCTCCGATGCAGACAGAGAGGGAGAGAATAAAGAGGAGAGGGAAACCTCAGAGCGCCACTTCACCATTCATACACGGAGCTTCCCCGGGTGCTGAGCAGGGTTGTACTGCCACGTGCTGTCAGGGACTGGAACCTGGATTCTCAAGGATAGCAAGGGGTGCATTCTACCATATGAGTTATCTCTGGGATCCTTATTTTATTTCTCATATTTATTTTATTTGTTTTATGATGGGGGGGAAAGACTGACCAGAACACTTTGGCATGTGTACCGCCAGGGCTTGAACTCAGGACCTCATGCTTGTAAATCCAAAGCTCTGCCACTGCACCGCCTCCTGGGGCAGCTTCTTTTATTTTCTTTAATAATTTTACTTATTTTTTAAAATTTTTTTTTTTTTTATAGCTTTCCCATTCTCTATCCCTCTGGGAGCATGGACCCAGGGTCATTGAGGGTTGCAGAAGGTAGAAGGTCTGGCTTCTGTAATTGCTTCCTCGCTGAACATGGGCGTTGACTGGTCGGTCCATACTCCCAGTCTGCCTCTCTCTTTCCCTAGTAGGATGGGTCTCTGGGGAAGCTGAGCTCCAGGACACATTGGTGGTGTCTTCAATCCAGGGAAGTCTGGCCGGCATCCTGATGACACCTGGAACCTGGTGACTAAAAAGAGAGTTAACATACAAAGCCAAACAAATTGTTGAGCAATCATGGACCCAAAGCTTGGAAAAGTGGAGAGGAAGTATTAGGGAGGTACTCACTGCAAACTCTAGTATACTTCTGCTTTCTTACTTTGGTGCCATACTCTAAACTCAGTCAATTTCTGCTTTGCGTTTCTACTTCTTTTTTTTTTTACATGCATAACATTCCCCAGATTCCCATTTAGCAATACAACCCCCACTATTTCATTCATCGTTTTTCATGGACCTGTATTCTCCCCACCCACCCACCCACCCCAGAGTCTTTTACTTTGGTGTAATACTCCAATTCCATTTCAGGTTCGACTTGTGTTTTCTTTTCTAATCTTGTTTTTCAACTTCGGCCTGAGAGTGAGATCATCCCATATTCATCCTTCTGTTTCTGACTTATTTCACTCAACATGATTTTTTCAAGGTCCATCCAAGATCGGCTGAAAACGGTGAAGTCACCATTTTTTACAGCTGAGTAGTATTCCATTGTGTATATATACCACAGCTTGCTCAGCCACTCATCTGTTGTTGGACACCTGGGTTGCTTCCAGGTTTTGGCTATTACAAATTGTGCTGCCAAGAACATATGTGTACACAGATCTTTTTGGATGGATGTGTTGAGTTCCTTAGGATATATCCCCAGGAGGGGAGTCCATTTCTAGCCTTCTGAGAGTTCTCCAGACTGTTCTCCACAGAGGTTGGACCAATTGACATTCCCACCAGCAGTGCAGGAGGGTTCCTTTGACCCCACACCCTCTCCAGCATTTGCTGCTGTTACCTTTTCTGATGTGTGACATTCTCACAGGAGTGAAGTGATATCTCATTGTTGTCTTGATTTGCATTTCTCTGACAATCAGAGACTTGGAGCATTTTTTCATGTGTTTCTCGGCCTTTTGGATCTCTTCTGTGGTGAATATTCTGTCCAATTCCTCCCCCCATTTTTGGATGGGGTTATTTGTTGTCTTGTTGTTGAGTCTGGTAAGCTCTTTATATATGTTGGTTATTAAACTCTTATCTGATGTATGGCATGTAAAGATCTTCTCCCATTCTGTGAGGGGTCTCTTGATTTGGGTAGTGGTTTCTTTTGCTGTGAAGAAGCTTTTTAATTTGATGTAGTCCCATAGGTTTATACTTGCCTTAGTCCTCCTTGTAATTGGATTCGTTTCATTGAAAATGTCTTTAAAATTTATGCGGAAAAAAGTTCTTCCAATATTTTCCTCTAAGTATCTGATAGTTTCTGGTCTAACATCCAAGTCCTTGATCCACTTGGAATTTACTTTTTTTTTTTTTTTTAACATACTCATCTCAGGTTCCATCCATGTTTTATAAAGCAAGACTTTGTATTTTTAAATAGCTGAATTGTACTTCATTAATTATATATGCACACCACAATTACTTTATAGATTCATTTTTTTTTTTTATTTTATTTTAGGAGGGGTACAACTCCACACAATTCCCACCGCCCAATCTCCATATCCCACCCCCTCCCCCGATAGCTTTCCCATTCTCTATCCCTCTGGGAGCATGGACCCAGGGTCACTGTGGGATGCAGAAGGTGGAAGGTCTGGCTTCTGTAATTGCTTCCCCGCTGAACATGGGCGTTGACTGATGGATCCATACTCCCAGCCTATCTTTCTCTTTCCCTAGTAGGGTGGGTCTCTGGGGTAGTGGAGCTCCAGGACACATTGGTGAGGCCATCTGTCCAGGGAAGTCTGGTCGGAATCATGATGGCATCTGGAACCTGGTGGCTGAATTTTTTTTATTGCTGTTGTAGTTATTGTTGTTATTGATTCGTCATTGTTAGATAGGACAGAGAGAAATGGAAAGAGGAGGGGAAGACAGAGAGGGGAGAGAAAGATAGACACCTGCAGACCTGCTTCACCGCCTGTGAAGTGACTTCCCTGCAGGTGGGGAGCCGGGGGCTCGAACCGGGTACTTGTGCTTTGCACCACGTGCGCTTAATCCGCTGTGCTACCGCCCGACTCCCCTTATTTTATTTTCTAAATATTTATTTCATGCAAGATAGTTTCATATGAGGGACACACACAGAGAGAAGCTAGAGCATCACTCCAGTACATGTGGTTCGGGATGGAATCAGAAGTCTTAGACATGGTCTGGGAGCTGGCACAGTGGATAAAGCATTGTACTCTCAAGCATGAGGTCCTGAGTTCAGTCCCCGGCAGCACATGTACCATAGTGATGTCTGGTTCTGGTTCTTTCTCCTATCTCTCTCCTGAATAAATAAATAAATAAATAAATACTTAAAAAAAGAAGAAGAAGAAGACGCCTTAGACATGGAAGTCTTTGCTGTCTACCAGCTATTACTTCTCCAGTCATGAAAATCCCATTTTCAAAGAACTTTATAGGAAAATCTTACATACGCTCATTTTTGTGTACCATGGGGTGGCCTTTATAAGGAGATCTGTCAGTCTAAAGTGGTGGTGTGGAAGAGCTGGGTAATAATATTGAGGGGGTAGGGAAGGGGGTCATTTAAAGTGTTCTAGTATCTTCTGTGGGTGAAACTGTGGTGGAGTGGGAGGCAGAATGGAGATAAGCTAGAGAGGTGTGAATTTGATGAAGCATAATGAGACACCGTTTGGAAAAGTGCTAAGTAGCATAGAAGAATATTCCGAAAAGTGTAAGACAGATCACAGTGGATGCATCGTAGGCTTCAGAGAGAAGACTGACATTGCTGACAAGTTAGGCTGCACAGAGGCGTTGAATCAGGACTCTGAACACTTGAGTACTGCTTCTTTCCCAGCACACCTGGATGCAGGATCAAAGAAGAGAAGCAGTCCCTACAGTGTTGTGACACTTGTTTTTTTCTGTATTCTGGTCCTGGCTCACTTTCTACGTAAATACATGGTACTGAGCTGGTTAATCAAGCTCTCCAAATCTCAGTTTCCACAGTTGCAAAGTGCAGGTGTCATTGCTCCCTGCCTTGACCACTTTTTGGAAGACAAGGTATTGTGCTCCTGTATATGGAGGTGGTTACTAGAGAAGCAGTTCCTCCTGCCAATGCTGATGTCTCTTCCCAGACAATTCTTGACCTTTAGACTTACTTATTTATTTTTAATTTAAACCAGAGGACTGCTTAGTTTTGGCTTATGATGGTGCTGGGTGTTGAACCTGGGAGCTTTGGTGCCTCAGACATGAAAGTCCTTTTTGCATAACCATTATGCTGTCTTCCTGCCCCAAAGTCCCTGACTGGCAGTTTTAGAAGCAGTTTCCTTATTAAAGCACAGATTTGGGGGTTGGTGGTAGTGCAGTGGGTTAAGCGCACATTGTGTGAAGCACAAGGACCTGCGTAGGGACCTTAGTTCCAACCCCCGGCTCCCAACCTGCTGGGGGGGTTCCTTCACGGGCAGTGAATCAGGTCTGCAGGTGTCTATCTTTTCTCCCCCTCTCTGTCCCCACTCCTCTCTTGATTTCTCTCTGTCTTATCCAACAACAGCAATGACAACAATAATAATAACAACAACAAGGATAACAAGGGCAACAAAATGGGAAAAATAGCCTCCGGGAGCAGTGGATTCAGTAGTGCAGGAACTGAGCCCTGCAATAACCCTGGAGGCAAAAAAAAAAAAACAAAACCCAAAAAACCAAAAACCACAGATTCTTTTGGACAAGTCTTTTCCAGCAGCAGTGTAGCAATGTGGTCACAGCTGCTGCATACTTCCCCCCAAGATATATTATCATAAGAGAGAGGAGAGAGAACCGGGACATCACTCAGGCACATGTGATGCTGGGGATGGGACTAGGGATCTAAAAGTCCAAAACATTACTTTAATGGTAATTATTTATTTATTTATTTTGATAGTACAGAATAGTACAGAGAGGAGTTGAGAGGAGAAGAGGAGACAGAGATGAAGAGAGAGACACCTGCATCACTGCTTTACTTCTCATAAAGCTTCCCCCTGCAGATGGGGAGCAGTGGCTTGAACCTCGGTCTTTACACATGATAAACATGAGTGCTCGAGTGAGTGCACCGCCACCTGACCAAAGAGCCCAAAGTTTTATCCCCTGTACCATCTCCCTGGTCACTGCTGTGCATTTCCTGATAGGAACTCTTCCTTCCTGCCGCCCAGGATGCTTACTAGGTGGCCGACTCTATTTCCTTCCTTCCTTCAGGCCACCTTTCCCACTAACCTGCTGAGGCTCTTCCATGAGGGTGGGCAGTAAATGGTGCTTCTGTCTGGGCAGACTTTTTACAACACCCAGTGGGAGGGCTTCTATCCTCAAGGTTTGACTGTGGGGCCTGCGGGGCTGTTCCTAGTTACTGACTGTAGTTTATGGGAACTCCTGTCAGGACCATGAGCTTCCTGAGGTGCTGGGTGGTCAGGATGGATGAAGTGTGATGGCATGCTGGACTAGCACGGACTGACTCTCCCAGGAGACACGCTGGTTGTCTGTTCTGCATCCCCTTGTTGGGGGTGGCGGCGGCAGCGGTGGTAGCAGCGGAGTGATGGGGAGAATGATTACTATGGGGACTGTATCCCAGCAGCTAGTTCATACAGCTTATAAGTTTATTTATAATACGTTTATACAGTTTACTGTCATTGCCTTTGTAGCAGTTCTAAGTAGATTCTCTTGCTCCAAGTGATTGCAGTGGGCACTAGGTCACCAGTGGTGCGCTGGCAGTTTTACAGTCAGTAGTCACAGCTCGAATGGGCTGTCCCACAGGAATGTGGTCCTTAAGACTAGTGATTCTTGGCTTCTCAGACATTGGACCAAGATGATTTTAGTGACTTCTAATATGTTTCAGATGAGCCCTTTCCACTACTCTTCTGCTTCCTGTGGTGGTAGGTGGGGCATCGTTGTTCCTAACGTATAACAGGAAAAGTCTGGGAGATCAGAGCCCCCTTGTAGTACCCAGTTGCCACTTTATTAATATTATATATCTTGGGGTGCTGAGGTCTTAACTCATTACTGGGGTACTCTATCCACAAGAGGAGAACTTTTTTTTTTTTTTGATTTTTTTATTTACTTATTTTGGATAGAGACAGAAATTGAGAGGAAAGGGGAAGGTAGAAGGGAGAAAGAGGAAGGTAGAAGAGAGAAAGACACAGCTTTGTTTCACCACTTATGAAGCTTTCTCTCTGCAGGTGGGGACTAGGGGCTTGAACCAAGGTCCTTGCACAAACCTTAACCAGGTTTGCCACCGTCCAGCTTCCACAAGAGAACCTTGCTGTCTTGCAAGTGGTGAATTCTAGCCCTGTGTGATATGCCATGGGGGAAGGGGAGGTGGGGGCGGCACACAGTTTTGTTTTGTTTTTGTGATTTTATTTTATTATGATTGGGACAGAGAAATAGTGTGAGAGAAGGGCAAAGAGAGGGAAGAGAGAAGGGGAGACACCTGCAACACTACTCCATTACGCATGGAGGCCCCCACCCCCGTGTGGACTGGGACTTGAACTTGGGTCCTCAACCAGTAAAGTGTACCAGTACTGGTTGTACCACCACCCAGACCCTTCAGACTTTATTTTACACTTCACTAAAGAGCTTCGGGCTTGCTTCTCTCTTCTATCTTCCCTCCCCGCTGCCCCTAGGACCCCTTCTCGCCTCAGGGAAAGTGGGTGTTCCTCCAGTAGGAGCAATTACCTCAGTTATAGAGGTGAGCTTTAGTTTTGTTGGGCTCTGGTTCTGGGAACCCTGGAGGCTACAGACCTCTTAGCCCTAGCAGGCCCTCGGACAGCTTGGAAGACCTGGACCATCTCTCTCATTTGCCCCAGATGGTTCATGTGACCATGCTGGAGAAGTCCCACCTGCCTCGTGTGCCTCCACTTGAGATCTTGGAGGGACCTTCAGTGTGGTGACGTTGGATGCTGACCCATTGTTGCTAGCCACAGCCTCCATCAGTATTTCCACTTCAACCTCCAAGGCCTTCTTTCTTGCTCATGGTTTGGTCTTAGAGAGGACACTCTTAATTTGAGGGAGACATTTCCCCCCTCCCCCCAGCATCTCTATAGTTTGTGGGCACAGGTGTGTTTAAACCAACTAACTGTTGATGTGAGTACTTGGGTGGAATTCTCTGGGCACAAAGGGGACTGAAAAGTTGTAACACTGGAAAGGCTTTAAAAAACTAACTTAGGGTGGTCTGGGAGGTTGACACAGTGATAAGGCTTTGGACTCTGAAGCATGAGGTCCTGAGTTCGATCCCTGGCAGCACATGTGCCAGAGTGATGTCTGTTTCTTTCTCTCTCCTCCTATCTTTCTCATTAATAAATAAATAAATAAAATCTTTTTTTTTTTAAATATTTTATTTTATTTATTTATTCCCTTTTGTTGCCCTTGTTGTTTTATTGTTGTAGTTATTATTGTTGTTGTCGTCGTTGTTGGATAGGACAGAGAGAAATGGAGAGAGGAGGGGAAGACAGAGAGGAGGAGAGAAAGACAGACACCTGCAGACCTGCTACACCGCCTGTGAAGCGACTCCCCTGCAGGTGGGGAGCCGGGGTTCGAACCGGGATCCTTATGCCGGTCCTTGTGCTTTGCGCCACCTGCGCTTAACCCGCTGCGCTACAGCCCGACTCCCATAAATAAAATCTTTTAAAAAATTAACTTAAGGGGCAGGGTGGTAATGCAGCAGGTTAAGCGCTAAGCACATGTGGAGCAAAGCACAAGGATTTGCAGAAGGATCTGGGTTTGAGCCCCCGGCTCCCCACTTGCAGGGGGGGTTGCTTCACAAGCAGTGAAGCAGGTCCGCAGGTGTCTTATCTTTCTCTCCCTCTGTCTTCCCCTTCTCTCCATTACTCTGTCCTATCCAACAGCAACGACAGCAATAACATCAATAATAGCAACAACAACAATAAACAACAAGGGCAACAAAAGGGAAAAAATGGTCTCCAGGAGCAGTGGATTTGTAGTGCAGGTACTGAGCCCCAGCAATAACCTTGGAGGCAAAATAAGTAAATAACTTAAAAAATATGAACTCTGTATTCCATAGTATCTCTTGTTTGTTTATTTAAATTACTTAGAGTAGAAAGAAAGAAACCAAGAGTGAAGGGGGGGAGATAAAAAGGGAATGAGAGGGAGTCGGGCGGTAGCGCAGCAGGTTAAGTGTGGGTGGCGCAAAGTGCAGGGACCTGCATAAGGATCCTGGTTTGAGCCCCTGGCTCCCCACCTTCAGGGGAGTCGCTTCACAAGTGGTGAAGCAGGTCTGCAGGTGTCTTTCTCTCCCCCTCTGTCTTCCCCTCCTCTCTCCATTTCTCTCTGTCTTATCCAACAACGACGACATCAGTAACAACTACAACAATAAAACAAGGGAAACAAAAGGGAATAAATAAATAAATAAATAAACAAATAGATAAAAGGGGGAGAGAGAGGCCTTAATGGTGGCACACCTGGTTGAGTACATGTTACCGTGCACAGGCTTAATTCCTTGGTCCCCACCTGCAGGGAGGAAGTTTTGTAGGCGTTAAAGCAGTGCTGGAGGTGTCTCTCTCCCTCTCTGTCTTCCCCTACCCTTTCAGTTTATCTGTCTCTATCCAACACATAAGTAAATAAAATGTTGAGAGAGAGAGAGAGAGAGTGAGAGAGACCTATAGCACTGCTTCACCACTTGAGAAGCTTTCCCCTTGCAAGTGGGGGCTGGGGACTTGAGACTGGGTCATTGTCCATTGTAACATGCTCAAGCAGTTGCGACACTGCCCACTCCTCCATAGTCTCTCTTGAGTTTATTATGATTGTTGTTATTATTATTAGCTAGAGAGAAAAGCAACCATAGCATTGGGCTGATGAAATAGCTCTAGGGGGCTGCTTTGCCATGAATTTGATCCAGATTCAAGTTTAGCCTCCACCACATTGAGAGAAGCTTTGGTGCTGTGGTCTCTTTCACTCTTTCTCTGCTGCTCTCTCTCTCTCTCTCTTTAAAAATATTTTATTTATTTATTTATTAATGACAAACATAGGAGGAGAGAGAGAAGGAACCAAACGTTATTCAGGTACATGTGCTGCCAGGGATTGAACTCGGGACCTCCTTGAGAGTTCAGTGCTTTATCCACTGTGCCATCGCCTGGACCACTCTACTGCTCTGTCTTTAGAAAGAAAAGAAAACAAACAAATGGAGGCACAGTGATCTGCTCAGGACTGTAGAGCAGGTAAGTCACAGTTGATTCTGTGCTCTCTTACGTCCTGGTAAGTGCACCATTACTAGGAGTTACATTATACACGTGTGCATGGAACCTGGTAAATGCTGAACAGTGGGTCTGGATGAGGTCTTTTTAAGCAAGTTTCAGAGCAGTTCTGCTAGGGAGTGTGGAGTCACATTTGTTTTTTCTATATAGTGAGTTTATCAGTAACTTGTACATGGGGAACTCTTGGGGCCCACAGCATTCAGAACAGATCCCTCCACCTCCTCCTCCTTTTCTTCTTCTTTTTTAGATTTTATTTATTTATTAATGAGAAAGCTGGGAGGAGAGAGAGAAAGAACCAGACATCACTTTGGTAGATGTGTTGCTGGGGATTGAAGTCAGGACCTCATGCGTGAGAGTCCAACGCTTTATCACTGCGCTATCTCCTGGACCATATACAGAGAGGTAGGGGTGTGTGTGTGTGTGTGGTGTGTGTAAGAATCAGAGCATCACTCTGACACTTTTGACACCACTGGTTGAGCTCAGGACTTCATGCTTGAGAGTCATTTTATCCACTGCACCACCTCCCAGGCCACAGGTTAAGATTTTCAATGGCCCATTCACAGGCTTGTTATACACCTAAAAGTTTTTTTTAGTGCTATACTAGAAGTCCAGAACACCGAAGTTCCTGAATCCCAAGGAACTCAACTCATGACTCTGAGGCCTTTGTCTCTTCCTCTGTCTGCTTCTGGAAGGTCATGAGTGGTAACAGGCCCCAGCTTGCAGGTGTGCTGCCACATTCCAGACCAGTGCGCCTGCTAGGAGACCACGTAGGTGGTAGTAGAGTCATCCTGCTTAATAGACTTTGCTGCCTCTAACTGCTATATTGATACTGTAGTGCAGCCAAGTATGCCCTTGCTTGGTCGCACAGGTAGGGGACAAGGTAGATGCTGGTTTCCCTTCTGCTTCTGACTTTGAAGGAAAGCAATTTAATGTTCAAGAAATTTTATGAGGGGTGGGGCTGGGTGGTGGCACACCTGGTTAAGCGCACATAATACCGTAATACTATGCACAAGGATTCGCGCAAGGACCTAGGCTCAAGCCCTTGCTCCCCACCTGCAGTGGGGACACTTCACAAGTGGTGAAGCAGATCTACAGGTGTCTGTTTCTCTGTTTCTCTCTCTCTCTCCCTCTCTCCCCACCTCCTCACTGCTCAATTTCTCCCTGTCGTATGGAACAGAAAGAAAAAAAAAAAAGAAAGGAAGAAAGAAAGAGAGAAAGAAATGGCCTCCAGGAGCAGTGGATTCATAGTGCCGGCACCAAGCCCCAGCGACAACCCTGGAGCCCAAAGTAAAATAAAAAATAAAGTTTTTTTAGAAGTGGAGTTAAGGAGGTAACTCAATGAATGGTAAAGCGTCTTCTGTCTTCTGTTCACAAAATCCTGGGCTCCATCCCCAGCACTGTATAAAATGATAGAGCAGTACTCTGATCCCTTTCTCTTGTCCCACTTTTTGTGGCATTCAGGAGTGAATCCAGGCCTTGCCATATGCACAATAATACCACTGGCTTCCCAGGCCATTTTTTCTTTCTTTTTTAAAAATTTTATTTATTTATTTTCCCTTTTGTTGCCCTTGTCATAGTTATTATTGTTGTTGTCGTAGTTAGATAGGACAGAGAGAAATGGAGAGAAGAGGGGAAGACAGAGGGGAAGAGAAAGATAGACACCTACAGACCTGCTTCACCGCCTATGAGGCGACCCCCCCTGCAGTTGGGGAGCTGGGGGCTCAAACTGGGATCCTTACACCTGTCCTTGGCTTTGTGCCATGTGCGCTTAACCCACTGCGCTACCGCCTGACTCCCATTTTTTTCACATTTTTGTTGCCCTTGTTGTTATTACTGCTGTTGTTGGGTAGGACAGAAAGAAGTCGAAAGACAGAGGGGGAGTAAAAGATAGACACCAGCAGACCTGCTTCACCGCTTGTGAGGTGAACCCCTGCAGGTGGGGGTCCCGGGGCTCCAGCTGGGATCCTTACACTGGTCCTTGAGCTTCATGCCATGTGCACTTAACCCGCTGTGCTACGGTCCGGCCCCACTTTCCCTCCTAAAGAATGAAAAAGGGAGTGGTGCAGCGGGTTAAGTGCACATGGCACAAAGCGCAAGGACAGGCGTAAGGATCCCAGTTTGAGCCTCCAGCTCCCCAACTGCAGGGGGGTCGCTTCACAGGCGGTGAAGCAGGTCTTCAGGTGTCTTATCTTTCTCTTCCCCGCCTCTCTCCATTTCTCTGTCCTTTCCAACAATGACGACATCAGTAACAACAACTACAACAACAACAAAAAAGGTAACAAAAGGGAAAATAAGTAAATATTAAAAAAGATATATATTAAAAATGTGAAAAAATGTTCTCCAATAGCAATGGATTCGTAATGCAGGTACTGAGCCCCAGAGATAACCCTGGAGAAAAAAAAAAGGGGGGGAAGTAAAGTAAGGGAGAAAGACACCAAATACCACTCCACTATCCACACTTGTACCTCTGGTACTATCTCTGATGTTCCTTTTTTTAAAAATATTTTATTTTATTTATTTATTCCCTTTTGTTGCCCTTGTTGTTTTATTGTTGTGGTTATTATTGTTGTTGTCATCGTTGTTGGATAGGACAGAGAGAAATGGAGAGAGGAGGGGAAGACAGAGAGGAGGAGAGAAAGATAGACACCTGCAGATCTGCTTCACCGCCTGTGAAGTGACTCCCCTGCAGGTGGGGAGCCGGGGTTCGAACCGGGATCCTTATGCCGGTCCTTGTGCTTTGCACCACCTGCGCTTAACCCGCTGCGCTACAGCCCGACTCCCCTCTGATCCTATATGACTCCGGAACTTGAACCTAGGTTAGGGCCCTATGCATGGCAAGATGTGCTCTACCTACCAGGTGAGTTATCTCTTGGTCCCTCACTTCTCAGTAAAAATGCTTAAAAAGAAGTTTCAGAAGACTTCAGACAGTGACCCCTGACATTTTGGAACATGGCTCTTTTTTGAGGCCCTTTTGCCATTGACCTCTCTCTTGGCTGTCCTGCTGAGTTGCTTCTAAAGTTCTCAGATTACAACCTGAGAACCTGTTTTCCATCATGGAAGGGTGCAAAGTGACACTTTGGTGATCTGATTCTGTTGTAGCCCATCCATTAAAAAAGAAACACACACACACACACACACACACACAGACACGCACACACAACAAACAAACAAACAAACAAAATACCTCCAAAGCTGAACTGTTTCCCATCTGGAAGCAGAGTGCCGGCTGCGGGCCAGCAGGCCCTCAAAGGGGGATGACTCCGGATGGCATTTTAGAGCCTGGTTTCACTTCCATCCACCTGAAAAACAAAGCAAATCACAAATAAATGGTTTTCTTGCGGCCTTGGGGGAATGGGGTGGGTGGGTTGGGGCTTGGAAATCATTCTTGCTGGTTCATTTAGCAGGTGGAGCTAACTATAAAAATGACCAATTAAATAAAGAAACTGTCCCAGGCTATGCAAAATGACTTCCAACTTTGAGGCTCTGGTCTCCTGAGTTCAATCCCCAGCACCACCATAAGCCACAGCCGAGCCTTGCTCTGGCTAAAATTAAAATAAAGGAGGGGAGGAGGTGTTGGCACACCTGCCCCACTGCAGATCTCTCTTTCCCTCCCTCTCCCTTGCCTCTTAGTTGGTCTATATCCAGATTAAATTATATATAAAGTCCATCTTGCTTGCAGCTTTGTGGACCTGTCTGTGATCTGGGCTCCTTCTCTCCTAGGGGTTTGGTCTTAGGAGAAACTTATTAGGGTGGTGGTTCCTGGCCCTGGGGTAACTCTGGGGGGCCTGGAAGAGAAAGTCTGTGTTTCTTTGCCTGAATGCCCTTCTTTGAAAACAAAGCACATTTAGAAAACACTGGCGCCCTGCTTTGATTAGTGTCCTGAGCTGCTTGGTAAAATGGTGTGTGTGTGGTGTGTGTGTGTGTGTGTGTGTGTGTGTGTGTGTGTGTGTGTGTGTGTGTGTGTGTGTGTTGGGGAAGATCACTCCTTTTATTTCCATGCCCCATACACCCTGCTTTGATTAGTGTCCTGAGCTGCTTGGTAAAATGGTTTTGGTGGTGTGTGTGTGTGTGTGTGTATGTGTGTGTGTTGGGGGAGACCACTCCTTCTATTTCCATGCTCCATACACTCTTCATAGTGAGGGAGGACCTTTTGAAGATGGGATGTGAGGTCCCCATTGAGTTCTGTCGCAAGCACCAATATTAGGCGAGTCTCTACTTGAGCTTCCACGTGAGATTCACTTTCCCAGCTTTCCCACCCCCACCCCAAGCTGTGACCCAGAAAAGGGGCAGGAGAGAGCAGGGGTCTGGCCCAGTCCAGGTTTGGGTGGCACCTCCTTCCAACCCCCTTTCCAGTCTGGATCAAAGAAGCCTCCTCAGGGAGCAGGGAAATACCTCTCCTGATGCCCCACCAGTGAGTAAACAGCCAGGCCTCTGGCAGCTTTTGAAGCATGGTGCTTCAGGCTGGGAGGAATGCAGAACATTTCATTTTAGGGGTGGACTTAGGTTTCCACTGCTTTTGGTATTTGCAAATTTGAAACAAATGCCCTCATTTAGCAGCAGGCAGGCTGAGCAGTAAACAGGGGCTGTTTAAGGGCGTTTATGGCGGTCACAGGTATTTGTGGAAAGAGGGATCCCAGCAGCTTTGAGAAAGGACAGAGAGTTTATGGTTAGGTGGGTTGTACAAAGACCCCAGCCAGGTCTCCGGTAGAGGGTTGTTGTTAGGTGGGCTTTGTCATAAAAAGCAATGCTGCCTCCTGTCCTCCCTCCCCACCCTCCCCTTAGCCCCGGAAGTATCTCCTTCTGGCAGACAAAGGGGGGGGGGATGGTGTTTATCCCTGGGGGTTGATGCTAAGGGCCTTGCCCCTCTCACTTGACTGCTAAAGTATCAGATTTCCAATGAACCCGGCCCTCTCCCACTTCTGGCTCTTGAAAGGCTTGTTAAATGTGCTTTATATATAGCAAGTTGGCTGAGAGGTTCCCCCTCACTCCCAGCCAGTTTTGTGAGACAGGAGCTAGGGAAACCAGTCAGTTTTGTGAGACAGGAGCTAGGGAAACCTGTTTTCCTTTTGTTGTTGTTTCTGGAAGTCAGATCCTTTAAGGTGAAATTGCCAAAAGACTCCTGACTTCAAGATTTAGCCAAGCACTGGTTATTTGCCTTTGACTGGGGCTGGCTAACCAGGGATGTTCTGTTCACAGCCTGCCCACCACTGCCCACCCCTAAGTTCATAAAGTCTGATTAGGAACTGAGTCTTAGTTTCATAACTTGCTCCCTAGAGACCGAGGGCAGTTCACTTCACCTTGGTGAACTTCGGTTTCCTTTTTGGTAAGATGGGGATAATGCTGCCAGTCCTGGTAAGAGTTTCTGTGAGAACTTCAGAGAGGTAGTTTCTGTGAGAACTTCAGAGAGGTAGTGCTGGTTTTCATTTGCTGTAAGAAGTCTTCCCACTCCCCCAAAAGTTTCACACCTTTGACATCAGGTTTTCACGTAATCAATTTTATAGTATTGTGCCTTAGTTTAACTGGTGCCATTTCCTTTTAGTGTAGCATAAACAGTGGTACATCTTAAAATTTCAAAGTGACCGCTTTGAAGTTCAGTGTGAAGATCTTTGTCTGCCAGATAGTGAATCCTCAAAAGGTAGTTATAATGTGAGGAGGGTGATTTAACAAAGCAGCTTTTGCTTCTCACTCATTAGTAATTTTTAGGAGACTGCTGTTATTCCTACATTTATTTAATGAGAGTGAGATCAAGGGGGCAGGGGATGAGAGAACAGAAAGCACTGCTCCACTGTCCATCTCTCATTTTGACATTGTTGCTTTTCTGGTGCTAGGGATCAAATCTGGCCTTCATGCATGCAAGACAGGTACTCTACCGTTAACCCACCTCCTGTTCCCTGCTGTCCTTTCAGTTTGTCACATAGCAAATAATGTGTAAGCCATAAGGCATCATGCTAAAGTCTTTGTGTATATGTGTGTGTGTCCGTCCAGAAGAGGAGGTAGTTTCTGAAGAAAGCAAATAATCTTAAAAAATGTTTTTAAAATTTATTATTGGATAGACAGAGAGAAATTGAGGGAGAGGGAGAAAGACAGAGACACCCTTCTGCAGATCTGCTTCACCATTTGTGAAGCTTCCCCCCTGCAGGGGCTTGAACATGGGTCCTTGCATACTATAATGTGAGCACTTAGCCAAGTGCATCGCCACCTGGCCCCTAATAATCTTTTCTTTAAGTTAAAAAACAATTTTAATTGTCTTTATTTATTTATTTCTATTGGACAGAGCAGCCAGAAATCTAGAGGGAAGGGGAGAGAGAGAGAGACTTGCAGCACTGCTTCATTGTAACCTGTGTGCTCAGCCAGGTACACCACCACCACCCTCCAGAAGACAGATCATCTTTAAAACACTTTAAGAGAGAGAGAACTAGGGGGCTGGGCGGTGGCACAGAGGGATAAGTGCATATGGCTCAAAGCGCAAGGGCCAGCATAAGGATCCCGGTTCAAGCCTCCTACTCCCCACCTGCAAGGGGGTAGCTTCACAGGCAGTGAAGCAGGTCTGCAGGTGTCTGTCTCTATCTCCTCCTCTCTGTCTTCCCCATCTCTCTCCATTTCTCTGTGTCCTATCCAATGACAGCAACGGCTATAACAACAACCACAACAAGGGCAACAGAATGGGAAACAATGGCCTCCAGGAGCAGTAGATTTGTAGTGCAGGCACCAAGCCCCAGCCATAACCCTGGAGGGAGGGAGGGGGGAAGCGGAGAGAGAGAGAGAGAGAGAAAACACACACTAGATTATCACTCTGGTACATCCAATGTTGGGCATAGAACTTGGGGGACTTTGTGCTTGAGAGTCTAGCACTGCAGCACCTCCAAGGCAACAACTGGTTTTTTTTGGAAAAAGATTTTTTTATAAATGTATACATAGAAGAGAGCAAGAGAGAAGCCAGGGCATCACTCTAGTGCGTGTGGCGCTGGGGATCGACCTGGGAGCCCCCGGCATGCACGTGCAGTGCTCTGCCAGTTGAGCCATTTCCCCAGCTATGGCAACTATCTTCTGATGAGAGAGTCTCCATTTTAAAGTGCTGAGCTATTCCCCAGGAGGAAACCAAAGACTGAGTCAGTGAGTTTTCTGGTAGGCAAACTGGAACTGAAGCAGAAGAAAGTAATTAACAAGGCATATACACAAAGAAGACCCAAAGAGGGGGCACAGTAGATGCCAGGTATTCAGAGGATGGATACCTGAGCGGGGCAGACAGAGACAGATAGGAGGTGGTAGCAGTCTGTGTGGGCGTGGTGGAAACAACTAAGGCTGTTCACCCTGCCGTGTGTTGCCCAAGCCTTTTTTGAATGGCACAGTTTCCACTTTAGGACACAAGTGGCCCAAAGGCCGGGAGAGTCTTCATTTGTTTGAGTTCTGGTTCATTTGATGGTGGGATTGAAGGCTATAAGGTTGAGTTTAGATGACAGATAGAAAGAGAAAGGCGGAAGTCAGGTGGTAGCGCAGTGGTTTAAGGGCAGGTAGCGCAAAGCGCAAGGACTGGTAAAAGGATCCCAGTTCGAGCCCCCGGCTCCCCACCTGCAGGGGAGTCACTTCACAGGCAGTGAAGCAGGTCTGCAGGTGTCTATCTTTCTCTCCTCCTCTCTGTCTTCCCCTCCTCTCTCCATTTCTCGCTGTCCTATCCAACAACGATGACATCAATAACAACAATAATAACTACAACAATAATAAAAACAAGGGCAACAAAGGGGAAAATAAATAAATATTAAAAAATTTAAAAAAAGAAAGGCATATCCCTTTTGTATGTGTTACTGATATTAAGAATACAGCTTTTGGGGCTGCTGAAATAGCTCACTTGGTTGGATAGTGCACTCCTTTGCCATGTGCTTGACCCTGCCTGGTTCAAGTTCAGCCCCCACCACACTGAAGGAAGCTTTGGTGCTGTGTTCTCTCATTTTCTTTCTCTCTGCCTCTCTCTTAAACGAAATGGTGCTTTTTGGGGGGGTTTGCTGTTTATTTTATTTCTCTAAAGGTTTATTATTTTTTAACCAAAGCACTGCTCAGCTCTGGCTTATGCTGGTGCGGGTGATTGAACTTGGGACTTTGGAACCTCAGGCATGAGAGTCTGTGGGTAACTGTTATGCTATCTACCCCTGCCCTCTTAAGGTTTATTTATTATGCGACAGATAGAACTTAAGATCTCATAAAGGGCGTTCAGCCCTTTAGCCATTGTGCCACTTCCCAAGCCACTATTTTTTTTTTTTTAGCTATGTGTGAGAAAAAGATCAGAGCACTATGCTAACATTTACAGTACTTTTTTTTTTCTCTCCAGGGTTATTGCTGGGGCTTGGTGCCTGCACTGCTCCTGGAGGCCATTTTTTCCCATTTTGTTGCCCTTGTTGTTGTCGTTAGTTATTGTTGCCATTGATGTTGTTGTTGGATACAACGACCGCCTGACCCCCACTTTTTAATAAAGATTTTGCTTTATAAGTAAAAGTTTATTATTTATTTATTTATGAAAAAGATAGGAAAGAGAGAAAGAACCAGACATCACTCTGGTACTTGTGCGCTGGGAATTGAACTCAGGACCTCATGCCTGAGAGTCCAATGCTTTATCCACTATGCCACCTGCCGGACCACAAAAATTTTCTTTTTCCCTTCTTTCTTTCGCTCTCTCTCTTTTTTTTTTTTTTTTAAAAGATTTTATTAATGAGAAAGTAGGAGGAGAGAGAGGAAAAGAACCAGACATCACTCTGGTACATGTGCTGCCGGGGATTGAACTCAGGACCTCACGCTTAAGAGTCCAACACGTTATCTACTGTGCCACCTCCCGGACCACCAAAATTTTAATTTTCTTCTTAACACAGTGTAGGAGAGAGAGAGTTAGAGCATCGCCTTGGTACACTGGGTTGCTGACGATCAAACTCTAATTCCCATGATTCTAATTTCTAGGTCTTACCTATCTTTTTCTTTTCCTTCTTTTTATATTTTATTTATTTATTTTTAATGGCAGAGAAAGATTCACACAGAGCTACCAGAGCACTGCTCAGCTCTGGTTTATGGTGGTGCTGGGGATTGAATCTGGGACTTTGGAGCCTCAGGCATGAAAGTCTTTTGCTAACAATTATGTTACTCCTCCAACCCATACCTTTCTCTTTTCTAAGTGATGTTAGGATTAAACTCAGTCCCTTATGCATTCCAGGCATGTACTTTATCACAGAACCATCTTTTTGAACCTATTTTTATTCATTCATTTGTGGAAATAAATGTGCAAAAAACTATTTAAAAATATTTATTTCCTTTTAGTGTCCTGTTTTTTTTTTGTTTGTTTGTTTTTTTCCTCCAGGGTTATTGCTGGGCTCGGTGCCTGCACCATGAATCCACCGCTCCTGGAGGCCATTTTTCCCCCTTTTTGTTGCCCTAGTTGTTGCAGCCTCGTTGTGGTTATTATTGCCATTGTTGACGTTGCTTTTTGTTGTTGGATAGGACAGAGAGAGATGGAGAGAGGAGGGGAAGACAGAGAGGGGAAGAGAAAGATAGACACCTGCAGACCTGCTTCACCGCCCGTGAAGCGACTCCCCTGCAGGTGGGGAGCCGGGGGCTCGAACCGGTAGTGCCCTGTTTTTAAAAATATTTATTTTATTCCCTTTTGTTGCCCCTTTTTGTTGTTGTTGTTATTGTTGCAGTTATTATTGATATCTTAGTCGTTAGATAGTTCAGGGAGAAATGGAGAGTGGAGGGGAAGACAGATAGGAGAGAAAGACAGACACCTCCAGACCTGCTCACCACTTGTGAAGTGAAGCGACCTACCTGCAGGTGGGGAGGGGGATGCTCAAACCCGGATCCTTACACTGGTCCTTGCGCTTCACGCCACGTGTGCTTAACCCGCTGCGCTACCGCCGGACTCCCCTGCCTTGTTGTTTTATTGTTGTAGTTATTATTGCTGTTGTTATTGATGTTGTCGTTGTTGGATAGGACAGAGAGAAATGGAGAGAGGGGGAGTGAAAGATAAGACACCTGCAGACCTGCTTCACCGGCTTGTGAAGTGACTCCCCTGCAGGTGGGGAGCCAGGGGCTTGAACCTGGATCCTTTCGCCAGTCCTTGTGCTTAACCCGCTGCGCTACCACCTGACTCCCGCAAAAGACTTTTGTGCCTGAAACTTCAAGGTCCCAGGTTCAGTCCCTGGCACTGCCATAAGCCAGAGCTGAACAGTGCTCGGGTTTTAAAAAAAAGCCAGAGAACACTTTTCCCCCCCTTCTTTCCTCCCTTCCTTTCTTTCTTTCTTTCTTCATTTCTTTCTTTCTTCATTTCTTTCTTTCTTTCTCTCTTTATCTCTCCCTCCCTCTCTTAGGATTTCTAGAAACCAGTGTGAAATTTTCTTCTGAGCAAGTGCTGATTTTCCCATCCTCTCTTCAGCAAGGAGAGTTGTCCTTTTCAAAAGCAAGTAAACAAATACTTCAAAGCCCTTTCTTATGGATTGTCTTTGTGGAGTGTCTAAGGCACACAGAAAGACACCTTTGGGCCATCAGTTGTCCTGAGTTTAACCCACTGACCTGCCCTTATTTTGAGAGGACTTGCATGTGCCTCTGTGGGTCTCCTGCCAGCTGTTGGCCTTGGGAGTGATGACTGAGGCAGCTGAGTTAACAGCTGCCTGCTCTGGGCCAGGCCCTTCCAGAGTGAGGTGTTGATCAGACTGAAGGGGCAACAAATCCCCCTGAGCCCCAAGTTGGATGTAAATTAGTTAAAAGTTGCTCTTACACTCCTGACAAATTGCTTTCAGTTTTTGCTGCCAAAGAGAACTCTGAAAGCAGGGTGTAAATTGGGTTATTTACATGGTTTCTGTTTTTGTTGCCTCCACGAGGCTGGCGGAGTGGAGGGCATGGGTCCAAGTGAGCTTTTCAGGTTCTCTGTGGCTCGGTTCTTTAGTAGGTAGAAGGGGGGCTGGCTCTTGGGGGTGAAGTGCCCTTGAATGCAGGATGTGTGGTGAGTGGGACAAGCCTTTGAGGTTCCTGGGACCAGCCCCTTTCATTACATCAAAGAAATACCTTTTGTCTTTCTGCTCACACTTTCCCCCAGCCCTGGAGCCAGAGTCATAAAGAGGTGGAGTTGTGAGGGTCTGCATCTGGTGGCCTGGGTGGTGGTGAGGGAGTGGGGGGCCATAAGAGGCTTTTCCTCCTAGTTGTGCACTTCCTGTCTTCTGCTCCTGGGTGTGCTGGGGGCTGTCTGGGCTAGCCTGGGCACCATGGGTGCTCAAAGACCGCCATAGTGCTGGGCCATAAGCTGGCAAAACCAGCTTCACAAAGACTGATTTCACTCCAGGCTAAGTGTTTTGTTGCTGAATCATTTGCATTCATTAAAAGTAGTGGAGGATGAGTGATATTTAAGGCAACAAGACTGGGTTTGCTAGAGGCCACTGCCTTAGAACCTCATTAAGGATTCTTGGGGCCAGGGAGAGGATGGTGCAGCTCATTCAAAGCTTACTTAACTTCTGACTACCTTGGGCATAGGCCAGCTACAAAAATATGAAAAATGTTTGCCCAGCAGCCCCCAGAGCTTGGCCAGACTGCCCAGGCCAAAGAAAACACACACTTACAATTCATTATTTAGCCTCCTCCTGCGAGCAAGCTTGTGTCTTTTCCTCTCCTGGGACATTGCTGAGCTGGGAGGTAAAAAAAAAAAAAAAAAAAGACTGGGGGGACAGGAAGACTCCTACCAATTTTTTAATGTCTATTTTATTTATTACATATGAAAGAGAGTTTCACTTGAGAAGAAAAGCCAAAGCATGAATCTGTCTTTCAAGTTAGATGCTCTTATCAGTTGACATATTTTAAGGGGAATCTTGTTCTAAAGTGTGTGCTATTTGTACCCACCCTGCATTTCTTCCCTGGATATTTCTTCTGTCCCTATTGGTGGACTCTACCTGGGCCAGCTATTTAAAATAAATCAATGAGACTGGGTGGTAGTGCACTTAGTTGAATGCATACATTGCAAAGCATAAGGACCCAGGTTCAAGCCCCCCCCCCCCCATGACCATCTGTAAGGGGAAAAGCTTCAGCAGTGAAGCAGCGCTGCAGGTGTCTCTCTTTCTTCCTATCTCCCCATCCCTTTCAATTTGTCTCTATTAAAAATAAATTTGAAAACTATTTATAAAGTAAATAAAAATAAAGTGACTAGAAAAATCTTTGTATCTATCTTTGCCCTTGGGCTTATCTATGTGGGACAACACCTAGTTCATTGCCTTGCAGTGTCCCCATTGTTTGTAGGAGGTGAGTTTAGGGACTGCCACAAGCCCTCCCTGACATATACTTAAAGTCATTAAGGGTGGTCTGGGAAGTGATCTGGTGGATAAAGCATTGCACTGTCAAACTTGAGGTCTTAAGTTCAAGTCCCAGCAGCACATGTACCAGAGTGATGATCTAGTTCTTCTCTCTTTCCTCTCTCTCATTAATAAAGAAATAATTTTAGAAAGACCCTTCAAAGTACTGATATTAATTTGTTTAAATATTTATTTTAATTGTTATTTATAAATGGAAATATTGACAAGACCATAGGACAAGAGAGATACAGTCCCACACAATTCCCACCACCAGAACTCCATATTCCATCCCCTCCCCTGATATCTTTTCTATTTTTTTAATTTAAATATTTATTTATTCCCTTTTGTTGCCCTTGTTGTTTTATTGTTTTAGTTATTATTGATGTCCTTGTTGTTGGATAGGACAGAGAGAAATGGAGAGAGAAGGGGAAGACACAGGGGGGAGAGAAAGATAAACACCTGCAGACCTGCTTCACTGCCTGTGAAGCGACTCCACTGCAGGTGGGGAGCCGGGGCCTCGAACCTGGATCCTTACGCCGGTCCTTGCGCTTTGCGCCACCTGCACTTAACAGTAAGGATGACACATTTTGGTAGGATAAATCTAAGTCAAGACAAAGTTAAGATCGAGTAAGTAAAGCTGCATGTTTGCCTGAGGCTCCACAGTCCTAGGTTCAGTCCCCAACACCACAAGCCAGAGCTAAGCCGTACCCTGGTAAAACAAACAAGCAAACTTCATGATTTTCAAATCTTTTTAAAAATAATATACATATAGCCAGAGCACTGCTTAGCTCTGGGTTGTGGTGGTGCTAGGAATTGAATCTGGCATCTCCAGTGTCTCAGGTATTAAGTCTGTTGCATAAGCTCCTGTGCTAGTTTCTAGGCAACCCCCCTCCCCAATTTCTTAAGCACATACTGTGTACCTGCTGAACTGCTGGGGACATACAGCAGAGAATGATGGTGCTTACTATTTAGTGAGGTCTTAAAATATATAGTAAAATCCCATCTGTGGCAGTTGTACTATAAAAGATTTTAAAATTTGAGGGTTGGGCACTAGCCCAGTGGGTTAAGCACACTTGACTCGAAGTGCAAGGATCAGCTCAAGGATACCAGTTCCAGCCCCTGGCTCTCCACTTGCAGGGGGTTCGCTTCATGGGTGGTGAAGCAGGTCTTCAGGTGTCTTATCTTTCTCTCCCCCTCTCTGTCTCCCCATCTCTCTCAATTTCTCTCTTTTCTATCTAACAACACCATCAATGACAACAATAACAATAACAACAAGGGCAACAAAATGGGAAAAAATGGCCTCCAGGAGCAGTGGATTCATAGTGCAGGCACAGAGCCCCAGCAATAACCCTGGAGCAAAAAAAAAAAAAAAAAAAAAAAATTAACAAAGGCTTCATTGTATGCTAAGAAATCTGTGTTGGAGAGGCCAGGCAGTGGCGCACCTGGTTAAGTGTGCACACAAGGACCTGGCTTCTAGCCCCTAGTTCCCACCTGTAGGGGGAAAGCTTCACGAGTGGTGACGTAGAGCTGCAGGTGTCCCTCTGTCTGTCTCCCTCTCTGTCTCCTCCTCTCCTCTCAATTTCTCTGTCTCTATTCAATAATAAACATAAATAAAATAAGAAATTTGTGTTGGAGAACTGTGGGTTATAGACTTAGTTTAAGATCCATATCGTCACAAAATAGAACAGTCACCTGGGGCTGGGGACGTGGTGGCTCAGTGGTAGAGGACTGCATGTGTGAGGCCCTGGGCTAGATCATATAATAGAGTGGGGCTCTGGCCCCTCCTAACAAGTAATGAAATAAATGGCAGTCTAGGAGATGGTATAGCAGGTAGAGCAGGTCCCAAGTTTGATCCCTGGCATCAAATGTTTAAGAATGATTTCTGGTTCTTTCTCATAAATCCACCTCTCCTTTGAATAAATAAATAAATAAGTAAATATTAAAACAAGTAAGCAATAGTGAAAACAAATCAAGCTGCTGTATTAGAGGCCTCTGAGGATAAATTTTCCAAAATATTGAGGAAATAGAGCCTTGTTTTTTTTTTTTTTTTTTTTTTTTTACTGTTGTTGTAGTTATTGTTTGTGGTCGTTGTTAGATAGGACAGAGAGAAATGAATAGAGGAGGGGAAGACAGAGAGGGGCAGAGAAAGACAGACACCTGCAGACCTGCCTCACCGCCTGTGAAGCGACTCCCCTGCAGGTGGGGAGCTGGGGACTCGAACCAGGGTAGAGCCTTGTTTTTTAAAAAATATTTATTCCCTTTTGTTGCCCTTGTTTTATTGTTGTTGTCGTCGTTGTTGGATAGGCTCGTTGTTGGATAGGACAGAGAGACATGGAGAGAGGAGGGGAAGACAGAAGGGGAGAGAAAGATAGACACTTGCAGATCTGCTTCACTGCCTGTGAAGCGACTCCCCTGTAGGTGGGGAGCTGGGGGCTTGAACCTGGATCCTTATGCTGGTCCTTGCACTTGGCACCGCATGCACTTAACCCGCTGCGCTACCGCCTGAAATAGAGCCTTGTAAGGCTTTTGTAAATTGTCACAGAGCCATGGAACAGATGGACAGCCACCACATGCGTGTCACAATGTTGATGTGACCTTGTTTCTGACTGACGGTGCAGAAAACGAAAAAAAAACAAACCACTACATAGGATTATTGCAGTACAAGTCTAGTATGAAATACTGGCGGATTATTACTTAATGACAGAAACAATTAAAAGATGTATTTTAAAATGTATGGTGGGCTGGGTGGTGGCGCAACTGGTTGAGTGCACAAGGTAAAATGTATGGGTAGCTTCATTTTCTAATAATTCGTCAAAATAAGGAGTAAGGGTTTGCACAGGTATCTCAGTGGATGCAAAATGACATTAGAGACAAATTAACATCAATTGGTGATTAAAAAAAGCCTCAAATCATTGCCAAAATTATACTTGAAAATGGAAGTGTGACGCTATCCTCATTTCTTAAATGGTTATGCAAAGAGACTCTCATGCCGGAGGCTTCAAAGTCCCAGGTTGACTAGGGCGTGACTCCAGGGCTTCACATGTGGTAAGGTCTGTTCTCTACTGGAGAGCTGTCTCCCAGACCCGGGTAAAACCTTTTTAGGAGGCAAGCTTTCATTTCTCAAATACTTCAAACTATGTTTTCATTGACCCAATGGGAAGGAGTTCTGTTTCTCAGAAGTTGTCCTGCAGAAACTATGAAGACCATTGCATCTCCATTTATGAAGCTTAACTCTTACAGGTGGGGACTGGGGCTTGAACCTGGAGCCTTGGACACAGTAATGTGTGTGCTCAACCTAGTGTGTCACTGACTAGCCCCGAATACATTTGCTTTTTACCTCCTTTGCCTATCCCAGCTTCTGTTAAACCTGTATTCTAGTGGCTTCTTGCTGTGCTTCCTTCTTACCATTTCTTAAATTCTGAGCATCTGGGATGACTTGACATCCTCATGCTTTGTCTTTGTCTTTCTCTCTTGTTCTATTTGCCAGACCTCATTCCTTCTCAAAACCTTGTTTTGAAGAATCTTCTTCTGGATTCTTCCTTGCCTCCTTATCCCTCCCTCTGGGCTAAAAGCTTATTTCTTGCACTCACCGTCACTCTGGGATTAGCCGTAAAGCCTAGTGATTGTGACAGGCTTGCTTCCTCCTCTTCCTCCTCCTCCACCACCTTCTAGTATTTTACTTACTTATGGTAGTGAGTGAGATATGGAGAGAAAGGAGAGAGACCGACCAGAGCACTGGTCACCTCTGGCTTATCTTTCTTAATGTTTTTATTTTTTATTTTAATGAAAGAGAAAGAGAAGTAAAGAGAGAACAGAACACTGTTCTGGTCTGGATTATGGTGGTGCTGGGGATTGAAACTAGAACTTCAGAATCTCAGGCTAAAAGTCTTTTACATAACCATTCTGCTGTCTCCCCCGCCACTAATAGGCTTTCTCTAGCAGCCCAACCACCTGCCATTTGAATCTTATACTTGCTACTTCCTCCCCCAACACCCCCCCTGAAAGATTTATCTATTTATTAGCATGAGAAAGAAGAGAGAGAATCAGAGCATCATTCTGGCACATGTGATGCTGGGAATCAAACTTGGGACCTCATGCCTTTAAGTCCAACACTTTTATCCACTGTGCCATCTCCTGGGCCTCTTGTCACTAACTGTGTGATCTTGAATCAAGGTACTTTACCTCCTTGCCTCAGTTTACACATCTGCAGAATGAGGATCTTATTATACCTGCCTTACTGGGTGGTGGTAACACTAAAGAGTGAGTATGGTTAGAACTCTTGGAACAGTGCCTGGCACTTAGTAAGTGGTCAATAAGTGTCAGTTATTATTCTAATTACATGTTTACTCATCGGACTCCCCCACTCAACAGAGATACTTAAAAGGCAATAATTGTGTGTTTTTCTCTCCCATCCCTGGTTTGTTGCAGAGCACTTGGCATGTGGTAGGCTCTAAATAAATGTTTGTTGAATTAATAATGGTAATTAATGTAATTGCCTTCCAGGATCCCAGGGGGGCTCTGATCCTCTCTTGGTGCCACACCATGCAGTATTTGTCACGGTGAAGCTATCACAGAACAGCTCATGACCGCTGCACAGACCTCATGGGCCAGCCCTCTGCCGTGGAGGGCCCAGACAAATGTGAGACTAGCCCTTGTGCCCAGGGAGCTTAGGAGCTAGTGGGGGAGATGAGTCATGAGCACAGGACATGTTGAACAGCAGTATCAGCTTAGAGTAACCATTTGTGGGAGCAACAGAAGAAACTGTACATTCAGGTGTTATGTTAGCTGGTGTGCCTTGTTTCCAAAAGTCTTCCTAGTCCTTCAGTTTTGTTCTAGAGTGCATGCGTGTGTGTGTGTGTGTGTGTGTGTGTGTGTGTGTGTGTATTCGTGCGTGCATGCGTATGTGTTTGTGTGGTTGGGGGCCTTGCACATGCATACTTCTTTCAGGCTGACTTTTTTGTTCAGATAAGGAAGTAGAAACTGGAGAGACAGCTCAGTAACAGTTTTCCCCAGTGCTGTAGTAACCACTATATGGCCTTAGGCCTTGGACTTGGGCCAAATGCATGGTAAAGTTGTATCTCTCTGATCACATCCACTTTCTTTCTTTTTTTAGAAATTTTATTTATTTATTGATGAGAAAGATAGGGAGAGAGAGAGAGATAGACAGACAGACAGACAGACATCACTCTGGTACATGTGCTGCTGGTGATTGAACTCAGGACCTCATGCTTGAGAGTTCGATGCTTTATCCACTGCAACACCTCCCGGACCACACCTGTCTGATTCTGCTGTTCCTAGCAGGTCCTTTTTCTGTTGCCACCACATTTATCACTGGGATTCACTACCTGTATGACAAATTCACCACTCCCAGCAGACATATTTTAAAAAATCTTCATAAGGACAGAGAAATTGAGAGGGGAGGGGGAGATACAGGGAGAGACAGACACCTGAAGTACTTGCTTCACAGCTCATAAAGTGTGCCCCCTGCAGGTGGGGAGTGAGGGCTCAAACTCAGGCCGTTACTCATAGTAATGGTATGCTAGTGAGTCAGGCAGTAGCGCAGCGGATTAAGAGCACATGGCGCAAAGTGCAAGGACTGGCATAAGGATCTCGATTCGAGCCCCGGCTCTCCACCTGCAGGGGAGTTGCTTCAAAGGCGGTGAAGCAAGTCTGCAGGTTTCTCTCTTTCTCTCCCCCCTCTGTCTCCTCCTCTCTCCATTTCTCTCTGTCCTATCCAACAACAATGACATCAACAACAACAACAACAATAATAACTGCAACAACAATGAAAAACAAGAGCAACAAAAGGGAAAATAAATAAATAAATAAATAAATAAACAAACAAATTTTAAAGCCAGGTATGTCACCCCGACCCCATTTTTCTTTTCAATGGCAACACTTTTTCCCCCGCACAGGTGCTCCTTTGGTGTCTGCTTTATCAGGTGAGAGGTTTTTAATATTTTCTTTTCCTCTTATTATTTTTTAAAGTATTTTATTTATTTATTTTTATTTTTGAGATAAATGCAGAAAGAGAAAGACACAGAGAGAAACACCAGAGCACTGCTCAGCTCTGGCTTGTGGTGGGGGGGGGTATTAAACCTGGGACTTAGAGCCTCAGGCATGATAGTCTTTTTGCATAACCATTATGCTATCTACCCCTGCCCTCTTTTCCTCTTCTTTAACTGATGGGGGTGGGGGGAGAGGGAGAGGGAGAGGGGTCCAGAGCATCACTCTGGGGGCTAGGGAGATCGCATAATGGTTATGCAAAAAGACTTGCACCAGAGGTCCCGGGTTCAAGCTCTTGCCATAGCTGCTATGTGATTTGATAAAATAGATAAACAAGGGGGCCAGGCAGTAGTGCAGCGGGTTAAGTGCACTTGGAGCGAAGCGCAAGGACCGGAGTAAGGATACCGGTTCGAGCCCCTATCGTCCCACCTGCAGGGGTGTGGTGTCACAAGTGGTGAAGCAGGTCTGCAGGTGTCTTGTCTTTCTCTCCCCTTCTCTGTCCTCCCCTCCTCTCTTGATTTCTCTCTGTCCTGTCTAACAACAGTGGCAACAACAACAATAATGATAAACAACAAGGGCAACAAAAGGGGGAAAAATAAGACAAATAAGTAAGCATTCAAAAAACAGAGCATCACTTGGGCACGTGCACCCCTAAGGGATCAAACCAGAGACCTCATGCTTTAGAGTTTAACACTGTCTACTACTCCACCTCCCAGGCAACCCCTTCTTAACTTCCTTAATGAAAATGAGATTCATAAATTTTATCAAGCTAACTTTTGATTTTTTTTTTTTCCTCAGTAGACAAAAGATTTGGTTGTCTCTCTGGAATTGGCAGTCACCAATAATCATTGTTAACATCCATTATTTCATTATGTCTTGTAAAATGGTGATATGCTATTTATTAGCTGGAGAGTTCCATAAAGCAGACCTCCCCTCATTTACTGTTTGGTTGCCCTGAGGTACAGCTCTGCAAGAAAGGGAAAATAAGTGCTTGGTTCTTTATTAGTTATTTAAAATAATGAGATAGTTTTCTGGTTTCCTTCAAAGTTGACCAGAAATACTCACTCTGGGCTTTAAAAATGTGTTATGGGGAGTCAGTTGGTGGCGCAGTGGGTTAAGCGCACGTGGCGCAAAGCGCAAGGACCAGTGTAAGGATCCAGGTTCTAGCCCCCGGCTCCCCACCTGCAGGGGAGCCACTTCACAGGTGGTGAAGTGGGTCTGCAGGTGTCTATCTTTCTCTCCCCCTCTCTGTCTTCCCCTCCTCTCTCCATTTCTCTCTGTCCTATCCACCAACAATGACATCAATAACCACAACAATGTTTAAACAACAAGGGCAAAAAAAGGGAAAGTAAATTAAAAAAAATAATAATGTGTTATAAGATGAAGGATTAAAGAAACTTTCTTTTGATATGTTTAAGTCCATGTGATCCTTACCCTTATGGATACTTAAATGGTCCTTTTTTTCCCCTTTCTTTTCTTTTCTTTTCTTTTCTTTTCTTTTCTTTTCTTTTTTGTTGGTTTGCTTTGTTTTAGTTTTAGTTAAAGGTAGAAAATGAAAGAGAACATAACACTAAAGATTTCTTCAACATAGTGGGCACCAGGCTTGAACCTGGATTTTGCAGATGGCAATGTAGTGTTCTAAGTGAATTGTAACTACCGACCCTTCTTCATGTTGTTTTGACTATGTCGCTGTTAGCATTTTAGTAGTTTTGACTGATTTATGGCACTCTATATCAAGCCTAGCAATCCTTTTTTTTTTCCTCCGTTGAGAATAGTTTCACTAATTTGTTTTTTGCCACTGAGTTATTTATTACTCCTGTTCTATGTAGCCACATGCTTTCCTTTATAAAGTGTAGGGTTCTCCAGTCCTATCTCTTTGGAGTCTCCTGAGGTCAGAGAGCCGAATTCCAATAGTTCTGTCCAGTCATGAACTGGTGCATGAATATGGTCACCGTCCTCACCTTGCCCGATAACTTCTGTTGTGTTCCTTGTGACCAGAGCCCTGCCTCATACACAGATGATCTGGATCCATTTCACCCAGTAAGCTTTGGATTCTCTTTCTACATCTAAAGTGCTTCTGTTTGAGTGAATGGAACTGTGAGTTCCCCTGGGCCTTTTCTAGATACTCCCAAGGACAGAGGGTGGTAGAATGCACAACTCTCAGTAGATGGCAACCACTCTTTACAGCAGAGCTTTATTAGATCCACAGACCCCTCATCTATGACCTGGGGCTTCCTGACCCTGTCAGACACTGGAGGGACCAACTCAGAAATCTGGGTCTGTTCCACTCCATCCAGTTGGCAGAGAATGGCTGAGTGGCACATTGAGCAGGGCACTTTGAAGTTCCCAAGTGGTCTGCTTGAATGGAATGCCCTAAAGGGCTGCACTGGGCAAGAGATGACTGTGATAGGATGTCATTTGTAGACAGTAAAGAAAAAAAAAATCTTGGCTTTGCTAATAATGATGAAGAATGGCTAAGAGCTCAAACTTAAGTAGTACTTAATGCACGCCAGGCAGTGTTCCAGACATAATACAGTTGTTAACATGTGCACTGACTTCACACATCTTAATGGCAGATAACAAAAAATGGAGGCAGCAGTGGGCTGGGCAGTGGTGCAGCTGGTTTACCACACACATTATCATGCACAGGGACCTGGGTTCAGGTCCCTGGTCCCCACCTGCAGAGTGTAAACTTCACAAGCGGCGAAGCAGTGCTGCAAGTATCTCTCTATGTCTATCTCCTCCCCCTCTCAATTTCTCTCTGTCCTATCAAATAAAAATTAAGGGGGGGAGAGAGGAAAAAATGGCTGTCATGAGCAGTGGGATTTATTTTTACTGTTGTAGTTATTATTATTGTAGTTACTGATGTTGTCATTGTTTGATAGGACAGAGAGAAATGGAGAGAGGAGGGGAAGACAGAGAGGGGGAGAGAAAGATAGACATCTGCAGACCTGCTTCACTACCTGTGAAGTGACTCCCCTGCAGGTGGGGAGCTGGGGACTCCAACTGGGATCCTTAAGCCGGCCTTTCACTTTGTGCCATGTCCGCTTAAACTGCTGTGCAACTGCCCTACAGTGGGATTTATTGTGCAGGCACTGAGCCCTAGTCATAACTTTGGTGGCAATTAAAAAAAGTGGAAGCAGCAAAAGGATAAGCAGTTGTACTTTTGGGATTCGGGAGAACAGAAGTTGAGTGCAGGCAGTCTAACTGTAGACTCTAAGCTTTTGTCTTGTCTCTACCCTGCCTGTGGCCTGTGTTCCAGAGCCTGGAACCCTGCGGCTCTTCAAGTTTTCCAGCAAGCTTTCATCTTTGTGTAAAGGCCCTGCAGCAAGATCCCAGGTTCTGTCCCTACTACCACCATAAGCCATAGCTAATGGCTTATGCCCCCCCCCCCAAAAAAAAAAAAAAACACTAAATAACTAAATAAATAATAAAGGCCGTGCAGGATCAGAGGTGAAGGTCCAAAGAGCACAGTGCTCTCGAGTCAAATCTAGGATGCTGTTTTCTTTTCTTTTCTTTGCCTCCAGGGTTATCGCTGGGGCTTGGTACCTGCATTATGAATCCAATGCTCCTGGAAACCATTTTTCCCATTTTTGTTGTTCATGTTGTTGTTATTGTTGTTGTTGGATAGGACAGGTGGGGACCAGGGGCTTGATCCTGGGTCCTTACACATTGTAATATGTGTACACCACCGCCCCGCCCCCCTCACCCCCCACTTTGGACTTTTCCAGACACAGTTGGACCCTCGGACAGTGGGCTCTAGAAGACTGGTGGTTCTGTTCAAAGGGTCAGTTTGAACCCAGGGGTGGCCCTTTCCAGAAGTCAAATGCTGTGGTCCGGGAGGTGGTACGGTGGATAAAGCATTGGACTCTCAAGCATGAGGTCCTGAGTTTGATCTCCAGCAGCACATGTGATATCTGGTTCTTTCTCTCCTATCCCAGGAAGGAAGGAAGGAAGGAAGGAAGGAAGGAAGGAAGGAAGGAAGGAAGGAAGGAAGGAAGGAGAAGAAAGAAGTCAAATGTTTGCCTATGTGTAAGAAGCTGGAGACTTGAGTTCCGAAAGCAGCAATGCTGCTAGGTCAGGGATTCTGGAAGAGTTGCATGGAGATTGCTCCACTGTCTTCTTGTTTCTGACTTAATGGCTCAAACCATTTTTAGATGCCAGGAAATATAACAATATGGTACATTTATCTTGGTGAATAATAGATGAGCCTCAGGAAGCTACTGTACTTTTTTCTTGGTGAATAATTTACCAGGAGCCTCTAATTTGAGGGTTCTCCATTATAAATGGCCTATATTTGGTCTATATGGAATTGCTACTCTTTTTCTTTTTGCCCCTCTAAGTCTCCTGCCTATGGGCTAGCTGTGACCTTTCAGGTCTAAGCTAGTAAAAGCCCTGTGACCCAAAGGACCTCCCTGCTAGAAGTGCCAGGGCAGACCTACCAGGGAGTAGCTGGAAGGCTGGTCACGGGGAGGGGTGTGTGTGTGTGTGTGTGTGTGTGTGTGTGTGTGTGTGTGTGTGTCTGCTCACACATGTGTTCTTTGTCTTCCTTCTCTCTCCGCCCTGCTCTCCCCCACCCCAATTACTGTTCTATTTCTGTCTCTTAATTTGGCTCTGTCCATGTCTCTCTGACTCTTGATCTTTCCCTCTGTCTGCCACAGGCTGGGTCTCTTAGTCTGTCAATTTCCCTCTGTCTGTTAGTTGTTTGTCTGCCTGCCTTTCAGTCTGTTGACTCTTTTCTCTCTTTTAGTATTTTATTTATTTTACTTTTGAGAGAGATGCAGAGAGAAAGACACAGAGAAACACCAGAGCACTGCTCAGCTCTGGCTTATGGTGGTGTGGGGGATTGAACCTGGGACTTCAGAGCCTCAGGCATGACAGTCTCTTTGCATAACCACTATGCTATCTATCCCCGTCCAACTCTCTCTCTTGACTGTCTCTGTCATAGTCTATTAGTCTCCACCTGTGTCCCTCCTTTAAATTTTTTTGGTTAGTGATTTAATATTGATTTACAAAATTATAAAATAACCAGGATATAATGTCACACCTTTCTGACCACCAGAGTTCTTTTTTTTTTCAGGTAATGTTTTTTTAAATATCTATTCATCTATTTATTTATTTTCCCTTTTGTTGCCCTTGTCGTTATTATTGTTGTAGTCATTATTGTTGTCATTGCTGGATAGAACAAAGAGAAATGGAGGAGGGGAAGACAGAGAGGGGGAGAGAAAACTAGACACCTGCAGACCTGCTTCACCTCTTGTGAAGCGACTCCCCTGCAGGTGGGGAGTCGGGGGCTCGAACCAGGATCCTTATGCCGGTCCTTGCGCTTTGCGCCACGTGTGCTTAACCTGCTGCTCTACCTCCCAATTCCCTCGACCACTAGATTTCTATATGCCTATTCCATCCATTGGAAACTGCATCAATTCTTCCAAAATCACCCTTCCCTTTTTTTTAAAAAAAATATTTATTTATTTTCCCTTTTGTTGCCCTTTTTTATTGTTGGAGTTATTATTGTTGTTATTGATATTGTTGTTGGATTGGATAGGACAGAGAGAAATGGAGAGGGAGGGGAAGACAGAGAGGGGGAGAGAAAGACAGACACCTGCAGACCTGCTTCACCGCCTGTGGAGTGACTCTTCTGCAGGTGGCTGAGCTGGGGGCTCAAACTGGGATCCTTACCCCGGTTTTTGCTCTTTGTACCACGTGCACTTAACCCGTTGCGCTACCGCCAGACTCCCAACCCCTCCCTTTTTAAAAATTGGTTAGGACAGAGAGAAATCAAGAGGGATGGGGGAGATATGGAGGGAGAGAGAAAGAGAGACACCTGCACACCTACTTCACTGCTTGTGAAGTGTCCCCCCTGCAGGTGGAGAGCAGGAGCTCCAACCCCACTTCTTGTGTATGGTAACATGTCTAACTGGGTGCACCACCACCTCCCACCTCCCCTTTTTAATGGTTTATATTTTAGTATCTTTTAACTGGTCCCCCCCCCCCTTCTATAGTAGATAGAGGATGAGAGCGAGGGAGATAGGTGGGTAGATAGATAAATAAGAAGTACTATAGCACTGTCCTACTGCTTGTGAAACTTTCTCTTTACATGGGGCTCCCATGTGGTAAGGAGGGGCTTGAACCCACGTCCTTGCTCATGGTGCAGTGTGTACTCTACCAGATGAGCTAGCTCCCCACCCTAAATGTACTGTTTTTAAAAAGCAAAGATTTATTGCTTAACACAGAGAAAGGACGATCCAGGGCTTCAGTCTGGCACACGTGAGTGGTAGGCATCAAGCCTAGGACTCCCTGTTTGCCAATCCTGCTCCTTTTCTCTCTGTTTTCTTTCTGCCATTCTCCCTCTGACCCTGTTCATCATCTCCTCTTCTTGTTGTCCCTCCTGCCTCCATTTTGCCTGCTCCTCTTTCTCTTGTTTCCTTCCTTCCTCTCTTCCTCTCTCTCCTCCTCCTCCTCTCTCTCTCTCTCTCTCTCTCTCTCTCTCCCCCCGTGACTTTATAGGTTTGTAACAGGCCCCCTTGGAATGGAGGGACAGCTAGTTCCACACTTAAGTGAAGCCAGACCTTGGTGCCTCCCGGGCCCCGACTTAAAGATCGACAGCAGGCATGAAACACACTTTAGGTCTTTGTCATTTTTGTGGCTGTTTGGTTCAGTTCTTGCATCAGCCACTCTGAGGGCCTTATTTTGTTTGTCTTCAACCATTTGTGTGTGCCGTATGTTTTATAATATTTCCCCCTAAAGTAGGCTACCCCTCATCTCTGGCATCTGGTGATGAGTTGTGAGATTTTTTGGGAGCTTTTAAAAATAACTTGCAAGGCATGGTTTTTGTTCATTCTGCATTGGTTGGTGTGTCTTCATCTATTGTTATTGATTTGGAGATTGAAATACATATTTCACTAAATTTAACCAGAATGCTTTTTTTCTAGACAGCAGATTTGTGATTCTTAGAGGATCGAATCATTACTAATGCAGTCAAGAGATTAAGAAAAAGAATAAAACTAATTTCGTTTGTTAAAAGTTTATATTCTGAGCAGCAAAATGAGACTTACACGGAGTCCAGGAAGTGTCTGGGAAAAATCTGATGTTTGACTTAAGTTAAGCAGCTGGCCTGCCTGTCAGTTGCCCCTGCCTCTGGCCTCCACCCTCTCACCTGCTGACACGGGGCCGGACTCCATTGTAACGGAGTAATATTTGAGCAGCAGTCACGGCTGCAGTTGATCCCCACCACAAGTTATCTACCCCCTTTGGTATTTTTCCAGATACGCACAGGAGCAGAGGTGGCTGGGAGGAGTACTTTTTTTTTTTTTTTTGCCTCCAGGGTTATTGCTGGGGCTTGGTGCCTGCACTACAAATCCACTATTCCTGGAGGCCATTTTGTTGCCCTAGTTGTTGTTGTTGTTATTGCTGTTGTTGTTGTTGGATAGGACAAAGAGAAATTGAGAGAGGTGGGGAAGACAAAGAGGGGGAGAGGAAGATAAGACACCTGCAGACCTGCTTTACTGCTTGTGAAGTGACACCCCCCCCCCCCCCCCCCCCCCGCAGGTGGAGAGCCAGGGTCTCAAACCAGGATCCTTGTGCTGTCCTTGGACTTCGGTTACCGAAGTGCAAGTTGCGCTGCTGCTCTGCCCCCGAGGAAAACATTCTTTCTGTTTTCTTCCTTCCTTCATTGCCCCCCCCCCCATCTCCTTCTCTTCCTCCTATTTTATTTATTGTCATTGTTTGGACAATTGTATGGGCTGACTTTCTCAGGTGGAAAGAGAGAGACTGGGGGGGGTGATAATTCAACTACACATTCTCTTTTTTAAATTTTTTTTACATTCTCTCTTTAAAAAAAATTTTTTTTTTAATTTTATTTTTTCCCTTTTGTTGCCCTTGTTGTTTTATTGTTGTAGTTATTATTATTATTGTTGTTGTTGTTGTTGGATAGGACAGAGAGAAATGGAGAGAGGGAGGGGAAGACAGAGAGGAGGAGAGAAAGATAGACACCTGCAGACCTGATTCACCGCCTGTGAAGCGACTCCCCCTGCAGGTGGGGAGCCGGGGTTCGAACCGGGATCCTTATGCCGGTCTTTGTGCTTTGCGCCACCTGCGCTTAGCCCGCTGTACTACAGCCCGACTCCCCATTCTCTTTTTTTTTTAAAAAAATACTTATTTATTCCCTTTTGTTGGCCTTGTTTTTTATTGTTGTTATTGATGTCGTCGTTGTTGGATAAGACAGAGAAATGGAGAGAGGAGGGGAAGACAGAGACAGAGGGGGAGAGAAAGACAGACACCTGCAGACCTGCTTCATCGCTTGTGAAGCGACTCCCCTGCAGGTGGGGAGCCGGGGGCTCAACCAAGATCCTTATACTGGTCCTTGTGCTTTGTGCCAAGTGCGCTTAACCCACTGCGCTACTGCCCGACCCCTGCAACTACACATTCTTGAATGGGAAAAAAAAAGAGACATGGATCAGGTTATGGTCCACCCAGTAGAGTACACACAGTACCATGTGCAAGGACTTGGGCTCAACCCCTTGGTCTTCGCCTACAGGGGGGAAGCTTTACAAACTGTGTAGCGGGGCTACAAGTGTCGCTCTTTATCGTCCTTTATTCCATTCTCCCCTCTCAATTTTTCTCTGTCTTATCAAGTAAAAAGAAAGGGGGGAGGAGAAATGGAAAAAAATGGGTGCCGGGAGTGGTGGATTCATAGTGCGGGGACCAAGCCCAAGAACAATTCTGGTGGCAATGAGAGAGAAAGAGGAGGGGGGGGGGGAGAGGGAAAGGCACCACAGTATCAAAGCTGCTGGACTTTAACTTGGGTTGGACACATAGCAAAGCAGATTTACTATCCAAATGAGCTGTCTTACTGATCTGGTGGTGGTGGTGGTGGTGTTGGTGGTGGTGGTGATGATGGTGATGATGATGATGATGTTGATGATTCACTTAGTGCTGCCCAGGAGGTGGCACAGTAGATAGTGTTGTGGACTCATCTTGCAGGCATCAAGCCCCAGTTATACCCCATTCGGCAGTTAAAAAAAAAAAAGAGTTGAACTCACATGCATGAGATACTGAATTTGACCCCAGCATTTCATAAATAAGTAAATACATTAAAATATTTTTATTTATTTAGTGAGAGATGTACAAAGACCAAGAGAGATAAGAGCACTGCCAGGCTCTGGCTTATGGTGGTGCTGGGGATTGAACCTCGGACCTAAGAGCATTGGGCATCAGTCTTTTGTATAACCATTATGCTATTTCCCTAGCCCTAAATTTATATATCTTAAAAAATATTTGCTTATTTATAATGATTTTATGAGATAGAACCAGACAGAGCACTGCTTTAGCAGATGTGGTACCAGGGATCAAACCTATATCTTCACAGAGGTAAGTCCTGTACAGCACTGTTGAGAGGAGGAGCTTTTGAAAGTCTGAGCAGCTGTCTTCAGAAAAAGGCAGTAGACTCCCAACCCATCCCTCCCCGCCGTCCAGGACACCCTTACTTCTTCAGTCCCGTAGCGCATCTAAGCCTCTTCCCTTAGCCAAGTTGCTTCTCTTTGTGTCTCAGGCTGAGGACTTCAGTTTGGAGCACTCCCTTGTAAGAAGGGAGGTAGGTTGGCTACTGGAAGCAGCTGTTGGTCAGACAGGGGTGGGGCCGAGGGCTTGGAAGGACTGGAAGGCTGAGGAAGGGCACTTGGTGAAGTGGTATCTGGTTCTGACTCCTGGGCTGTGTTCGTGCCCTAGCTGAGTGAGTAGCAAGACTGTTGACCCCCTTGATGCCAGTGGGCTTATTCCTCTCCTGCTTGCGTGTCAGGCATCATTGCACGTCACTGGCTGTGTGGCAAATAGCCAGCTGCCGCAGGGCCTCTGTGGCTTTTCCTACTCACAGTGTGATCTGCTCGCAGTCACCACACTTTTCAATTTGGGAAATGATTTGCAGAGAACTTCTAAATAGACAAAAGTATGAACCACAACAATGTTAAACAACAAGGGCAACAAAAAGGAAAATAAAAAAGAAGTATGAGATTGGCTCTTTCTCCTATTCCTTTGAAACCAGTTGAGGTCCAGTTTTGTTGTTGTTTTTTTTTTAAGTAACTTTTTGAGTGCAGGTAGAGGAGGAAGGAGAGTAAGAGAAGCTGGTATTTGTCTGCTTGCTTGCCTGTGTGCATTTGTGTGTGCACTTTTCAGCAGACTGTGATGATACATAGATGAGTGGGGAAGACAGAAAGTATGGAACTTGGTGCAGTGATGGAGACCAGGCCAGGGTACCCTGCTGGGGAAATAGAGAGAGGTGAAGCCTTAAAGACTGACTGAGTTTACTTTATTATTCTTTTTTTTTTTATTGCCTTTTGTTGTCCTTGTTGTTTTATTGTTGTTGTTCTTGATGTTGTCGTTAGAAATGGAGAGAGGAGAGGAAGACAGGGGGGAGAGAGATAGACACCTGTAGACCTGCTTCACTGCCTGTGAAGCGACTCCCCTGCAGGTGGGCTCGAACCGGGATCCTTATGCCAGTCCTTGTGCTTTGCTCCACCTCTGCTTAACCCTCTGCGCTACCACCTGACTCCCCCCTTTTTTTCTTCCAGGGTTATCACTGGGGCTCGGTACCAGCACTACGAAGGAGTCATGGAGGCTATATTTCCTATTTTGTTGCCCTTGTGGTATTGTTACAGCTGTTGTTGGACAGGACGGAGAGAAATTGAGGGGGGGGAGAGAAATTGAGGGGGGGGAGAGAAAGACAACTGTAGATCTGCCTCACCGCCTGCGAAGCGACCCCCCTGCAGGTGGGGAGCTGGGGGCTCGAACCAGGCTCCTTACACTGGTCCTTTTGCTTTGTGCCATGTGCGCTTAACCTGCTGCGCTACCGCTCAGCCCTCTATTTTGTTTTTTAATGAGAGATACAGAGAGAAAAAGACAAGAACACTGTACAGCTCTGCATTATTATGGTGATAGGAATTGAACCTGGGACCTCAGAACTTCCAGCATGAACGTCTTTTAAATAGCCATGATGCTGTCTTGTCCATCTTTCTCTACCCCTTCCCCATCTCTGTCTCTATCCAAAAGAAAAAAGAAAAGAAAGCGATTCTTCATGCATTGTGCACCTAAGTGGTACTGGGCCTTGAACCCACAGCCTCATGAATTTCAGGTCATGTACTCAATGGGTGAATTGCATCCCTTTCCCTCTCAGGTTGTTATGTACATTTACTTTTTTATTTTTTAAGATTTATTTATTAATGAGAGAAAAGATGGGAGGGAGGAGGAGATGAGGGAGGGAAAGAACAAGAGAAAGAACAAGAACTAGGGCACCCCTCTAGTTCATTTGATACCAGGGATCAGACTCAGGACCTCATGCATGAGAGTCCAGTGCCTTATCCACTGTTCACCTCCGAAGCCAATTACTTCTATTTTATTATTATTCTTTGTCTTTATTTTTACCAGAGCACTGCTCAGCTCTGGCTTATAGTAATGGGGATTGAACCTGGGTCCTCAGAGCCTGTTTGCATAACCATTATGCTGTCTCCCCCACTCCAAATGTTTTAACATGATGCCAGGGCCTTGCACAAGTGTAAGAGCATAGATCGGTTTCCCTAAGCCTACTTTCTCATTCTTTCGCTCTCTTTTTCAATATTTTATGTATTCCCTTTTATTGCCCTTGTTTTTATTGTTGTTATTGATGTTGTTGGATAGGACAGAGAGAAATGGAGAGAGGTGGGGAAGACAGAGGGGGAGAGAAAGATAGACACCTGCAGACCTGCTTCACCGCTTCTGAAGTGACTCCCCTGCAGGTGGGGAGCCAGGGGCTTGAATCAGGATCCTTATGCTGGCCCTTGCGCTTGGCGCCACGTGCACTTAACCTGCTGCGCTACCGCCCAACTCCCTTACTTATTTATTAATGAGAAAGATAGGAGGAGAGAAATAACCAGACATCACTCTGGTACATGTGCTGCTGGGGAGTCAAACTCAGAAACTCATGCTTGGCAGTTCAGTACTTTATCCACTGTGCCACCTCCCGGACCACCATATTTTCTCATTCTCTAGCTTAGAAAGAGGGAGTAGTTAGGCTGGGTGGTAGTGCACCTATGTTACCAAAGATCTGGATTCAATCTCCCAGTATCCACCTGTAGCAGGGAAGCTTTATGAGTGGTGAAGCAGTGCTGCAAGTGCTCCCCTCCCCCCCTCCATTCCCTCTCAATTTCTTTGTGTCTCTATTAAAACATTAAAAAATGGGAGTCGGGCTGTAGCGCAGCGGGTTAAGTGCAGGTGGCGCAAAGCACAAGGACCGGCATAAGGATCCCGGTTCAAACCCCGGCTCCCCACCTGCAGGGGAGTCGCTTCACAGGCGGTGAAGCAGGTCTGCAGGTGTCTATCTTTCTCTCCTCCTCTCTGTCTTCCCCTCCTCTCTCCATTTCTCTCTGTCCTATCCAACAACGACAACAACAATAATAACTACAACAATAAAACAACAAGGGCAACAAAAGGGAATAAATAAATAAAATAAATATTAAAAAAAAAACATTAAAAAATAAACAATGTTTTTAAAACTTATTTTAATGAAAGAGACCAGGGCACTGCTCAGTTCTGGTATATGGTGATGCCCAAGGTTGAACCTGGGACCTCTGGCTCTCTTAACATGCATATCTGATGTGCTACCGCTTTCCTGTCTCCAAATTCCAGTTATTATCTAGTTTGCCCAACAGTAGGAAGCTCACTCCTAGGTTGACCCTGCCACTCTTCACCACTGTGGTCTCTCAGAGCCTTTCACTATGGCACACACTAGTCAGGCAACTGGTTGGGCCCAGAGAGTGGCTGTGGAGCCCAGAGTAAGTCCCTTTCCATTTTTGTTTGTTTGTTTGTTTGTTTCCATTTGCTGTGGCACCAGCCAGTGACTTTCTTTTTTCTTTTTCTTTTTTAAAAATATTTATTTATTTATTTTCCCTTTTGTTGCCCTTGTTTTAACATTGTTGTGATTATTGATGTCATTGTTGTTGGTTAGGACAGAGAGAAATGGAGAGAGGTGGGGAAGGCAGAGAGGGGGAGAGAAAGATAGACACCTGCAGACCTACTTCACCGCTTTTGAAGCGACTCCCATGCAGGTGGGGAGCCAGGGGATCCAACCGGGATCCTTCCGCAGGTCCTTGCGCTTTGTGCCAAGTGCGTTTATTAATCCGATGTGCCACTGCCCGACTCCCCCTTTCCATTTCTTTGGGTGATACAGAACTGGACACTTCACCTCCACTGGTGGTCTCTGAGCACACTGACTGAGTACCCCAAGGTCTTCTAGAGTTTGAGTCCTGGCTCATTCCCCCATTCTTTTTGCATGGCAGCTTCTTCCCTGCCTATGTACTATTTCTGTCCCTCACTGGCAATTCACAAGACAGCTCTTGGTTCACACTGACAGTTCTGTCTAGCTTCCCGCCCTCCAATTCACCAGGCCTTTGGTCTGCTCTTCGTCCAAGAACGTTTTATTTTATTATTATTATTTATTTTTTATTTATTCCCTTTTGTTACCCTTGTATCATTGTTGTAGTTATTATTGTTGTTATTGATGTCATTGTTGTTGGATAGGACAGAGAGAAATGGAGAGAGGAGGGGAAGACAGAGAGGAGGAGAGAAAGACAGACACGTGCAGACCTGTTTCACCGCTTGTGAAGCGACTCCCCTGCAGGTGGGCAGCCGGGGCTCTAACCAGGATCCTTATGTGGGTCCTCGCGCTTTGAGCCACTTGCACTTAACCTGCTGCGCTACTGCCTGACTCCCCCAAGAACATTTTAATATGGAGTTCATAGTTCCCTCAAACTTCTAGGAATTTTTTTTTTCAGCCTGCAGGGTTATTGCTGGGGCTTGGTGCCTGCACGATGAATCCACTGCTCTTAGAGGCTATTTTTTCTCTTTTGTTGCCCTTGTTGTTTATCATTGTTATTATTATTGTTATTACTGTCATTATTGTCATTGTTGTTGTATAGGACAGAGAAATCAAGAGAGGAGGGGAAGACAGAGAGGAGAAGAGAAAGAGAGACACCTGCAGACCTGCTTCATTGCTTGTGAAGTGACTCCCCTGAAAGTGGGGAGCTGGGGGCTCGAACCGGGATTCTTGCACTTTGAGGGCTGCGCTGTTGCCCTTCCCCCCACTTCTAGGATTTCTTTTTTAACTTCCCTGAAAAAAATGTGCAGGCTTTTCTGTAACTGTACCTAATACGTATTTCATCTAAATATTATTTAATGCCCTCGGAGTCTAAAAGTAAACCACCAAACTCAATTTCCTTACTTTTTAAAATAATATCTTATTTGAGAGAATGGTGGGGGCGAGGGAGAATAAGCTTTCAGCTTAGAAAGACTGGTAAGTGGCTTTATTCCCCTGAAGACTTGCAGAGTATTTCATATGTCACCCAAGTATCCTGAGAGGCACTGCCCCACCCCCTGTCCCTTAAGCTGGCTCTCACAGTCACAGCCTGTGGGGAAGCAAGGTGCAGGCTGGGCCACAGGAACTAGAGCAGCTTGTTAGAATGGTGCCGGTCCTTCTTTGCAGCCCCAGCTGCCTCCTGTCTGCACACCTGTTATAGAGATCATTTCTTTTCATCCCACCCAGGGCTGGCCCCATGTTTGCTGCTTGTGCTCTAGTGGGTAGCTGTGCAGCTGGGGGTCCGGGGTCAGAATGAATCACTTCTTTGACTGCTTCTGTGACTCCTTGGATGAACACAGGGTCAGGCTTTGGTGACTGCCCTGTCTCATCCTCTCATTTCTTCCAGTTTTTCTTTTCTTTTTTTTAAAGTATGTTATGACTTTAAAAAATTTTTATTTAAATGTATTATTAGATAGAGACAGAGAGAAATTGAGATGGGAGAGGAGATAGAGAGGGAGAGAGAGACAGAGAGACACCTGTAACCCTGCTTCACCACTCATGAAGCTTGGGGACCACGGGCTCGAACCTGGGTCCTTGCGCACTATGATGTGAGCGCTTAACCAGGTGCACCACTTCCTGGCTTCCAATTTTTATATTCTAAAATATTTTTTTATTTATTGGGTAGAGACAGAAATTGAGAGGGAAGAGGGAGATAGGAAAGGAGAGAGAGACACACATCTGAAGCAGCACTGACTGCTTCATCATTTGTGAAGCCTGCCCCCTGTAGGTGGGGGCCTGGAGCTTGAACCCAGATCCTTGTGAATTGTAACATGTGTTTTCTACCAGGTATGCCATTCCCCCCCCAACTTTTTTCAAGATTTATTTAGTAATGATAAAGGAAAGAGAGAACCAGAGCATCACTCTGGCACATACAATGCCAGGGAACTTGGGACCTCATATTTCTAAGTCCAGTTCTCTAGCCACTGCACTACTGCATCACCACTCATTTATCCTGTTTTTTTAATTTTAATTTTTAATTATCTTTATTTATTGGATAGATATAGTCAGGAGTCAGGAGGGAAGGGGGTGATTTAGAGGGAGAAAGACAGAGAGACACCTGCAGCTTTGCTTCACTACTTGCAAAGCTTTCCCCTTGCAGGTGGGGTTGGGGGGCTTGAACCTGGGTCCTTGCGCATTATAATATATGCACTCAACCAGGTGTGCTACCACCCGGCCCCTCATTTATCCTGTTTTATTTAATCAGACCACATGGGAAAGGGATGGCGATTGGCCAGGATCACTCTACTTGTTAGTGATTGTGTTGGGACTAGAACAGTGATCTGATATTCTCCTCACCCTGGCTGGGCTTTTAACTGATGGCTCCTTCTGTGGAAACATCATAACTGCTTAAGGTTTACTAGAGATAAGAGATATGTCCCCACTATGACCTTCCTAGTCTCAGAGAAGACAGAAAAGTTCCTGGGATGAGTGTTGTGGCCAGTGCCTGGCTGAGGTCAGGGGAACTTTTTTTTTTTTTTTGCTAAGAATATGTATATGTATATATGTATGTATGTATATATGTATATGTATATATGAATGAAAGAGATGTTCACCTGAAGTAGAGAAAAAAAGAGAAGCCAGTGCACTACCCCGGTACATGTAATACCAGGAATTGGACTGGGAAGACAGCATAATGGTCATGCAAATAACTTTCATGCCTGAGGCTCTTAGTTCTCAGGTACACTCCTCAGCACCACAATAAGCCACAGGTGAGCAGTGTTCTTGTAACCAAAAAAAGTCCCCAGCAGTGCACTGGTTAAGTGCACATGGCCTAAAACATAAGGACCGGCATAAGGATCCTGGTTCCAGCCCCCGGTTCCCCACCTACAGGGGGGTTAAAAAAAAAAAAAAGTCCCCCCCCCCAATTTTTTTTTGCCTCCAGGGTTATTGCTGGGGTTTGGTGCCTGCACTAAGAATCCACTAGTCTCTCCTTTTTTTTTTTTTTTTTTTTTTGCCTCCAGGGTTATTGCTGGGCTCAGTGCCTGCACTATGCATCTATTGCTCCTGGAGGCCTTTTTTTCTCTTTTTTTCATTTTGTTGTCCTTGTTTTATCATTGCTGTGGTTATTATTGTTGTCATTAATGTCGCCGTTGCTGGATAGAACAGAGAGGAGGGGAAGACGAAAGATAGACACCTGCAGACCTGCTTCACCATTTGTCAAGCGACTCCCCTCTGCAGGTGGGGAGCCTGAACCCCGAACCGGGATCCTTCCGCCAGTCCTTGCACTTTGCGCCACGTGTGCTTAACCGTTGCCCTACCACCCAGCCCCGTCTCTCCCATTTTTAAGTTTTGTCTCTCTGTGGTGTGTACACCCATCTCTCCAGATTTGTGTCCCACATGGTGCTGGGGCATTCAGAACAGTTCCTGCTGTTAGAGGTTCATCTTCCCCTCCAGGGCCTCCTGAGAGTGGGCGGAGTAGATTGTGTTTTTCATCTAAGGTAGGAGACCTGGCCCACTCAGTTGTTTCGGCCCTAATCCCCAGTGATTTTTGATGTGTTCCTCTAATCCGGATGTGGGAGCCTCTCCAGATATTTATACTTAAATCCAGGACAGGAAATCTCAGCTGGACCGCTGGCTCTGCTCCCTTCTTCGTTGCTCAGAGAGGGGCTGTGGTGGATGGCAGAGGACTGGGGTCCTGCCAGTGAACCTGGGCCCTTTTGTAGACACTAATACTCTCTGGGTCCTGGAACAGCTATGTGGTTAGTTTTCAGTGAGCCTCTGTACCCCGGTGTTCTGGGCTTATTGTCATCTGGGTCATGTCATGTGCAGTATCCTGGTGGTAACTGAAAGAGAGGTGCCAGCCCCCCAAATTCACAAACACCATTTCAGCACATTGTGTTTCTCCTGACCTGGCTAACCTGGGAGGGTGACTGGGTTTGCTGTTGTTCCAAGTGCCTTTTTCAGACAGGGAGATTTGTCCCCCACAACAAATACAACTCTCTCTCAGCTGTGTACCTGCAAAGTGACTCAAATGCAGGTGAAAGTGTGCCAATTGCAGCCCAGGATGTGGTGTAGTGGCTAAAGCGGTGGACTTTTAGTATCAGGTCCTAAGTTTGATACCTGGCATTGAGTATGCCAGAGTGATGCTCCAGTTCTCTCTCTCTTCTTTCTCTCTCATTAATAAATATTAAGTAAAACATTAAGATTTTAAAAAGGAGGAGGAGGAGGCAGTGGTGGTGGAAGTGTGGTCTGCCAGGAAGACAGCTTAGCACTTCATGCAACAGGCTTTCCTGCCTGAGGCCCCAAGGTCCCAAGTTCTATCGCTAGCACCATCATAAGTCAGAACTGAACAGTGCTGTGGTGAAAGAAAGGAGGAGGGAGGGAGGGAGGGAGGGAGGGAGGGAGGGAGGGAAGCAAAAAGGAAAGAGGAAAATAAGGCCAGGTAAGTTTTTGAAAGATAAGGGTCTGCGGTTAAGTACCTTGATAACTTGAGAAGGAGGAGTGGATCTGTAACAAAGGAGGGCCCCAATACCCCTGGACCTTCTCATATGTCTCCCTTAGTGTTTCCAGATTGAAGCACCTGGAGGTGGGCTCTTTTGTGGGTGAGAGAACTTGGGGGCTGCTCTTGCCTGGAGTGTCCTCAGGTTGAATGTTGCCCCTCCTAGCCTGTGCTTTGAAGTAGTCACCACTGACAGGGCACAGGACATCAGCAAACCTCTCTTTCTGGTGTCTCTGCCCTGACAAGAGCCACTTTGTTCTGGGTTCTCTGGGTCACCTGGGATTCAGGCTGTCTCCCACAGTTGCCTCGCTGGGCCCTGGAGCAGGCAGGGGCAGAGCCCAAGACATGGTCATGCTTTGGGGGAGTCAAGTGCCCTTGTGTGGCTGCTTTGCCCTGACACGTGGGAGAGGTCACAGCCACTCAACTTCTCACATACGGTCATGCAGGATGCCTGCACCAGGGCCAGCCAGGGTCATCTTGGCATCTCAGCTTGAGGCATCTGTCCAAAGGATGGAATTTTCTCTAGCAAGAGCTAGATAAAATCAGCTGGTCAGGTTTGGCTGGTTCTGGGGCCCTGTAGGGGTCTTGAGGGTGTTTTTCCAAACTGGCAAGATGAACCCCTGAAAGATGGGGCACTGAGAAGCCCAGATGGGTACTTGGACACAAGTCACCAAAATTACTTCAGAGAAGAAAAACTTCCGGCTGCTCTCTGTTCTCCATAAAATCCTGTTTACACATGTGTGTGCGCACACACGTACACACACATGGACTGTCTGGGCCTGGAGCCAGAGAGCAGCAAGGAGGGTGGGCATCAGACCAGACGCTCAGAGGAGGGTGGGGGTGGGGTGCAGCACTGCTGCTCACACAGACCTTGGGCAGGGGGTGGGGGGCTGGGCCTGAGCAGGCTGAGTGCTTAGAGATGACTATTGGGGAGCCCAGGAAATGGCTCGGAAAATATCCTTATTGGGTATTTGCATCTCCAGCTCTGTTTAGGTTGGCTGTGGAGGGGCTTCCTGAGCCCACTGTGCCTCGTGGGGCAGCCCCAGCCCAGGGAGCCATGCCCTCTGGGTTCAACATGTTAATAATAAAAATAATAATAATAATTATTATTATTACCAGAGTACTGCTCAGCTCTGGATTGTGGTGGTGCTGGGGATTGAACCTGGGGTTTTTGGTGTCTCAGACATGCAAGTCCTTTTGCCACGACCATTATACGATCTCCACAGCCCATGGGCTATCTCTTCAACCACAAAGCTTTTTTTTTTTTTTTTCCTTCAGGGTTATTGCTGGGCTCAGTGCCTGCACCATGAATCCACCGCTCCTGGAGGCCATTTTTCCCCCTTTTGTTGCCCTTGTTGTTGTAACCTCGTTGTGGTTATTATTATTGCCATTGTTGATGTTGTTCATTGTTGGATAGGACAGAGAGAAATGGAGAGAGGAGGGGAAGACAGAGAGGGGGAGAGAAAGATAGACACCTGCAGACCTGGTCCACCGCCCGTGAAGCGACTCCCCTGCAGGTGGGGCGCTCGAACCGGGATCCTTACGCCGGTCCTTGAGCTTTGCGCCACATGCGCTAAACCCACTGCGCCACCCCCGACCCCCCACAAAGCTTTTTTTTAAGACTCTTTTTTATTTTGTTTGATAGAACAGAAAGAAATTGAGGGGGAGGGGAGATAAAGAGTGGGAGAGAGACAGAAACCTGCTTCACTGCTTGTGAAGCTTTCCTCCTGCGACTGTGGACCCAAGTCCTTGTGCATAGTAATAGGTGCACTTAATACAAATGTGGAACCATCTGGTCCACATTTTTCTTTTCTTTTCTTTTCTTTTCTTTTCTTTTCTTCTCTTCTCTTCTCTTCTCTTCTCTTCTCTTCTCTTCTCTTTTCTCTTCTCTTCTTTTCTTCTTTCTTTCTTTATTTTTATTTTATTTTATTTATTTATTTATTTTTTGCACTAATGTACCACACAGCTATTAGTGGTACTGGCTGTGGAATCTGGGGCTTTTTTTTGGGAGGGGGATCATTTTCTTTTAGTTATTCATTTATTTATTATTGGATAGAGACAGAGAGACACCTGCAGCCCTATTTCACCACTTCGTGAAGCTTTTCCCCTGGCAGGTGGGGACCAGGGGCTTTAACTCCGGTCCTTGCACACTGTAATGTGTGTGTTTAAGCAAGTGCGCCATCGCCTGGCCCCCATCTGGGACCTCTTAAAGTCCCAAGTGCTCCCACCATGCCATTTCCCTGTCTCCATTTCTTGCTGTTAGTATCCTGAGGAGTTCCTCCTTTCCCAGCCCTATCTGGAGTCTGGCATTTCTGATGGGTCTCCTGGGTCTCCTGCCTACTTCCCCCTAAACATAATAGACCAAGTCTTTTTGTAGACCAGGCAGATGGCCAGACTGACACATATCAGACCCTCTTTTCAGCAGATGTGGGTGCCAGGGCACCAGGCCAGCGTCAGGACGAAGAACAAGGGCTGGAGGCTCTGGAGGCTCGGCTCGGAGAAGGCCTAGTGGCTGTACTCCCTGCCTTTGGAATCATCTGTAGTCTGCCCCAGCCAAGCACTAACAAGGACCTGCTGTGAGCTGACGTCAGGACAGAGAGGGCCCCATGGGGCTGCCTTTGATGTTTCCCAGGCCTGCCATGGGGGTGCAGGGGGCTCTGAGTGGCAGTCTGGGAATGCAGCATCTCTCCCTATAGCTACAGAGCAGCCCTGGGAGAGGATGCTGGGTCCCTCTGAGTCATCTTGTCTCTCCTCCCAGCTCAGGTTTTTGTGGCTGGTGGTCTGTGGTTGCCACAGCCCCCACGGCCCCTTTCTCTCCCTCCTACCCCCCTCCCCACCTTGTTATTCTCCTCAAGTTCCTCCCCAGTCAGGATCTGGGTCTTGCAAGGGGAGAGCTTTCTACTGCTTTTTCTTTGGGACAGGGTGGGGGTGCCAGCGTTATGAAGCATGCTTTCTACCACTGAGCTATGTCTCCAGCCCCTCTAAAGTTCTTCTCTTCCTCCTCCTCCTCTCCCCACCCCTGAAAAAGAAAAGGGGGGGGGGAGAGTGAAAGAGACCACAGCACTGAAATTTCCTTCAGTGTGATGGGAGCTAGGCTTAAACCTGGGTCATGCACATGGCAAAGGAGCACACTATCCAAACGAGTTATTTTAGTGGCTGTAACACACTTCTTCTACTTCTTCTGTGACTGGTGCTTCACGGCTCCCAGCTGACGTTTTCTGTATAGAAAGAGAGTGAGCAAGGGAGACAGTCTAATGGTTATGCAAAAGACTTTCATGCCTGAGGCTCCATGGTTCCAAGTTTGATTCTGAGTACCATTGTAAGCCAGAGCAAGTTTTCTCCTGTGCAGTGGGGAGCTCCAACCTGGGTCGTACACATGATAAAGCAGGTGCACTGTGCAGGTGAGCTGTCTTGCTGCCCTTCTCTAAAGTTCTTAAAGTGCAAGTCCGTGAGCAGGAAGGACAGTGGCGGTGACAGTGAAGCTAGCACCATGTACTAAGTTAGCTCTGGACAAGGCACATTACCGGTCTTCAATTACAACAGCCTTGTGAAAGACACAGACTATTTCTTGTCCAAGGTCAGCTGACAGAGTAAGCTGGGTAGGATTTAGGTTGAACCTGCCTGATTCCAAACCCTTAACCAATGTTCTCCGCTGCTCCTGTGTAAAAGGTCAGCCTGAACAAGAAAGCTTGCCTACACTTTGACTTATGGTGGGCTTCCTGAAGTTCTGGGTCAAAGGCTCCAAGATTTTGGTGAGCCACAGGTGCCGAGACCCCCTGGGGCCTCAGCCTGGTCTGTACCTATGTGTCAACATTGAGAGGTGGTCGGGAAATGTTCCAGACGCCTCCATGCTTGCCAGCTCTTGCCCCACACTTCCTTTGAGGTTACCTCAGTTCAGCCAGTGTTGGTGGAGCTCCTTTGTGTGCCTGGCATTGTCTGTCAGAGGTGTGTCTGCCTCTCTCCCTGGCTGCAGGCAGAGAGCAGGAGTGCTTGTGGGGTTGGGTCCTCCCAGGGCTGGTGTTGAGTTCCTGGGCAGGGCTGGGCAGAGCATGGGGCTCGGGAGTTGGTTTCCTTGGGTCATGTTCCTGGCTCTGCTGTAGATAAGCTCTTTCATCTCAGGCAAATTTCTTCATCTCTCTTGGCCTCAGTTTATGCATCTGTTCTAGAGCAGGGTTGCACCATGTTGCCCACATTGTACCAGGCCACCCTTTTGTGGGGTGAGAGGAAGTGAATGTAGGTGTTTAAGGTGTTGGGGGAGGCTGGGGGCACTTAGCGGTGCCCAGTGGGGAGATTTGCTTGTTTGTGATGGAGGACTGTTGCACTTACAGTCCCAGTGAAAAGTAAAGTGTGTGTGTGTGTGTGTGTGTGTGTGTGTGTGTGTCACAGTAAACTGGCTCACTTGCATAGTTTGCAGCTTTGCCATGTGTACAGTCCAGGTCCAAGTCCAATCCCCACTGCATTGAAGGAAGCTTTGGTGCTGTGATCTCTTTCACTCTCTACTTCTCTGCCTCTGAGAGAGGGTGGGGAGTAGTGTGTGTGGGGGTGGGGGGTGGCGGGTTGGGGGGAGCTCTGAGCTAGCTGTAGGGTTGTGTCTCTTGGGCTGGTCTCTCCGAGAATGTTGGGAGATGGAGCAGCCCCTGGGGCAGCCGTTCATCAATACCCAGCCCTAGGGAGATCCCCGATTTGTCTCATATTGAACCAGTTCCCACCTCCAGGGAGGGACAGGTTGCTGTCTGTGGCTGGGCTGAGTCTCTAGTGGTTAGGGTGGAGCTAGGCTGGACCCTGTTGTCCTCTTCTTTCTGGGCTCCCCAGCCCATGAGCAGAGCCTGCCACTTCTTGTAGCAGCCCCCACCGGCCTGCTGCTTCTTCCTGGAGTGTGGCCACATCCTCTCTTTTGCCACCGCCCACACCTGGCAGGAGGTGGGTGTTCCAGGCCTCTGCTAGGTGCCAATGTGGTCCAGGAACAAAGCCCAGTGTGTTATACCTGCTGCCGTAACCATGCCACCTGCCTAGCCCTGCCCTGCCGCTCCACACAGGCTTCTCACTCTTCCCTTTGTTCCCACAGCAAAATGCCTTTGCCTATAGTGGTGTCGTCCACCTCCCCACTTCTGGCCCTAACCAAAGCTGAACTGTAGCAGTGTAGGTAGGAGGGGGTTAGATTTAGGTTTAAACAGGGAAACTTGGCTCACCTCTTAGATTAGCACCGAAAAACCAAACCTTGGCTACAGACAGTTTTAGGCACAGAGAGTGGGATGTTGGCGTGGCCCTGGCATGTCATTGGCAGGAGCCTCAGTCCTAGAGACTACTGGTTTCTCCTGTGTTGGAGTGATGAAGTAGCAGGAGAACAATGGACTGCAGAGTGTCTGTGGGTAGGATTCAGAGTGTCTCTTCTTGACCACACCTGGGCTTGGACCCTCAGTGGATACAAGTGTGAATGTAAGTAAGCTTTCTGCAGTGCCTTTGCCTGGCATTCTGGATCCTGGAGATATGGAGGAGAGGGTTGCACGCCTGTATCCCCTGTTCCTCTGCTTGGGCTTCAAGACCTCCTATGATCTGGTCCTGCTGCTCTAAGCCCTTTTCTGGGGAGCCTCCCTGGCATTTCAGCCCACTGTGCCCCCCATTGCTAGGGCTTCTCCCCTCTTCTGTGACTTAGAGGTACCACATACACACACCATTCATAGGGCATGACCATCACCATGTGTTGTGCAATTGCCCTGTGTGTCCTGAGGGGTCCTGTACCTATATCCCACCCTGCACAGCTTAAAAGTTCTTCTGCTTGGGAGTCGGGTGGTAGTGCAGCGGGTTAAGCACACATGGTGTGAAGTGCAAGGACTGGCATAAGGATCCCAGTTCGAGCCCCCGGCTCCCCTCCTGCAGGGGAGTCGCTTCACAGGCTGTGAAGCAGGTCTGCAGGTGTCTATCTTTCTCTCCCGTCTTCCCCTCCTCTCTCCATTTCTCTCTGTCCTATCCAACAACGACGACAACAACAATAACTACAACAACAATAAAAAACAACAAGGGCAACAAAAGGGAAAATAATAATAATAATAATGAAAGTTCTTCTGTGAGGGAGTTGGGCAGTAGCGCAGCGGGTTAAGCACAGGTGGCGCTGCAGAAGATCCCGGTTCGAGCCCAGCTCCCCATCTGCAGGGCAGTCGCTTCACAAGCAGTGAAGCAGGTCTGCAGGTGTCTCTCTCTCTCCCCCTCTCTGTCTTCCCCTCCTCTTTCAATTTCTCTGTCCTATCCAACAACGACGACATCAGTAACTACAACAATAAAACAACAAAGGCAACAAAAGGGAATAAATATATATAAAAAAGTTTTTCTGTGGAGGGACCAGAGAAATTTAGTTGGTGGGGCACATTAGACAGTGTGTCTGAGACTGCTAATTCCATTTCTTGCTCTGCATGTATCACAGTGCTCTTGCCTGACCTGTGTCATCATGCCCCCCCCCCCCAATAATGAATAAAATGAACTTGATTTTCTGACTACCAGAGCTTCACTGGGGCTTTGTGCCTGCACAATTCTACCACTCTGAGCTGAATTTTCTCCCTTCCCTTCCCTTCCCTTCCCTTCCCTTCCCTTCCCTTCCCTTCCCTTCCCTTCCCTTCCCTTCCCTCTTTCTTTTTTTGCCACCAGGGTTATCCCTGGGGCTTGGTGCCAGCACTGTGTATCTGCTGTTCCCAGTGGACAGTTTTATCCTATTTTATTTGCTACGACAGAGAATAGAGAGGAAAGGGGAGATAGAAAGGGAGAGAGACAGACAGACACTTGCAGACACTGCATTGCTCGTGAAGCTTCCCTCTGCCTTGAACCTGGGCCGTTATGTATGGTAATATGTGCAGTCAACAAGGTACATCACCACCAACATCCTTCCTCTTTTTTTTTTTCAGTTAGTGGGTGTGAGGCAAAAAGGAAGAGAGACGGAGGAGGAGGAGGAGAAATAATTCAGGGACAGAATAAGATAGAGAATTTAGCTCTCAAAGCTTCCCTGTGGTTTGGTACTCCCATGTGGCCGCTAGGGGCTTGAACCTGAATCTTCTCATGGTAAAGTGGGTACTCTGTGGCACGAACCATCTTTCAGCCTCCAATAAAATGAGTCTTTAAAAATAGTGTGCCTGTTTTTGTTATGTGCATGACCCAGGTTTGAGGCTGGCTCCTACCACACTAAAGAAAGACCCAGGGAGTCAGGCAGTAGCACAGCGGGTTAAGTGCACATGGCGCAAAGCACAAGGACCGGCATAAGGATCCCAGTTCGAGCCCCCTGGCTCCCCATTTGCAGGGGAGTCACTTTACAGGCGGTGAAGCAGGTCTGCAGGTGTCTATCTTTCTCTCCCCCTCTCTGTCTTCCCCTCCTCTCTCTATTTCTCTCTGTCCTATCTTAACAGCAATGACATCAGTAACAACAACAATAATAACTACAACAATAAAGCAACAAGGACAACAAAAGGGAATAAATAAATAAATAAATAAATAAATTTTTTTTAAAGAAGGGAGTTGGGCAGTAGTGCAGCAGGTTAAGTGCACGTGGCGTGAAGTGCAAAGACCGGCCTAAGGATCCCAGTTGGAACCCCAGCTCCCCACCTGCAGGGGAGTTGCTTCAGAAGCGGTGAAGCAGGTCTGCAGATGTCTATCTTTCTCTCCTCCTCTCTGTCTTCCCCTCCTCTCTCCATTTCTCTCTGTCCTATCCAACAACAATGACATCAATAGTAACTACAACAATAAAACAAGGGCAACAAAAGGGAATAAATAAATAAATAAATAAATAAATAAATAAATTTTTAAAAGCCCCAGTGCTTGTGGTGTCTTTTTTTTTTTTTTTTTACAGTGTAATCTCCGTTTTATTTTTTCTCAAGACTGCGTTTCTTCAGGTCAAAATTCTTACATAGGCTTTGGTGGAGGTCGTGGAGCAGCACCTGCGGGTCTAAACCATGGCTAAACCATGGAGGGGGTGTGCGGTCCTTCCTGGCTTCACAGTCCTTACTGGCTTCACGGGAGCAATTCCTCACCACCTTGCTGTGAATGGCGCAACTCACGCAGCTCTCTCTGCGTGCCCCTCTCCCTCCCTCCCTCTCTCTCCCCTCTCTCTCCATCTCTCTCTCTCTCTCTTACCAGAGCGCTGACCAGCTCTGGTTTATGGTGGTGCGGGGGAATTAAACCTGAGACTTCTGAGCCTCAGGCATGAGATTCTGTTTGCTTAACCATTATGCTATCTACCCCCACCCAATAAAATGTATTAAAATTTATTATCTTTTTTCTCTTTCTATATTATACTTTTATACTTACAGATAGAGAGGCAGAGAGAGATAGTGGTGGGGGCAGCACTGAAGCTTCCTTCAAGATGGTGGGGGACAGGCTCAAAGCTGGGTTGTGCACATAGCAAGCAGAACACCACCCAAGCGAGCTATTTCACCTGTTCTTTCTTTCAATCTGAAAAAGTAGGCATAGAGTAGTGAAGCCCTGACAATGAGAAAGTCAATAAAATAGAAAGGAGCTCAGTGGCAGTTGGCCATTTTGTTGTCTCTGATCCTCCTCGCTGCACTCACTGACACCAGCTGTGTGCACAGCTCCTCCACTCCACCTGCACATAAGGTACCGTGTCTGACAGTGAATGCAGCACCCACTGACCACCGCTCTCCTGTGTCCTCTCTGCAGGTGCACAGGTAGCCATCGTCTTTATTAAAGAGCCTTCATCTCAGGATGCACTGCAAGGGCGCCGGGCACTGCTCCGCTGTGAGGTGGAAGCCCCTGTCCCTGTCCACATCTACTGGCTGTTGGATGGTGTCCCTGTTCAGGACACCGAGCGGCGCTTTGCCCAGGGCAGCAGCCTGAGCTTCACAGCTGTGGACCGCCTGCAGGACTCTGGAACTTTCCAGTGCGTGGCTCGGGACAATGCCACAGGACAGGAAGCCCACAGTGCCAACGCCTCCTTCAACATCAAATGTGAGAACCGGGCATGTGTGCCTTGCCCCTGCTGTACCCTCAGCTATAGAGAATCTGAGGGTACCCCTCTTCTTCCAATATAAGGACAATTAAAGCTAGTCTGCTTTTTCTGTGTGTGGCTAAGAGGAAGTTTAGTTTTCTTTTTTCCAAAAGACCCCCCCCCGCTTCTTTCAAGTCCAGAGCCTATTTCTGTGCTGGATGCCTTTGCAGATGTTGAGGATAGGCAGTGAGGCACAGTCATGCTTGATCTGCCAGAACTGACTGTGCACTTAGTCTCAGTTTCACAGGGCTTTCCCTAGCAGAGCCCCAGGCTCCAGCCCTGGTGTCTCTCCCGCACCCACACCCCCACCCCCCACCCCGCACGCCCTACACCTCTAACTCTGTAATCATGGCCCCTCCTGCAGGGATTGAGACTGGGCCTGTCGTCTTGAAGCACCCAACCTTGGAAGCCGAGATCAAGCCACAGACTCAGGTCACTCTGCGATGTCACATCGATGGCCACCCTCGGTAAGAAGGAACAGGTTACTCTGTATGGCCAGCCATCTTTCCCCACATCTGGACTCTGTTAAGTTGTCCCTTGCTTCTTTATGCAACCAACCCTCTCCACAGGTTGCTCCAGGCTTTCGCACCAGATCCTGGTCACCTGAGGAGGGGTGACACTGTTCTGGAGTGGTCTTGGGTTCTGGGAGATCTAAACTCTTCAGTCTCACTCTGTCCCTGAATTATTCTTTGCCCATCATGCCAGTTACTTACCTCTCCCGGACCTCTCCACCAGCCACCTGGTTCCCCACCTCCCCTCCCTACTGCTGTTTACTCTCTTGGCCCTGCAGGCCCACCTACCAGTGGTTCCGAGATGGGAGCCCCCTTTCTGACAGTCAGAGCAACCACACGGTCAGTAGCAAGGAGCGGAACCTGACTCTCCGGCCGGCCGGCCCTGAGCACAGTGGCCTCTACTCCTGCTGTGCCCACAATGCCTTTGGCCAGACCTGCAGCAGCCAAAACTTCACCTTGAGCATTGCAGGTGAGATGGGTGGAGAGGGAGAGGTATGATGGGTTTGGAGATGCCCCCCCCCACACACTGTCTCATGTATCTATGGTGCTCTTCCTCCCCACCCAGATGAGAGCTTTGCTAGGGTGGTGCTGGCGCCCCAGGACGTGGTGGTGGCAAGGAACGAGGAGGCCCTCTTCCACTGCCAGTTCTCAGCCCAGCCGCCCCCGAGTCTACAGTGGGTGTTTGAGGACGAGACTCCTATCACTAACCGCAGTCGGTAAGACACCAGACAGGGCCTTCATGTGTGTTGGCACAGGTTGTGGGCCACACTCCCCAAGAGAATGCCATTCAGAACCACATGCTAGATCTCTGTGTGTATTACTCCCCATTTCCAGCAGGTGGCAGCAGTATATCTTACTGTCACAAAGTGAGTTCAACAAGGCAGGAGCCTCCAGGAAGGGAATCTCTTTCCAGTTCAAAGGCTGTGTGCATGTGCGTGTGCGTGTGTGTGTGCATGTGTTTACGTTAAATAGAGTACTACACAGCTCTGGCTTATGGTAGTGTGAGGGAATGAACCTGTGACTTTGGAGCCTCAGGTATAAAAGTCTTTCCATAATGCTGCCTCTTCCCCATCTCTTCCATTTTTCCTCTTACCCACATAAGTCTTCTGTGCTGAGGGGACACAGGACCTGAGAGATGACAGTCTGTATAATAAGGTTCAGGATGGCAAGAATTTACACCTTTTACATTAAAAAAAATTTAGAAAAAACGTTGCCCTTTTGCCCTTTTTTAATTTTTATTGTTGTTGTAGTTATTATTGTCGTCATTATTAGCTAGGACAGAGAGAAATGGAGAGAGGAGGGGAAGACAGAGAGGGGGAGAGAAAGACACCTACAGACCTGCTTCACCTGTGAAGCGACTCCCCTGCAGGTGGGGAGCCGGGGGCTCAAACCAGGATCCTTACGCCGGCCCTTGTGCTTGGCACCATGTGTGCTTAACTCGCTGCACTACCTACCGCCCAATTCCCCTACCCCAGTTTTTTATAATTAATTAATTAATTAATTAATTAATTTTTTTCTCCTCCAGGGTTATTGCTGGGCTCGGTGCCTGCACCATGAATCCACCGCTCCTGGAGGCCATTTTTCCCCCTTTTTGTAGCCCTAGTTGTTGCAGCCTTGTTGCGGTTATTATTGCCATTGTTGACGTTGCTTTGTTGTTGGATAGGACAGAGAGAAATGGAGAGAGGAGGGGAGGACAGAGAGAGAGGGGGAGAGAAAGATAGACACCTGCAGACCTGCTTCACCGCCTGTGAAGCGACTCCCCTGCAGGTGGGGAGCCGGGGGCTCAAACCGGGATCCTTACGCCGGTCCCTGTGCTTTGCACCACTGCACTTAACCCACTGCGCCACCGCCCGACCCCCTATACCCCCGTTTTTAAATGAAGCTGTTTTCAGAGGTGTTGGGGAGGTACTAGCCCCTCTGTAGGATGTATGTCCTTGATGAGGCCTTGTGAGGGCACCTTGGCTCCAGGTGTGACCCTGGCCCCTATGGATCTGGCTTCTTAGATTGAAACTTGGGTCCCATTTGACTTCATCCCTAGAAGATCGCCAATAGCACATTTACCATGGCTGTGGGTCGTGGAAATACCTGAGCTAGCACCCTCTCAGCTGGCTACTCCTGACTCAGCAGGAGCCCAGTTCCTCTGTCTCTGGTTGCTGGCTGTTGATTTCTTAAGTCTCTCACTTGTATTGCTGCTCAGCTCACCACCCAGAAGCTGTTGCTTGCAGTCAGACCACTGCCCACATGTGCATGTGAGTACATGCAACACACACACACACATGCAACATACACACACACACACAACAAAACACACACCTGTGTGGCATGTCAACTTCCTTCTATCTCTACTCTTCCTGGAAAATTCTTCCCTGCGTCTCTGACCCTGGTGAAATGGGCTTCTGTCACACTAACTGCCAGAGGGAGGCCCATGGGTCCTTTCTTCCAAGCAGCCCTCTCTCTCCTCCACAGATCCCCTCACCTCCGCAGAGCTGTGGTCTTTGCCAACGGGTCCCTCCTGCTGACCCAGGTCCGGCCGCGCAACGCAGGGGTCTACCGCTGCATCGGCCAGGGGCAAAGGGGCCCTCCTGTTGTCCTGGAGGCCAAGCTTCACCTGGCAGGTGGGTCCCTGGGTCAGGGGGACTGAGCTTGGGGTGCCTTCAGTGTCTGGTGTATAGAGATTAGACTCCTGATTGCAATCAGGGAGCAGGTTGGAGGGCGAGGCAGAGGTTAGTGGGGGTATGGGGTGCAGAGGGCTATAGGGGAGGGTTTGTTCTCCAAGGGCCAAAAGCTGGCTATAGGAGAGCACCAAGTCCCTTAAGCCCCACTTGATTGGGCTGTTCCCTCCCGATCACATCTGAACAGAAATTGAAGACATGCTGCCTTTTGAGCCCCGGGTGTTCACTGCTGGCCGTGAGGAACGTGTGGCCTGCCCGCCCCCCCAGGGCCTGCCGGAACCCCAAGTGTGGTGGGAACATGCAGGAGTGCGGCTGCCTGCTCACGGCAGAGTTTCACAGAAGGGCCATGAGTTGGTGTTCATCAGTACCGTTGAGAGTGATGCTGGCGTCTATACCTGCCATGCAGCTAACCTGGCCGGTCAGAGGCAACAGGATGTCAACATCACCGTCGCCAGTGAGTGCCTGTGCCCTGGAGGTCTCGGGTTTAGGGTGTGATGAATGGAGGCTGCTCTGGTGCTCTCCCAAGACCCCCCCCAGTCCTGGCTCTGCTGGCTCAGGAACAAGTCAGCTGCTGGGAGGGGCCTATGGAGTGGACTTTGGACAGCTGGACTCAGGATGGGACAATAGCCCTTACAGAATGGTGGACCTCTAACTGCAAAGGAAAGAGAGCAACTGACAGGGAGTCTAGATGTCCAGGCCCCACTGTTCTGGCACCCAAGTGAGCATAGGTAGGAGGTCATCTACCCTGTTAGCACTCGGTCTTCTTATTCACAAAATGGGGCTAGTAAGTCTGTTATCTACCCTACAGGATAGTCAGGAAGATCAACTGAAATAAATTTTAAAAAGTTGTTTTGTGTTTTTTTTTTAATTTTTTTTTCTCTGTGGTGGCATTTCCTAACCCATTTCCTCTCATACCATGGCATCTCCCACACGGTTCCAAAACTTGAACCTGGGCCACACACGTGGCAAAGCATGTGCCCTTCTTGTTGAATTATCTCTCCAGTCTTATATAATCACTTATTTTATTTTATCTTACTTTATTTTTTAAACTAGAGCACTATTGAGCTGTGGCTTATGGTGATGCTAGGGATTGAACCCAGGACCTCAGAGGCTCAGGCTTGAGAGTCTTTTTGTATAACCATTATGCTATCTCCTCTACCCATCCATTTTTTGTTGTTGTTTTTAATGTGGTACTAGAGCTTTTTCAACTCAAGAGCTGTGTATGTGCTTTAATACTGAGCCAGGGCCCTGGCCAATATGGTCTTGTGAGGAAGTGAGATAGAGTGAGCACAAGGCATGTTCCACCATCTATGGGAGTTCTATTAATTTAGTCTTTGCTGTCCTCATTCAACCCCAGAGATTAAATCCAGGATCTTACACCTGCAAGACAGATGTTCTACTGCTGAGCCACCTCTCTGGTTCCTACATCTTTTCCAGTCCTTTTTCAGTTTAAAGTCAGTCTCTCCCTCTCCCTCTCCCTCTCCCTCTCCCTCTCCCTCTCCCTCTCCCTCTCCCTCTCCCTCTCCCTCTCCCTCTCCCTCTCCCTCTCCCTCTCCCTCTCCCTCTCCCTCTCCCTCTCCCTCTCCAAGTTTTTCAGCCTGGCTTCTTTCATTTAACTTGACCTCCTTCCAAGGAGCGTGAGTTTCATAAATTCAAAAAATTTTCAATATGGAAAGGACATTTCAGATGAGAAGTTACAGCATTCATTGCTTTTTTTTTTTTTTTTAAACCAGAGCACTGCTCAACTCTGGTTTATGGCGGTGTGGGGGATTAAACCTGGAACTTGAGAGCCTCAGGCATGAAAGTCTCTTTGCATAACCATTATGCTATACCCCCACCCATGGCATTCATTGCTTTTAAGGCACTGAAGCCTCCAAGGCCTACTCTCTTGTGCTCAGATGCCTAACCCAGGGGAAGCTAATATCACATGGCATGAGCCCCACCCCATTGTACACAGACACATGCACGCAACTGCCCCATTCAGCCTTTCTCCATCTGGGATCGGTGTATTGCCTGCCCTGTTGTGGGCATTTTAAAGAACACGAATCCTGGGGCCAGCCAAACAGCCCCTGACTCTGTGTGCTGAGTTTTCCTGTGGCAGCTCATCTGCTCCACGTACTGCGGGCTGGGCTCCTGGGTGTCTGCACTTGGCTGATAGTCAGTAGATGGCTGGCTGTCCCCCATGTCCTCACTCATACCTAGCAGTTGATAGAGGATACTGAGTAAAGTGTCACAATTTTCTTCCATGAGCCACTTCTGCCATTAGCTCAGAGTGGCATTTTAAAATAATGATTCTGTTCTGAGAAGTCTAGAATGGTAGGGGCAAATATTTCACCAGAAAGATCAGCTAGTGGTTCACTGGGGGAGATGTCAGCAGGCCTTGAACAGAAATGGGAGCAGTGGAAGTAAGAGGTGCTGAATTTCAGCATATGTCTTAGAGCTAGAGGAGAGTGAATGTGGTAGAGAGTAGTCAAGGCTAGGTTTTTGGCTTCTGCTTTTTTAACTGATCATGGTGCTTTTTCTTGAGATGGAGAAAACTGGGGTGGGTAAGCTTTAAAGGAAATCAGGTGTTCATTTTTGCACATAGAGAGCTTGAGATACCTGCAGCCCAGGAAGTGACCTAATAGACTTTAGACTCACAAGCATGAGGTCCTGAGTTCAATCCCATGTATCGGTAATGCTTTGGTGCCCCTCTCCCTCAAAAAAAAAAAAAAAAAAAAGCTTGGAATACCTATTAGATGTCTAGTTGGAGATGCCAGTAAACAGTTAGATATGTGAATCTGAAACTCTTAGTAAGTAAGGAATATGGATTTGGGAATCATCTACTTGTGGCACTGAAAGAAAGGCAAGGACTGCATGAGATCATTTATGGCACAAGTATGGTGAAAACAGGACAGAGATCTGAGGACTAAGCCTTAGAACATTACGGTAATAAAAAGAGAAAGGGTTTTGGGCCCAGGGAGATAACAATGGCTTGTGCACCAGGTTTTCTTTCTTTTCTTTTTTAAAAAATTTTTATTTGTTCCCTTTTGTTGCCCTTGTTGTTTTATTGTTGTAGTTATTGTTATTGTTATTATTGATGTCATCGTTGTTGGATAGGAGAGAAATGGAGAGAGGAGGGGAAGACACAGGGGGAGAGAAAAATAGACACCTGCAGACCTGCTTCACCTCCTGTGAAGCGACCCCCTTGCAGGTGGGGAGCCGGGGGCTTGAACTGGGATCCTTACGCCGGTCCTTGTGCTTCGTGCCATGTGCGCTTAACCCACTGCGCTACCGCTACTGCCCGAATCCCTATGGACCAGGTTTGCTTACTTGAGGCCCTTGCGTCACAAATTCAGTCCCTGCCAATACCATAAACTAGAGTTGAGCAATGTTCTGATATATTCCTTTCCCTCTCTCTCTCTCTCTCTCTATCCCCATCCCTTTCATTCTCTATCTCTCACTTAAATAATAAAAATAAAACAAAAAAGTAAAGGCTTTGGCAGCCAAGGAGATGGTTTTATCAGTAAGAGTACAAGATTTATAAACATGAGGTCCTTAGTTTGATCCCTGGCACTGTGTTTGTTATAGTAATGCTTTTTTTTTCCCTTGCCTCCCTTCTCATTTTGTGTTATTAAATAAATTACAGCCCTGGAGGCGATGCAGTGGATATTGTATTGGATTCTAAAACCCAATGTCCTGAGTTTGATCCCTGATAATGAGTATACTAAAGTGATACTCTGGCTGGCACTTGCTCTCTCTCTCATTAATAAATACATCTTATTTATTATTAATTATTATTGTTTTTTTTATTATTAATTATTATTATTATTGCCACCAGGGCTGTAGCTGCAGCTTGGTGCATATATGAAAAATACACAGCTCCCAGTGGCTATTTCTTTCTTTTTTTATTTTCTTTTTGACAGAGATAGGGAAATTGAGAGGGAAGGGAAAGCTTGGGAAGATAGCAGAATGGTTCTGCAAAAAAAGATTTTCACACTTGAGGCACCAAAGTCCCACGTTCAATCCCTGGCACCATCATAAACCAGAGCTGAGCAGTGCTCTGGTAAAGACAAAAAAAAGAAGGCAGGGGAAGGAGAGAGAAAGGGAGGAGAGAGAGACCATTTTATTTTTTATTTTATTTTATTTTAATGAGAGAGTGAGAGACCAGAGCACTGCTCAGCTCTGGCTTATGGTGGGGCTAGAGATTGAACCTCAGAACCTCAGGCATGAGAGTCTTTTGCAGAGAACCATTGTGCTGTATCCCCAGCCCGAGAGATATACTTTCAACACTGCTTGACTGTGAAGCTTGCCTCATGCAAGTCAGGACCAACTCTTTTTTTTTTTTAACATGTTATTTTTTTATTTTAATGATAAAGAGATAGAGAAAGAGAGAGAGAGAGAGAGAGAGAGAGATACACCAGAGCACGATCAGCTCTGGTTTATGGTGGTGCTGGGGATTGAACCTGGGACCCTGGTGCCTCTGGCATGAAAGGACCAACTCTTTAGTGTGTGTGCACTTTGTCAGATGCACCACCACCTGAGCCCCTAAATTAAATAAATAAATCTTTAAAAAATAAAAAAGTACATCTTTAACAATTTCTGGGTGCTATAGGGAGATAGCATAGTGGTTATTCAAAACAGTTTTGTATCTGAGGCTCTAAGGTCTAAGGTTCAATCTCTGACACCACCATGAACCAGAGCTGAGCAGTTTTCTGGTTTAAAAAATATAAATGTATTTCTTTTAAAAGGAAGGTTTCTGTAGTCATTAGAGACTCGACTTTTCAAACAACTCTATGCATTCACAGGTTACCTTTATGCTTTGAGTCGCTGTGTTCTTGGCTAAAAGATAAATATAGGGATGAATAAGCTAGGTAGTTGTGACCATTACAATAACTAAGACAGTGTTCAGAAGGCAGTAGCACACAGACCTTCATAAGGAATAATGCTGCAGTTGTCACCTGAGCAGAGCAGGGATTCTGAATTCAGAGCTATTAGAATTGTAAGCTATTAAAATGTCTTGGGACTGAACCCTTTTTTTTTTTTTTTAAGTTTAAACACTTTTTAAAATTTATTTATTCCCTTTTGTTGCCCTTGTTGTTTTATTGTTGTAGTTAATATTATTGTCGTCCTTGTGGGATAGGACAGAGAGAAATGGAGAGAGGAGGGGAAGACAGAGGGGGAGAGAAAGATAGACACCTGCAGACCTGCTTCTCCACCTGTGAATCGACTCCCTTGCAGGTGGGGAGCCAGGGGCTTTAACCGGGGTCATTACAACAGTCCTTGTGCTATGTGCCACGTGCATTTAACCCACTGGGCTATTACCCAGCTTTGGTTTTGTAGGCATGTCAGTCTACTTTCACTATTTCTTCCCTGTCCCTCTAGCTTTGCCCACATGGCTGAAGAAGCCCCAAGACAGCCAGCTGGAAGAGGGCAAGCCAGGCTATTTGCATTGCCTGACCCAGGCCACACCCAAACCTACAGTCATCTGGTACCGAAACCAGATGCTCATCTCAGAGGTAAGACTGAGGGTAGCCAGCCATTACTGTTGGGAGAGAACCGGTCCTCCCACTGCTATCTGCACTCACCTCCAGGGCACTCACTTTTTCACCCTGAGACTGCCCCCAGGGAGGAGCCTGCTCCTGATCTTGTCTTCTGTGCTGCAGGACTCTAGGTTTGAAGTGTTTAAGAACGGGACCTTGCGTATCAACAGTGTGGAAGTGTACGATGGGACCTGGTACCGCTGTGTGAGCAGCACCCCAGCAGGCAGCATCGAGGCCCAAGCCCGCGTCCAAGTGCTGGGTGAGCTCATGTGTGGGGGAAGAGTGCCTGTCCAGCGGACAGGACAGTAGGTGGGAAGGGGCAGCAGACTTGACCTCAGCTTAGCTCACTGCCTCAATTTCTCCCCTTTCCACCCACTCATCCTCCCTCTGTGGAAACAGAGAAGCTCAAGTTTACACCGCCGCCCCGTCCACAACAGTGCATGGAGTTTGACAAGGAGGCCACGGTGGCCTGCTCAGCCACCGGGCGAGAGAAACCCACTATTAAGTGGATTCGGGCAGGTAAGTAACCAGCTCAGCAGGGGGAAAGAAGCTGGCAGGGCAGTCCACTGGTTTAGTCATGCCAGCTGAGTGCCCTGCACTATGCCCAGAACTGTGAGGATAGTCAAGAAACATGGGGTCAGTTTTTAGTCAGGGAGAAAAAAAGCAGACACAAAAGGAGTCGCTTAGGGTTCTGGCGGTGGCACATCCAGGAGAGTGTACTGTTAGAAGAAAAAGAATCACTTAGAGCAGTGGGCACTATATAAGCTGATCTAAGGCAACGAGTGATTGGACTGACTCAGGTAGTGCTGTAAAGTCTGGTATATTGGTAGAACATCAGACTTACATGGCTGAGGTTAATAGTAAACACACATCTTCATGTCAACTGCACAGCCCGGCTGGGTGTTTGACAATCCAGCTCCCTTGGGTAGGGAGTCTACACAGCCCCTCCTTCCTGCTGTGGCTTCCCCAGACCCCCAGTGAGGTTCCCGGGGTTCACTACCTTCAGTGTTAGAGCTGGGGGTCAGGCCCAGGGCTGGAGACAACAGCAAGCCATACACCTCTCCCGCTCTGGCCACCTCCAGAAAGATCCCTGTCAAGGCTTAACCAACAGAAGAAAAAAAAAAAGATACACAGTCTGTACACAAATAACAACAACAAAAGAGGGACAAAACCCCACACACTAAGGCTAAAATTACAATAAAAATGGTAACTCCCGGGGGTCAGGCGGTAGCACAGCAGGATAAGTGCACATGGCGCAAAGCTCAAGTATGCCAGTTTCAGATCCTGGCTCCCCACCTTCAGGGGGTTCACTTTCTCTCTCCCTCTCTGTCTTCCCCTCCTCTCTCCATTTCTTTCTGTCCTATCCGGCAACAACGACATCAATAACAACAACAGTAATAACCACAACAACGATAAAAACAAGGGCCACAAAAGGGAAAATAAATAAATAAAATATTTAACAAAAAAAGAGGTAACGCCATCGATTTCAACTTAAAAAAATACAGTTACAGCAGTTGGTGCTTTGCCCCTTGGCCCCAACTGGGGTCTGCTCTTGGCCCGTCGGGGGGTCAGGGGGTTCACAGAACACTGCTCAGGCCACTGTGGGGCTCCTCCCTCTCACTTCTTTTTCCTTCTCACCAAAATGGGAAAGAGGGACGGGGAGAGGGGAGTAGTATGAAGGCCTCTGAAAGGGGAGCATGGGCAGAGCTGGGGTGGGGGTGAGCCAGAAATGCACAATGATTGGATTCGCCATCATTTACTCACATAACCCCTAAGTGCTGGAGATTTGAGTTGCTAACTGTCCTCCCTCCTCACTCCTTTTCCCTGTTTTTTTTTTTTTTTAATTGTTGTCTTAAACATCTTTAAGCTAGAGCTTTTTGTTTTTCTTTTCCCTGGAGTGGAATAATTACATATAAAAGGATACACATACTTTTATAACCTCTGATGTGGATTGCCAAATTGTTTTTTAAAGGATTAGGTAAATTTTTATTTTCCCATTAACAGTGAGTATTAGAAGGGCTGTAGGGTCTGAGGAGGAAGCAGACTCTCTGTTCTGTCAGCCTGAAAGAACTCTCTGTGAGGGCTGGGAATGGGACAGCAGATGGAGCTGGAGCCTGGCATGGTATCAAAGAGCAGGACTGGGTTCTAGGAGTGACCACCAGGGGTCAGGAGAAGTAGAACACATACTGTATGGTCTGTGAGCCCCAGGATGCAAGCTCCAGTACTGCTTGGGAACATGAATGGCCCTGGGTGGGAAAGTTCTGTGGATGGTGGAGCAATGCTGTGGTGTCTTTCCTCCCTCCTCTCCCTTTCTACCTTGGTTCCATTGCCTGGCTGTGAAATTTGGGTTTGGCTAGGGGTGGTCAGGATTGGTCACCTGATTTCAAGCAGAGATAGGGGACACTGATTTGGTTCCTTTTTTCTTTTCCTGCAGATGGGAGTAGCCTCCCAGAGTGGGTGACAGATAATGCTGGAACTTTGCATTTTGCCAGGGTGACCCGTGATGATGCTGGCAACTACACATGCATCGCCTCCAATGGGCTTCAGGGCCAGATCCGCGCCCATGTCCAGCTCACTGTGGCAGGTGTGATGTGGCAGGACCCTGGGCTGGTGCTGGACTTTGGGCTAGCATCCTGTCTGTCTCACTGCTCACTGCTTACTGCTCACTGCTCCCTGTCCCTCTTTGACTCTTCCCATCCAGTTTTCATCACCTTCAAGGTGAAGCCAGAGCGCACAACTGTCTACCAGGGCCACACAGCCCTGCTACGGTGTGAGGCCCAGGGAGACCCCAAGCCACTCATTCAGTGGAAAGGCAAAGATCGCATCCTGGATCCAACCAAACTAGGACCCAGGTAGGGTCAGCTTCTTTCCACACCCACTCCATCTCCCCAACAGTCAGCAAAGGTGGGCAGCTTTGTGGCTTCTCTCTTGGCAGGATGCACATCTTCCAGAATGGCTCCCTGGTGATCCACGACGTGGCTCCTGAAGACTCAGGCCACTATACCTGCATCGCGGGCAACAGCTGTAACATCGAGCACACAGAAGCCCCCCTCTACGTCGTGGGTATGGGCTGTGTGTGTGTGTGTGGGGGGGGAATCCTGCTGGCTGATTTTTTTTTTTTTTTAGTTTATTTACCTGTTTACTAATGGTAATGGGATGGAAATAGCCAGAGCATCACTCTGGTACATATGATGCCAGGGATTGAACTTGGGACCTCATGCTTATGAATTCAGTGCTTCGGGGGGCTGGACGGTGGCACAGTAGGTTAAGTGCACATGGTGCGAAGCACAAGGACTGGCGTAAGGATCAGGGTTCGAGCCCCCAGCTCCCCACCTGTAGATGGGTTGCTTCACAGGTGGTGGAGCAGGTCCGCAGGTGTCTGTCCCCCCCATCTTCCCTTCCTTTCTCAATTTCCCCCTTTCTCTCTGTCCTATCTAGCAACAACTACAGCAATAATTACAACGATAAACAACAAGGACAACAAAAGGAAAAAAAAATAGCCTTCAGGAGCAATGGATTCTTCCCAGCGATAGCCCTGGGGGCAAAAAAAAAAAAGAATAAAGAATTCAGGGCTTTATCCAAGAGACTTTTTTGCCTCCAGGATTATTGCTAGGGCCCAGTGCCTGCACTATGAATCCACTGCTTCTGGAGGCCATTTTTCTCATTTTTGTTGCCCTTGTTGTTACTGTTGTTATTGCTGTTGTTGGATAGGATAGAGAGAAATTGAGAGCAGGGGGAAGACAGGGGGAGAGAAAAAGAGACACCTGCAGACCTGCTTCACCACTTGTGAAGCAACCCCCCTGCAGGTGGGGAGCCGGGGGCTTGAACCAGGATCCTTGCACCAGTTCTTGTGCTTCCCACCATGTGTGCTTAACCTGGTGCACTACTGCCAGCCCCTGAGACTGCTTTTTTTAATGTTTATTTATTATTCATTTATTTTCCCTTTTGTTGCCCTTGTTGTTTCTCATTATTGTTGTTGTTGTTATTGATGTCATCGTTGTTAGATAGGACAGAGAGAAATGGAGAGAAGAGGGGAAGACAGAGAGGGGGAGAGAAAGACAGACACCTGCAGACCTGCTTCAACACCTGTGATGTGACTCCCCTACAGGTGGGGAGCCAGGGGCTCGAACCGGGATCCTTTCGTCGGTCCTTGCGCTTTGCACCACATGCGCTTAACCCGCTGCGCTACCGCCCGACTCCCCATGCTTTTTTATATTTACGCTCACAGGTTCTGTGTACCCAGAAGGCACTTAAATCATGTCTGTGGTTGGAGTGGGGACTCAACTGTATTCCGAGCATGCATCACAACAGTTTTATTTTCCGTTCCTGAAGCCAGGCTGCTGTTTATCTAAATATCAGAAAGGGAGAGAGAAAGAGAGAATGTATTTGTGTATCGTAGAGGTGGTTACTCTGGTCCTACCGTGCTTCCCATGGCATGTTGTAGGCTTAAACCTGAGTCCTCACACATGGCAAAATGTGCATTCTACCAGGGAGCCATCACCTGGCCCCCAGGTGGAACTTCAGATGCTAACAGTGAAGTGACAGATTTCTTGGTGGAAGCCATTGGGTTGTGTGTAGAAGTTGTAGGAATCGGGGAGTCGGGCTGTAGTGCAGCGGGTTAAGCGCACGTGGTGCAAAGTGCAAGGTCCAGAGTGAGGATCCTGGTTCAAGCCCCCAGGTCCCCACCTGCCGGGGAGTCACTTCACAGGCGGTGAAGCAGGTCTGCAGGTGTCTTTCTCTCCCCCTCGCTGTCTTCCCACTTCTCTTGATTTCTCTCTGTCCTATCCAGCAACAATAGGGAAAAAAAAGTTGTAGGAATCCTGCAAGGTTTTCCCTTTAGACCTCTGTCTCTTCGTTCCCACAGTGACTCCTGGGGAACTCCAGACCATTGAAACACCCCTAGATTAGACGACTTCTAGAAAGAATGACTCTTGAAGGATTTGCTCTGTGCTAGGCAACTTCTGGGATTCTAAATGAGAAACTTCCCAAAGGCTGCTTTTTGGGTGAGGCCTGGCTCAAGTTACTCAGAAAGCTATTACTGATATTGTGGGCTTATGAATGTGTCTTACACATGTCCCTGTACTCATGTCCAAGAGCTTAGCAGCTTGCAAACCTCTGGTGTCATCTACTTCAGAGTTCTCCATGACTTTAGTGGTCCCCAAGGACCTGGCCCTCATAAAGCTAGGGGAGCATGGGGGTGCTTGCTGAGAGATTTCTAACCAAGTAGAGCATACCCTTTACCATGCATGAGGTCCTAGCTTCAGATTCCAGCTACCACATAGCAACACTTGCACAAGGGAAAGCTTCACAAGCAGTGGACCAGTGCTGCTATGGCTGTGTTGTCTCGCTGTCTCTGTCTCTCTCCCTCTATCAACAAAAGAAGAGGAAGGAAGGAAATCAACTCTTTTGGGAATAGTAGCTCAGGCTTGAAAAATTGTGATGAGGGTGGGGAAGAGTGAAGGTGATGAATCTCCCCATCTCTCTTGCTTTGCGAAGCTATGTGTGCACGCTTAGGGCTGGGCTTGCTTGCGTGGCGCTCACCCATACTGGTCTGTGTATCTCTAGACAAGCCCCTGCAGGAAGACTCTGATAGTTCAGGCAGCCCTCCCCCCTACAAGATGATCCAGACCATTGGGCTGTCAGTGGGTGCTGCGGTGGCCTATATCATCGCTGTCCTTGGCCTCATGTTCTACTGCAAGAAGCGCTGCAAAGCCAAGCGGCTCCAAAAGCAGCCTGAGGGAGAGGAGCCCGAGATGGAGTGCCTCAACGGTGAGCCGCCCACCCCCTCCAGGTGGGAGGTGGTGTCAGGGGTCGGTGTGGAGTGTGTGTTTGTGTCCGCCCCCACCAATAAACCATGAGGGAGATACCTGGAAGAAATAGTCAAAACGGGCAAGCTGGAGCCAGTGCTGAGCTGCCGTCCATGCCCCCAGTGCTGGGTCAAGTGGATTCTCAGGGTCTTGGCTTCTGAGCACCTAGGCTCGAGATTTCCTCTTTGAAGCCTCATGGGCCAGCTTCTCATGTTCCCTAGCCTTCTGCTGGGACCAAACCACAGATTGATCAGTAGACATGTATCAATGCCTGTTGTGCATCTCACGCACCTTCGGGTCTTCCTCCCTCCCTCCCTTCCCCCAGTCTTAAAAGAGTTTCCCTGGGAACTGTCTGTTTCTCTCCTCCCACCCTCCTGTTCTGACTGGGAACTCCTTGGAGACATTGCTAGGTCTCTCCTAAGCTAAGGTCTTCAGGGTCTGGGCCTCCTTGTGAGATCTGCTTTGTACCCGCTGGAGGCTTGGCTTTATGAAAACCATGTGAGAGCGGAAACCCTTGTGCTTCTCTGATGTCCAGGGACCAGTGATACCGATGAGACCTGTGCACTTGGTTCCGTTCCAGAGGTTGTAATTGGCTGTATTGTTGTTCCCCTGCACTCTGAACTCCATTGACTCATTGGTTGGGCTGCCCCCTTTTCTGTTTTTGTGGAACTTGGTGGCTGGATCCACTTACCTAGAGTCAGGGACTAGGGGAGAGAATGGAGGTCCCAGTGATGGCCAGAGTGACAGGTCTTGCCTTGACCTTCTCCTGTGCCCCTGCTTCCCAGGTGGACCTTTGCAGAATGGACAGCCCTCAGCGGAGTTCCAAGAGGAAGTGGCCTTGACCAGCCTCGGCTCTGGCTCTGCTGCCACTAACAAACGCCACAGCACAAGTGACAAGATGCACTTCCCAAGGACCAGCCTACAGCATATCACCACATTGGGTATGTGGCTTCCACCACCACCACCTCGCCTGTCACCACAGGCCACTGGTTCTGTATCAAGCTAGGGTGGGTCTTGTGGCTCTGAGGTCCCTACAGCCTAGACCCTTAGTAATTGTGGAGTTGAGAGAGGGGGCGATCTAGTCGTATGGTCACTCCCACTAATTTCAACAGCTTTTGTTATTTCGGTGTACCATTTACTGGTCTCCTATAGATTCCCCCCCAAAAAAAAAAAAAGCAAACAAACAGAACCAGAACACTACTCAACTCTGGCTTATCATGATACCAGAGATTAAACCTGAGAGTTTCAGGCATGAAAATCTGTTGCATAACCTTTGTGTTGTCTCTCTGGCCTGGTGATTTTCTGGCTTATGGTGGTGTGGGGGACTGAACCTGGGACTTCTGGAAACTCAGGCACGAGAGTCTCTTTGACCAATATGCTATTTACTCCCCCCCCCCCTTTTTTTTTAAGATTTATCTATGGCTGGGAAGATAGCATAATGGTTATACAGAAGGGTTTTCATGCCAGAGGCATCAAGAATCTCAGGTTCAGTCCTAGCACTGCCATAAACCAGAGCTGATTAGTGCTGTGGTACCAAAACAACAACAGAAATGATTTATCTGCATATTTATGAATGAGTGAGAAATCATCAATTTGGCACATGCAGTGCTGCAGATTGAAGTCATGATCTTATGCATGCAAGTCTAACATTATTGACTTGGGTTTCTCCAAGTCTGTGTTTAGCGAGGTAGAAGATAGAGAGATAGAGAGATAGATAAAAGGAGATACCATAGCACTGTGCCACTCATGGAACTTTCCCTGTGCAGATGTTCCCATCCATGTAGTAACCTGGGGCTTGAACCCAGGTCCTCGTACTTGGAAAAGTGTGTGCTGAACTGGATGAGCAATGTAATCCCCCTGTTGGTGTGTGTTTTTTGTTTTGTTTTGTTTTGTTTTGTTTCCCCAGAACACTTCTTAGCTCTGGCTTATGGCGGTGCTAGGGACTGAACCTGAAACCTCACAAGAGTCAGTTTTGGAAGTCTTTATGCAAACCATTATACTATCTCCCTAGCCACCACTACTTTTAAAGATTTAGTTAGTAATGAGGAAGTGCAACCTGAGCTCAGCACTGTTCTCTGGCTTACCTGTGCTGGTACTTGAACCTATAAATCCAATGCTCCACCCACTGAGCAACTTCCTTGGGCTGTTTTTTTGTTTTTATTCCCCTCAACTAAAGATGACCTTTCTAAGAAAAAGTATAAAAGTATGGATTTGTGCTAATTAAATTTTTCTCCATGCATATTTTTAAAACCTAACTACTAGAGCATATTTACATGAACCACTTATAATGTCCCCCTAACTTTAGCAAACACTGAATATTTTTTCAAAGATTTATTTATTTGTTAATGAGGGAGAAAAATCCCGGAACTTCACTCTGACACTTGGCAATGCTGGGGATCAAACTCATGTTACTAAGTCTAGCACTATAGCCACTGCACCACCTGCTGGCCACAGACAACACCATTAATCAACTTCTTCACTGTTGGAGACAGTAGAGCCCAGGGAGGAAGGGGGAGTAGTTTGCACCAGGGTCACTGCCCCATCAGGTGAGTGGGGTGTTGCAGAGACTCCCTAGTGTGTGAGAGATGGGACTGGAGGCAACTTCCTCCACTTGAATGAAGGTGACTGGCTGACGCAGACCTGTACCCACAGGGAAAAGTGAGTTTGGGGAGGTGTTCCTGGCGAAGGCACAGGACTTGGAGGAGGGGGCGGCGGAGACCCTGGTGCTGGTGAAGAGCCTGCAGAGCCGAGATGAGCAGCAGCAGCTGGACTTCCGGAGGGAATTCGAGATGTTTGGGAAGCTGAACCATGCGAACGTGGTGCGGCTCCTGGGGCTGTGCCGGGAGGCCGAGCCCCACTACATGGTGCTGGAGTATGTGGACCTGGTATGCTGCTGGCTGTGCCCTGACAAGCTGGGGTGGGAGCCTATGGAACCTTGTCTCCTGTGGTCTCAGCTGAACCAACATGCTCAGCTTCCTCCCTTCCAGCTCTCCACCACTTGCCTTTCCTTGCTCAGCACCCCACCTTCCCATTGGCCAACCCTGTGTCTGGGCGATTGGTCCCTAGTTCTTCCAGACTTCTTAATCTGCTTGAATGCCTTCCAGCTGTCCTCCCTCCTTCTCCATTTCTTTGGTTTTTCATTTCTTCCTTTTCCCCAAAACATGTCTCCCCTAGAAAATTTAGACTTTTAATGAATGTCCTTCATCTCTGACACTCCTACAATTCAAAACAGCAAGGTTGGTCCAGTCACCAGCTTTCTCTTTGCACCCCAGTTACCGCACATGGATTGGCTCCCTAGTTGATCCAGGCCTAATCTCCTCGGTTCTCAAACTGGTGCTTATCAGTTTCCCCAGCTTATGGGGGTGGGGCAATAATCCTTAATCTTCACATAGCAATTGCTTCTGAGTGCTTTTGTTTATATTTATGCTGCTGCTGCCCCTCACCCCCCATTGGTTGATGGCTGTTAGATTAAAAACAGGTTCCATCCCAGGGGACCATAAACACAGACTCTAGGGGCTGAGCCTTTCCAGTAGTTCCCTGAGGGCAGAAGCTCTCTCACCCACCTGTCAGGGGGACAGCCCCTGAATGTAGGAATGGTATCTTTCTGATTGAAATAGTTTCTCAGAGGAAGTATCCTGTATTTGTTATTTTATTTTATTTAGAGAGAAAGAGACACCCTACTGCTCAGCTCTGGCATATGGTGGTGATCCATCAAACCTGGGGCCTTGTTGCCTTAGGCATGAAAGTCTTGTGTAACCATTATGCAATCTCCCCCAACCCTATGGTTTTATTTATTTTTAAAATGTGTTTTTCAGGGGGGTCAGGCAGTAGCACAGCGGGTTAAGTGCACGTGGCACAAAGCGCAAGGACCGGTGTAAGGGTCCCGGTTCGAGCCCCCAGCTCCCCACCTGCAGGGGAGTCGCTTCACAGGCAGTGAAGCAGGTCTGCAGGTGTCTATCTTTCTCTTCCCTTCTGTGTCTTCCCCTCCTCTCTCTATTTCTCTCTGTCCTATCCAACAACAGAAACATCAATAACAATGATAAAAAATGTTTTTTTCTTTTTTAAACAATCTTGGTTATTAAAAGAATTTTTTTTTATCTTAATGGTAGAGCTACAGAGAGACACCAGAGCCCTGTGCAGCTCTGGTTTATGGTGTTGCTGGGGATTGAACCTAGGACTTGGAGCCTTTGGCATATAAGCCTTTGTGTATAACCATTATGCCATCTCCCCCACTCAGTTTCGTATATATATATATTTTTTTATTTTTAAATTATCTTTATTTACTGGATAGAGACAGAGAAATTGTTAAATAGAGAGACGGAGAGATATCTGCAGCCCTGCTTCACCACTTGTGAAGTTTCCCCCCTGCAGATGGGGACAGGGCTTGAAACCAGGTCCTTGCACACTGTAGTGTGTGCTTTATTTATTTTTTTTAAAGACTAACTTACTCATTTATCATTGGGGAGAGAAATAGAGTATCGCTCTGACAAGTGATGCTGAGGCTTGGACTCAGGATCTCATGTTTGAGAGTCCAACACTGTATCTAGGTCACATGCTATATAAAGACTGCTAGTCTTTCCTTTGGGGAGGTGGTGTGACTGGAGGTCAGTCCAGGGACTCTCAGCCCTGTCCAAGCTTCATCCTATACACCTGGTCCCATTGATGCTGGGTCCATGAAGACCGGGCTCTGGTCTGACACACACCCTTGGCCTTTCCTTTAGGGAGATCTCAAGCAGTTCCTGAGGATTTCCAAGAGCAAGGATGAAAAATTGAAGTCACAGCCCCTCAACACTAAGCAGAAGGTGAGGACAAGGAGGGAGAGGTGGTCCTGAGGGTTGACAGGGTGAGGGGGGGAGTAGCCAGTCATGGTAACGGAGGTCTCAATAAAGGAGTGCCCCTCAGTCAGTACTTTGCATGTGTTCTCTTAGGGGTGTCCCAGTGATACTCTGAAATAGTTGTCACTGTCCCCATTTTGCAGATGAAGTAAGTGAAGTAGAGAGGTTAGGGACTTGCCTCAGCTTGTGCAGCCTGCAGGCACCTACCTGTATGGCCGCCTTATCCTGTGTAGGAGGGCTGCTTTGCCCCTGACTGCTGAAGCTGACCTGAGTTGAGTGAGCCACAAACACCTTCTATGTTTTCTTTTTATCCTGAGCATTTTAGATTTGATAAGAGAGCTGCAGTAAGTTGGATTCCACACTGTCCAAGGAGATTGTTTGACATCAGAATTGGGGGTGGGTTGCTATTAAAGGTACATATTTCTGGACCATGACTGGGCGTACCTGGCTGCATGTAGCCAAGTGTGCTTCTGCAGCTGCTAGGTGTCCTGAGTGTTGGGGACTGTCTTGTGACTGAGATGTCTAAGTCTCACCTCTGTTGTTGGCACACTTTTACTCTCCCTTGGGCTGTTGGCTGCCCACCCTTTCCTTTTGGCTTCCTTCATGCCCCCGTGGAGTAAAATAATGCAGAGAACACCTTCTTTATCTCAACAGCTTCCTTTCCTCCCTCCCCTCTGAAATGGAACCACCTCTTTCTACTCTACTGGGCACTCTGCTTCTGAGCTGGCAGCAAAGTCACTTCATAAAGCAGCCAAAGCTCAGAGAAGGTGGACAGAATGCTATGATTCGTCCTTGCTTTCCTTGCCTTGTAGGTTGACACATGCCAAAGATCCTAGAGGCAGGGCAGTAAGGCTTGGCTTGTTGATCACACAGGTGAATGGGACCCTTAGTTGCCCTTGTTCTGTTTGGGGAAGTGGGACTGTGCCCTTCAGGATGCTTATACTTTGGGTGAATTTACTGAAGCCCCGGCAGAATAAGTGTAAGGACCCTAGAGATCTCAAGTCAGGACTCTCACTGAACCAGTATATTTATTGAGTCAGTCATGACCCTGCGGGCCCCTGGGGTTGCAAAACAAAAACTGCAAGGTATCCAGAGGGGGCAGCTTAAGTAAATGAAGGTGTTATGTGCTTACAGACTTCAGGAAAGAAATGGGAAGTGAGTGGGACACATGAATTAAGAGAAGTTGAAGACATCCATGTCATTAGGTGGGCAGTGTGGTTTAACAAAAATTTCCTGGTACAGAAAGCCACTTGAGTTCAGTTGTCAAGGACAGGAAGTGCTTGAATGGCAGGAAGGGAATGGCTTTAGGAGAAAGGGGAGTCAAGGTAAGTTTCCCTGTCTGGAACCAGAGTTGATAGAATGACAAGAACTCATTTACCTCCAGTCACCACATGACCTAAAGGACTCTTGTGTGGCTAAAAGTCAAATCATATTCGGATTCCATACTTGCCAAGGGCAATACTTTGTATCAGAATTGAGGTGGATTGCTTTTAAAGATTTCTAGGCCATGGAACCTCACCTCCCCAGATCCCTACCCCACTAGGGAAAGAGATGCTGGGGCTATGGATCGACCTGCCAACACCCAATTCCAGTGGAGAAGCAATTACAGAAGCCAGAACTCCTACCTTCTGCACCCCCCCCCCCCAAATAACTTTAATCCATACTTCTAATGGGGGACGCCGCTATATTCCATCGCTGGGGAGCCAGAGACGACCCGAACTGCCCCTGCGGCTATAGACAGACTATGACCCACATAGTCAACGACTGCCACCTCTCCGGATTCAAAGGAGGTCTCGAAACTTTACATCAGGCTCAACCTGATGCTGTTGACTGGCTACGGAAGAAGGGCAAACGCTAGAAGAAGAAGATGGGGGAGAAGTGATAGGAGGAAGAGGATAAGAGCACTCTGAACCCCAGCTCCAACAGGTCCCAGAGAGAGGGGATGAAAAAGAGAGAAATATTTGGATGTAGTAATAAGGTGATGTGTGGCCTGCAGGGGAAGAGAGGACTGGACCTGGAAGAAAAAAAGGGGGCAAATATGTACAAATGTTAGACAGATAGTTGTTGAGATGACAGTTAATCCATATCTGCAACCTTGGGAGAACCACAGTGATTTGCAGTGGAGGGACTTGGGATTCAGAACTCTGGTGGTGAGAATGGTGTGGAATTATACCCCTGTTGACATGTAATTTTGTAAATCAACATCAAATTGTTAATAAAATTTTTTTAAAAAAAAATAGGAAAGCCAAGAAAAAAAGATTTCTAGGCCATACCTCAGGCTGAGAGAGTAAGTGAAGACTTGCCTTTTTCTTTAAGTTTTTTTTTTAATACTTATTTTATTTATTTCCTTTTGTTGCCCTTGTTGTTTTATTGTTGTAGTTATTATTGTTGTTGTCGTTGTTGGATAGGACAGAGAGAAATGGAGAGAGGAGGGGAAGACCGAGAGGGGGAGAGAAAGATAGACACCTGCAGACCTGCTTCACCGCCTGTGAAGCAACTCCCCTGCAGGTGGGGAGCCGGGGTTCGAACCGGGATCCTTATTCCAGTCCTTGTGCTTTGCGCCACCTGCGCTTAACCCGCTGCGCTACAGCCCGACTCCCTTGCCTTTTTCTTTTTAATTTTTTAATATATATTTATTTTCCCTTTTGTTGTCCTTTTTTTGTTTTGTTGTTGTTGTAGTAATTGTTGTTATCATAGTTGTTGGATAGGACAGAGAGAAATAGTGAGAGATAGGGAAGACAGAGGGGAAGAGAAAGAGAGACACCTGCAGACCTACTTCACCGCTTGTGAAGCGACTCCCCTGCAGGTGGGGAGCCAGGAGCTCGAACCGGGATCCTTATGCTGGTCCTTGCGCTTTGTGCCACATAGGCTTAACCCGCTGCGCTACTGCCTGACTCCTTTTTTATATTTTTAAATTACAGAATTACATGTCGACGAATTTGAATCCACACCATTCCCACCACCAGAGTTCTGAATCTTCACTCTCCCCACTGCAGTCCACCACAGTTGCCCAAAAGTTGTAGACATGGGCCAACCATCTTCTCTACAACTATCTGTCCACATTTATACAAAGTTACCCCTTCTTTTCCTGACTCAATCCTCTCTTCCCTTCTAAATCACTCATGACATCAAAGCTACCTCCATATGTCCCTCTCCTTTTCCTTCTCTCTCTCTGGGTGCTGATGGAGCTGGAGTGTAGAGTCCTCTTATCTTCATCCTATCACTTCTCCCCTGCTGGGAGTATGGATCAACGTTATTTATGGGGATCGGAAGGTAGGAGTTCTGGCTTCTGTAGCTGCTTCTCCACTGAGCATGGGCATTGACAGGTCAATCTATAGCCCCAGCCTGTTTCTATCTTTCCCTAGTGGACCAGAGCACTGGAGATGCGAGGGTCCAGGATACATTGATGAGATCATCTGCCCAGAGACGCTGGGGTGGAGTCATGGTAGCATCTGCAGCCTGCTATCTGGAAGGTGGCATGACCTGAGGTTGGATGAGAATGTTGTCTGAGAGAATGGTGTCAGAGTGGAGCACCAGATTTGAAGAGTTGCGAGGTTGACTTCTCAGGCTGGTATCTCAGGTTACAGTCCCCACAGTAGGATTTCAATAGCAGCATAATGTGGGGTGGCAGCACCAGTAGCGATTTGGTTAAAGTTGGCAGGGTTGGTAAGGCGGTAAGGAATCATAGAAAAGGAATTTCAAGAAATATGGGCATATCCAAGAGGTATCAGGACTAGGAGAAATGTAGGTCTTAAAGAGGATGGAAGAGGTTTCTTATAGTCTTAGATAAAGTTAAAATATCAATAATTAATTTTTATAGCCAGGTTAGTTGGGGAGCTAAGTATCTGTGTTATTATATTTAACTTCACTATGATCTGAACCCTTCTAGTAATATCCAAACCTCCTTGTATTTTAAATACTTACAAGGTCAAAAGGTCTTGACCTATTAGGCCCTAAAGCTGTGATTGATTTAGATGTTTGCAGAGCTTTATTTTCTGATATATTTTTAGAGATCCATAAACAATCCCCTTATCAGAGTATGATCATTTTGCAAATCTAAGATAAATATTAGCAAGAGCTAGTATTTATGCTTAGGGCTATAGTCTAGGCAGTTGAGGAACTTGATATTAAATCTATTCACCCCTCCCGCATGTCATATTGCTAGTGATAGGACTAAATAGTGATGAAACTAGAGAGAGTTTCACATCTTCCCCGCCACCAAAAAAGTCTGTGCTCCCCACCCCCAGGTAACCACAATAGTTTTCCTATTTTAAATATGGGCTGTGTTGTGTCTGATTGTTTATTTTATGTATGTATGTATGTTTAGTTCTCTAAATTCATCATATGAGTGAGACCATCCTATAGTTTTCCTTTACCTCCTTGCTTATTTCACTAAGCATATTGTTCTCAAGTTTTATCCATTTTATCCCAAAGGACATAAAATTGTCTTTTTTATTGCTGAGTAATAATCCATTGAGTATATGTCCCATAACTTTTTAAAAATTTTTTTACTTATTCATGAGAAAAATAGTAGGAGAGAAAGAACCAGACATCACTCTGGTACATATGCTGCTGGGGATCGAACTCAGGACCTCATGGTTGAGAATCCAGTGCTTTATCCACTAAGCCACCTCCCAGACCACCCATAACTTTTTAAACCAATCATCTGTGGAGGGAGATTTTGGTTGCTTCTAAATTTTTGCTATTGTAGATTATGCTGCTCTGGACATGGGGTTGCATATATCCCTTCCAATTAGTGATATTATCTCTTTTGGATAAATGCCTAAGAGTGGGATTGTTGGGTTGTAAGGTAATTCCCATTTGTATTTGCTTCAGGATTCTCCATACTGTTCTCCATAATGGTTGTACCATTTTGCATTCCCACCAGTAGTGTATTAGAGTTCCTTTCTCTCCACATCCTTTCCAACATTTATCTTCTCCTGGTTTGTTGATGAAGGCCATTCTTACAGGTGTGAGGTGGTATCTCAGTGTGTTTTTAATTTGCATTTCTCTGGTGACGAGTGAATTAGAGCATTTCTGCATATGTCTGTGGGCGATGGTTATCTCTTCTTTGGAGAACTGTCTATGCATGTCCTCTGCCCACTTTTTCATAGGGTTGTTCTTTTTCTTTTTGTTGAGCCAAATGAGTTCTATATAGATTTTAAAAATATTTATTCCCTTTTTTTGCCCTTGTTTTATTGTTGTAGTTATTATTGTTGTTGTTATTGATGTCATCGTTGTTAGATAGGACAGAGAGAAATGGAGAGAGGGGGAGAGAATGATAGACACCTGCACACCTGCTTCACCGCTTGTGAAGCGACTCCCCTGCAGGTGTGGAGCCGGGGGCTGGAACCAGGATCCTTACGCGGGTCCTTGTGCTCTGCGCCACGTGTGCTTAACCCGCTGTGCTACTACCCGACTCCCTATATAGATGTTTGATATCAAGTGCTTGTCTGAAGTATAATGTGTGAATATGTTCTCCCATTTGCTGGGTTTCCTGTTTATCTTTATGGAGTTTTCTTTTGATGTATGGAAGCTTTTTAATTTGATATAATCCCACTTGTTCAATCTTGCTTTTGTTTCCTTTGCCCATGGTGGGGTGAAGTCTCGAAATATGTTTTTAGTGTTAATGTCATGAAATGTTTCACCGATATATACTTCTATGTATTTTATACTTTTAGATCTGATATCCAGATCTTTGATCCACTTTGAGTTAATTTTGGTGTATGGTGTTAACTGGTGGTCTAGTTTCATTTTTCTACATATGACTGTCCAATTCTGCCAACACCATTTGTTAAAGAGACTTTCTTTTCCCCAATGGCCCTTTTGTCATATATAAGGTATCTGTATATGTATGGATTGAGTTCTGGGCTCTCTGTCCTATTCCATTGGTCCATATGACCCTTTTTGTTCCAGTACCACACTGTTTGGATTACTACTGCTTTGAAGTATAACCTAGAGTCGGGTATTGTGATGCCTCCATTTTTCTTCTTTTTCCTTAGGAATGTTTTTGCTATTCGTGGTTTTTTAAAGAGTTCCACACAAATGTTTGAATAATCTGTTCAATTTCCTTGAAAAATATCATTGGAATTTTAATAGGGATTGCATTGAATTTATAGATTGCTTTTGGCAAAATTGCCATTTTAATGATATTCTCCCAATCCATGAACAGGGGATGTTCTTCCATTTCTTTGTGTCATCCTCTATTTCTTTTAACAGTGTCTTACAGTTTTCCTTAAAAAGATCCTTTACATCCTTTGTCAGATTTATTCCTAAATATTTGATCTTCTTGGGTTCAATTGTGAATGGTATTGCTTCCTTCAGTTTCATTTCTTCTGACCTATCTTTTGCATAAAGAAATGCCACGGATTTATGGGTATTGATTTTGTAACCTGCCACTTTTCCGAATTTATTGATGATTTCTAGTAGTTTCTTGACAGTTTCTGGAGTCTTCTAGGTATATCAACATATCATCTGTGACTAATGAGAGTTTAACTTCATCCTTTCCAATTTGTATTCCTTTGATATCTCTTTCTTGTCTGATTGCTATGGCAAGAATTTCTAGGACTATGTTGAATAAAAATTATGAGAGTGGGCACCCTTGTCTAGTTGCTGATTTTAGGGGAAAAGCTTTTAATTTTTCCTCATTGACTATGATGCTAGTCGTGGGTTTATCATATAGAGCCTTTATTATGTTAAGGAATTTTCCTTCCACTCCCAGTTTCTCGAGGGCCTTTATCATAAATGGATGTTGTACCTTGTCAAATGCTTTTTCTGCATCAATTGGTAGAATCATGTGATTTTATCTTTCCTTTCATTGATATAGTGGATTATGTTTATTGACTTACGGATATTAAACCATCTCTGTTTCCCAGGGATGAGTCCCACTTGATCTTGGTGGATTATTCTCTTAATATTAATGTTGTATTCGATTAGCCAAGAGTTTGTTGAGGATCTTTACATCGATATTCATCAGGGATATAGGTCTATAGTTTTTTTTTTTTTTTTTTTTGGTGGGTTCCTTTCTTGCTTTGGGGATCAGGGTGATGTTAGCCTCATAGAATGTATTTGGGAGTGTTCCCTCTATTTTCTGGAAGAGTTTGAGAAGGATGGGTATTAGTTCTTCTTGGAATGCTTTGTAAAATTCATTACTATAGCCATCAGGACCTGGGCTTTTGTTCTTGGGTAGGCTTTTGATTATTGTTTCAATTTCTTTACTAGTGATTGGCCTGTTAAGTTTATTTACTTCCTCTTGTGTCAAAGTTGGTAGTGGGTATGACTCTAGGAATGTGTCCATTTCTTCTAAGTTGTCAATTTGGTTCCATACAGGTGTCCATAATATTCTTGCATAATCTTTTGAATAATCTCTGTCTCATCAGTTGTAATATCTCCTCTTTCGTTTTTTAGTGATTTTACCATAGCATTCTCTCTTTTCCTCTTGGTGAGTGTAGCCTAGTGGCTTATCTGTTTTATTTATCCTTTCAAAGAACCAACTCTTGGCTTCATTAATCTCCCTAATGGTCTTCTTGTTTTCTATTTTGTTGATTTCTGCTCTGATTTTGCCTAATTCCTGTATCCTGCTGACTGTTGGTTCTTTTTGTTGCTCCACTACTAGTTGATTGAGGTGGGTTGTTAGATAGTTTACTAGTGATTTCTCCTGTTTATTAATGTGGGCCTGTATTGCTATGAACTTCTCTCTCAGCACTGCTCTTGCTGCATCCCGTAAGGTCTGGCAACTGGCTTCTTCATTTACACTAGTATCAAGATAATTCTTAATTTCTTTTTTGATCTCTTCAATGACCCATTTATTCTTCAGCAGCATATTGTTTAGTCTCCAGGCTTTGGGGAAATTTCCTTTCCTTGATTTCTAGTTTCATGCCTTCTTGGTCTGAGAGGTTGCACTTTGTAATTTTAATATTTACATATCTGTTTAGACTGTCTTTGTGGCCCAGCATATGGTCAATCCTTGTAAATGTTCTGTTGTTTTATCCGGGCTGGCTTCACGGGCGGGTAACAGAGACTCGAGGACACACGGCTGGGCTGAGAAGCTGTATATCTTTATTCACGAACAGGCAAATCACCACACCATGTGCTTTTCTCCATCATCCTCTCTCCGCTGCTGCTACTGGGACTTTGCCCGTCCTTAGCATACGGGGCGGGGAGAAAGCGGGGCGCGAAAGTAGCAAGGGCCAAACCAATTCTTCTCAGAGGTCGGGGGGGGGAGGAAAGAACATACCAACAATTCCCCCTTCTGTTTTTAACTAAATGACCACAGTATCAGGGGTGTGGGGTGAACAGAAACCTATATCGTACAGGTATTTTCAAAAGAGAAACTGGCACAAACATGGAGAAACATGTAAGCAAGTAACAAGAACCAGTGTGCTGCCAAGGGAAGGCCTGAGGGGGCCATTTTTTGCCTCTGGGCAAAACTTTTATCAGAGAGTAGGATAGCTGTCCCTGCCCTGTTTTGTGATTTATTAGCTTGGAACATCTTGCTCCAACCTCTTCTATTCAGTTTCTGTTGGTCTTTTCTTTGGATGCTTATTTCTTGAAGACATATAATGGATGGGTCCCGTTCTTGAATCCATTCAGCTAGTCTGAATCTTTTACAGGTGAATTTAGGCCATTCACATTTAAGGTGATAATTGATATATGTAGTTTACTTATGTCCATTCTAATTTTTGTTTTAAGTTTATTTTAAATTTTTGCATCTTTGCCCATTTGTTTCTATCTAACCTATTGTGTGGATGAGTTTCTGTAGTGAATTCATCACTAATTTTTCTTGTGATCTCTGCAAATATCTGTTCCCTGTTTTGTTTTGTGGTTCCCCTGTGTGTAATAGCTAGTATTGTGTATCTTAAAAATGTTTTTTTTTTTTTAAACCAGATACAAGTTAGTGTCTACGTTGTTCTTTCTTCTGGTTTCCTTTCTTTCTTTCTTTTGTCCTTGTTGTTTATCGTTGTTGTTATTGCTGTCATTGTAGGAGAGGACAGAAAGAAATTGAGAGAGATGGGGAAGACAAAGAGGAGGAAAGACACCTGCAAACCTGCTTCACTGCTTGTGAAGTGACCCCCCTGCAGGTGGGGAGCCAGGAGCTCGAACCGGGATCCTTACCCTGGTCCTTGCACATCGTGCCATGTGCGCTTAATCCGCTGCGCTACTGCCCAGCCCCCAAAAGTTTTTTTTTTTAATTTATTTATTTTTATTATTTATTTATTCCCTTTTGTTGCCCTTGCTGTTTTATTGTTGTAGTCACCATTGATGTCATTGTTGTTGGATAGGACAGAGAGAAATGGAGAGAGGAGGGGAAGACAGAGACGGGGAGAGAAAGATAGACACCTGCAGACCTGCTTCACCGCTTGTGATGCGACTCCCCTGCAGTTGGGGAGCCGGGGGCTTGAACTGGGATCCTTACACTGGTCCTTGCGCTTTGTGCCACCTGCGGTTAACCTGCTGTGCTACAGCCCAACTCCCTTTTTTTATATCTTTTTAAAAAAATTATTATTATTATTATTATTATTATTTATTTCCAAAAGTATTTTTTAAGTTGATCTTGATTAACAGACATTTGATAAGGCTTCTTTGCCTTTTAATTCCCTCCCCTTTTTGCTTGTTCTTTCCTGTTTTACTATGTTTTTGTTTCTAGTCTCCTGCTATTCACCTCGCTGAGAATGTGTGTTCCTTTGTTTCCTCCTTTCCTGTAAGACTCCATTCCGGATTTCTTGTAAGGTGGTTGATTGTGGCAAATTCCTTTGGTTTTTGAGTATTTGGGAATACCTTTATTTCTCCCTCATACTTGAAGGATAAGTTTGTAGGATACAAAATTCATAGCTGAAATTCCCTCAGTGCCTTGAATATGTCATTCCACTCTCTCTTTGCCTCTAGGGTTTGTAAAGAAAAATCTGATGAAAGTCTGGTATTTCTCCCTTTATATGTAACTTCTTTCCTTTCCCAAGCAGCCTGCAAAATTTTCTCCTTGTCGTTGAGTTTAAAATTTTAAAAAAATACTTATTTATTTTCCCTTTTGTTGCCCTTGTTTTTTTTATTGTTGTAGGTATTATTGTTGTTGTTTTTATGTCACTGTTGTTAGATAGGACAGAGAAATGGAGAGGGGAGGGGAAGACAGAGAGGGGAAGAGAAAGACAGGCACCTGCAGACCTGCTTCACAGCATGTGAACCGACTCCCCTGCAGGTGGGGACCCAGGGGCTCGAACCGGGATCCTTGCTCCAGTCCTTGTGCTTCACGCCACGTGCGCTTAACCCACTGCGCTACTGTCCTCTCCCAATTTAAAAAAATTTTACATTAATGTGCCTTGGTGTTGATTGTTTTGGATTTGTGAAACTGGGTGATTGATCTGCCTCCAAAATAGGTATATTCTGAGGATTGCCTAGGTGAGGGAAATTTTCATCTAAAATTTCTCTGAAAATTACCTCTGGACCTTTGACTTGGTCTACTTCCTCAGGTATCCCTATAACTCGTATATTCAGCCTTTTTATGGAGTCTGCAATTTGACAGAGAGTAGCGTCATTCTTTCTAAACCTTTCCTCTCCCTCATCTTTGAATTGAAAGAGTGGGCTAGTTGTATCTTCTAGACTGGAAATTCTTCCTTCTACATGTGTGAGTCTATTACCTAAGCGTTCTACCTGAGATTGAACTGCACTAAAGATGTCTTTCAGTCCTTGCAGTTCTGTTTGAAATTTTTCCTCCATGCTGCTTAACTGCTTAGTAAACTCTGTTTTGAGCTCTTCTTTCATACTTTGTAGCTTCTTATCAAATTCCAAACAAAAATGCTCTTTCAGCTCTTGCTTATATTCTTGTAAAGTTCTCATAAGATTCCTATAGTCTGTCTCTGATAGATTCTCTGTATCTGGAATTTCTTGGATTTCATCTGATTTACTTTTTCTATTTGATGTGACATACTATTTAACTTTCTGCCTCTTTGCTTTCATATGTCTTGTGTTGGTTATGTTGGCCAGCAGGTGGTGCTGTTGTGGTCTTTGCTGTCCACGTACTTGAATCTGTGATCATGGTGGGTGGAGGGGTGTTTTGGGCCTTGTGGACCCTTGTGGGCCGAGTTTTGTCTTTGTCTTAAACTCAGACTGAGAAAAAACAAAAGCGAACAGAACCCCGAGTCAAAGATTGAGAGGTTTTAAGCTCCAATTTCTTTTCTTCGGGGGAGCCTGTCCAAGATTTCGCGGGTTGGTGTTGAGCGCCATCAGCCCAGAGCTCTTGTTTCCACCGACCGTGTTTTCCAACCCACTCCCGTTTCCCCAGCTGCGCAGGCCGGTACCCACCTGAGGCTGTGGATTTTTTTCAGCTGTAGATTTTGTGTCCAATTCGGTCTCTTGTTATGTTTAATAGTTGTATCCAGTGGTCTGGGAGGTGGCGCAGTGGATAAAGTATTGGATTCTCAGGCATGAGGTCCTGAGTTCAATCCCCGGCAGCACATGTGCCAGAGTGATGTCTGGTTCTTTCTCTCCTTCTATATTTCTCATAAATACTTTTTTTTTAAAAAAAGTTGTGGGGAGTCGGGCTGTAGCGCAGCGGGTTAAGCGCAGGTGGCGCAAAGCACAAGGACCGGCATAAGGATCCCGGTTCGAACCCCGACTCCCCACCTGCAGGGGAGTCGCTTCACAGGCGGTGAAGCAGGCCTGCAGGTGTCTATCTTTCTCTCCCCCTCTCTGTCTTCCCCTCCTCTCTCCATTTCTCTCTGTCCTATCTAACAACGACGACAACAACAATAATAACTACAACAATAAAACAACAAGGGCAACAAAAGGGAATAAATAAAAAATAAAATATTAAAAAAAAAGTTGTATGGGGAGAGTGAAGGTCTGAGTGCAGCGACTCCATAAACCACGCCTCCCGGAAGTCCTTTTTTAAATTACCTTTATTTATTGGGTTGGGTAGAGAGCCAGAAATCGAGAGGGAAGATGGTGAGAGGTAGAGAGAGAGAGAGAGAGAGAGAGAGACACTTGGCAACACTTCCTTACTACTCGCAAAGCTTTTTCCCTGCAGATGGGGACAGGGGCTCAAACCAGGGGCCTTGCTCATTGTAACGTGGACTCAACCAAGTGCTCCACCACCCAGCCCCGACCAGCATTGTTGTTAGTTGGAGAAGCCCTGGTATAGAAAAGTGCCTTTGGACTTTTTTTTTTTTAAATCATCTAGAAGAAATGCATTTTATTTATTTATTTACTTATCTATGTATTTTAACCAGAGTACTGTTCAGTTCTGGCTTATGGTGGTGCGGGGGATTGAACCTAAGACTTTGGAGCCAGTCTCAGGCATGAGAGTCGCTTTGCATAGCCGTTATGCTATCTACCCCTGCCCAAGAAATGCATAGTATATCTGACCCAGTACCCTGCACACAGAACTAAAAACTTTCACAACTCTATATTTGATATCCTTGATATTTTCTGTCTCATTTGATTTTGAAATTTACATGGGTCTCCATTATCAGTTTGCAAAACACTGATTTTGAAGATTCTGTGACAATAAAGATTCTTACAAAAGATACAGTAAAACTCTTAGATACTCAATTGTGCTAGTAATTTAGTTAGTTATTTGTTTTGTTTCGCTTTATATTCTAGGACCTTGGGGAGTAAAGAGAGGAAAATACTTTTATTTAACATTGGTTTATAATAAGAATACTGCTCCATTACCTGTGATGCTAGGTATCAAACCCAGGGCTTCACATATGCAGAATATATTCTGCCACTGAACCACCTCTGGCATTTTATTTTATTTTATGTATTTTCTAACCAGAACACCACTCTGGTTTATGATGGTATCAGTGGTTGAACCTGGGACCTCTGATCTTCAGGCATGAAAATGTTGTGTGAATTGTTGTACTATCTCTCCACCCCACCACTTAGAAAAAAAAAAAAAAAAGACAGGGGCCGGGTGCTGGCACACCTGCTTGAGTGTATATGCTACAGTACACAGGGACCCAGGTTCAAGCCCCCAGCCCCCACCTGCAGGGGGAAAGCTTTGTGAGTAGTGTGAACCATTGCTTGCAGGTGTCTCTTTGTCTCCCCCTCTATCACCCTCTTCCCTCTCGATTTCTGGCTATCTCTATCCAATAAATAAATAAAGATAATTTAAAAAATTTTAAAAAGACAATTGAAAAAATTTAAACATACATTATACCACATACTCTTTTTTTTCCCTAAGGAACTTAAACAATTTTTAAAAAATTATCTTTATTGAATAGAAACAGCCAGAAATTGAGAGGGAAGTGGGTGATAGAGAGACACTTGCAGCCCTACTTCACCACTTGTGAAGCTTTCCCTCTGCAGGTGAGGACCAGGGGGTTGAACCCAGGTCCTTGCTCACTGTAGCATGTACACTCAACCAGGTATACCACCACCCGGCCCCTCTGCATACTCTTTGTTAACACAAGAAAGCCAGAGCATCACTCTGGCATACTTGACACTAGGAAATGAACTCAGGACCTTATGGGTGCAAATCTGGCACTCTGGGCCCAGGCAGTAGTGTACCTGGTTAAGGGCATATAGTACTAAGTACAAGGATCTGGGTTAGAGCCCCGGCTACCCATCTGTAGGAAGGACACTTCACAAGAGGTAAAGCTGGTCTGCAGGTGTTTATCTTTCTGTTCAATTTCTGTTTATCCACCCCCATTTCTCTCTGTCCTATCGAATAAAATGGGGGGGGGCAGTGGCCAGGGGAAACAGTTTATTCATAGTGTCTGCACTGAGTCCCAGCGATAACCCTGGAGGAAAAGAAAAACAAACTAACAAAAAATCTGGAATTCTAGCTGCCGGGCAGCCAATATAAAAGATGTATAAGAGACAAAGTTAATTGTTGAATGGGAAGTGGAGAAGGTGCCATGGTGTTCCCTGGCCTGTTAGAGCTGGAAGGAAGGTTGCTGTGCTGGTTGTAGGCTTAGAGTTCTGGGAGGATTTCAGGGTAGCAGTGGAATAGTAATAGAAACCAAAGACCTGGGTCCCAGGTGTTGGCCTAATTATAGGTAAAGCTTGTTAGAGCAGCTGATAAGATGACGGAGATGCTGAAGTCAGAGCACTGTAACCTGTGATCGCTTTGCGGCTCAACCGGCAGCTAGTGACAGGACAGGAGCAACGCCCAGCTTAGCACACCTGGTGAGCAGCACTGTACATGATCAGAATCCACAGGGGGGAAACAAAACCTCTTGTGAGAAGCGCTCCAGAGTGTCACTGTGGGTTAAGCATAGCTCAGGTGAGCCTTTGGGGTGTGACAGTTGGGAAGGAAGAGGTGGGTCTGGTCTTTGCCAAAGAGTAGGTCTTTATAACAGTATTTGAAAATGAATCCTGTGACCAACCATCTGATGCTGTTTTACCCAACAGCAAGGAAATACTTAATTGGCTTGGGGTGAACAGAGCTCCCTTTTACTGTCCTTGCTTAGCCAGTATTTCCAGAAGCACTGCCTCTCTGCTAAGATAACAGGTTACTCACTATTCAAGGCCTCTTCTGTTGCCCTGGACTAGCAGTGGGTTGTCAAGCTGTGGAGCCACATCAGAGGGAGTGTGTGTGAGTGAGTTGGGGGGTGATTGTACATGATAGCATTTGTCCCTTCCAGAGAACCAAGGAAGGCTGCACAGTCCCGTGGGATTGTGAAGCCTAAAGTAGAGTTTGTTTGTGATGACCAAAGCACTTGTCAGCTGGCCCTTTTATCAGCAGTGGAACTTGGAGCATCCTGAAGGTGGTCTGGGGGCTTTCTTCTGAATGTGGCTTCTGCTTGCCCTTAGAAACACGGAACTGTGTAGTGGAGCTCATCACTGACCTCTTCTTTAACCCTCCAAATATTTGGTTGGAAACTGTACAGATAGTTCATGTCTTAGTTTTTTTCCCTTGGCAAAAAAGAGGCCTTGTTGGGGTTCAGGTAGTGGTGTACCCAGTTAAGTACACACATTAGCAAGCACAAAGATCTAGGCTCAAGTTTCTGGTGTTCCCCCCCACCCCCACAGGGGGGAAGCTTCACGAGTGTTGAAGTAGTGTTGCAGGTCTCTTTTTCTCTCACTCTTCTCTCTCTTTCATTTTCCCTTTGTCCTATCCAAAATTGACAAATAAATAAAGAAGAAAGAATGAAAGAAAGAAAAGGGAGGACTTGTGGACACATGGTTTCACCACTCCAGGCTTCTTTCTTTTCCATTTTATTTATTTATTTATTTATTTATTTATTTATTTATTGGCTAGAGACAGCCAGAAATCAAGAAAGAAGGGAGAAATAGAGAGAGAGAGAGAGAGACACCTGCAGCCTTGCTTCACCACTCGTAAAGCTTTCCCCTGCTTGTGGGGACCAGGGGCTCAAACCTAGGCCCTTGCTCATTGTAACACGTGTGCTCAACCAGGTGCACCATCACCTGGCCCTATTTCATTTCATTTCTTTTCTTTTCTTTTCTTTTCTTTTTTCTTGTCTTCTCTTTTCTTTTCATTTCTTTCTCATGCAGTGAGCAAATGAGAGAAGCTGAGAGAGATCACAGCCCTGAAGCTTTCTCCATTGCCATGTGATGCCAGGGCTTGAACCCAGGTCACATGTATGCCTACCTCTTGAGCCTGTGTCTTCACTATTTATTTAGCTACCAAGGTTTTCACCAGAGTTCTACACCTGCATAATTTCCCTTAGTCCTGGATCTCTCTCTTTTTCTCTCATTAGTAAATGAGAGGTAAGACAGAGGGAGAGAGACAGCCAGGCATCACAGCACTGCTCCACTGCTCATGAAGCTTCTTCCATTGCAGGTGTACCTGTGTGATCAGAGGGCTTGAACCTAGGTCCTCAGGCAGGGCTCACAAAGTGTGTACTTTACTGGGTGTTCTATATCCTGGCCCATGTGTCTTCACTTTTGATAAAGACAGTTACCTAGAGTCTAACACTTTATCCAGTGCGCCACCTCCTGGACCAAAGACAGTTACCTTGAAGGTGGGATTTTCCCCTGCCCCTTAATGATGTCCTCTGTGTATATAGTATCAGTCACAGCATGCATATGGGGGTCTGTCCAGGTAGTGGTTGGAACTGCACTGTCTCCCCACAGTGAGGGAGATGTTCTGTGTCTGTGCTGTCCAGTGTTGGTGCCACTAACCCTGTTTGCCTGTAAGCGCTTAGACTGTGGTGAGATTGCCTGAGGAACTGAACTTTTCATTATAATTTAAATAGCCACATGGGCTAGGGACTATGGTTTTGGATAACATAGATTTATAACTTGTCTTTTTTTTTTTTTTACTTTTTCATTTTTGATTGAGACCCATAGCAGCATACAACACATTTATATCATAACCCAAAGCATGCATATGAATATTACTTTTGTTTTTATTTTAAATCTTTATTTACTTTGGACAGAGACAGAGAGATTGAAGGGGAGGAAAAGATAGAGGAGGAGAGAGAGCAAGATCTCTGTAGTACTGCTTCACTCCTTGTGAAACTTCATGCCTGCAAGGGGGGCCCAGGACCTTGAACCCATGTCTTTGTGCATTGTAACATGTGCATTCACAGACTATAGATTATTCCTTTTTTTTTTTTTTTTTAGCAATTATTCAGGCAAGCTTTTTGTAGACAGAGACAGAGAGGGAAAGACACAAGACACCTGAGCCCTGAAGCTCCCTCCAGTGCAGTGGGGATCAGGCTCATGGCAGACCGGCACACTATCTGGTGTGTGATGGGGAAGATTCACTAAGTGGGTTTCATACCATACTAACATGCTGTGGCCACAGTTAGCAGATTAACAGTGGAGGCAGTGGAGTCTGCAGAGATGTCACTGGTCAGTGAACACAAGCTGAGAAACCCATCGTTAGGGTGTTACTGCTCCTAGTGTTTGTTTCTTCGCTCTTGTGCTGACTTTGCTGTGATCCTACAGCCCAGGCCAGAAGAAGTTCAGAGCCAGTCAGGAACACAGAAGCCTCAGGACTTATCCAGCACCCCACCTCTGGGTTTACCTGTGGGTCCATTACCAGCAATGTGGGCCAGGAGAAGTGACTGCCATATCAGAGAACAAGCCAGCCTTTGACATGAGGCAGAACCTTGCATGAGACGTGGCAGAACTGAGGATGAGCGCCACCTCTTAGAGGTTCTGTGGGAAAGGAGCTGACCTAGCTCAGGGCCCTGCACATAGTAGGTGCTCAGCTAGAGGGAAGGGGAACTTCTCTTGGGTGGGGCGGTCTCTTTGTACTGAGTGACTAATCACAAACCCCTCTACTATTCGTGTTCCTTTTGCTTGTCTTTGAACTTCAGGAACATAGAATCAAATTAACCAAAACCTGTGGTTAAGCTCTATCATACAGTCATGCTAAGATACACATTATTCCACACATGACCCTATTTTACTTATTTAGTTCTTTTTAACTTGTCATGTATTTGGTAAGTTTCTTTTTTTTTTTTTTAAGTTTCTTAATTTGTTATTTCAAACTTAAGTGAGCATTATTTCAAGAAGCACAAACTCAAACTCTATTCAGTTGTTTATCTTTCCCCATTTAATCATTCTTTTTCTCTTTATATATGTATATACATGTACATTTGTGTGTGTGTGTATTATTTTTTGTGAATCTTTCTAAACTGAGTTGGAGGCAGACTCTTGACCTCTTGCTCTCAGATATATGTAAATGGATATATATATATTTGCCTCCAGGGTTATCGCTGGGGCTCAGTGCTAGCACTATGAATCCATTGATCCTGGTGGCCTCCCCCCATTTTATTGGATAGGATAGTGGATAGTGAAAAATTGAGGGGTGGGGGAGAGAGAGAGGGAAAGATAGACACCTGCAGACCTGCTTTGCTACTTAGTGCAGGTGGGGAGCCCGGGGCTCAAACTCATATCTTTGCTCAGGTCCTTACTATGTGTGCTTAGCCAGGTGCACCACCACCTGGCCCCCTATAAATAAATATATATCGATGGGTCTTGATTTCTTTCTTTCTTTTTTTTTTATCACCAATAACACTATTATTGGCCACATGCTTATCTTCATCCTGCCACAACTGCATTCTGTCTGTGGATGGTGGCTTCTATCTTGTGACTTCTGAGAGAGAGTTTGTACACCAGAAGAAACACACAGCCAGTCTGTCACTCATTAAATAACCTTCCACAAGTCACAAGAACTTTTGAATATCTTTTTGGTGTGTGTCATTTTTTTGTAAAGATTTTTTAAAATATTCATTTATTTCCTTTTTGTTGCCCTCATTTTTATTGTTGTAGTTATTGTTATTATTGTCATCATTGTTGGATAGGACAGAGAGAAATAGAGAGAGGAGGGGAAGACAGAGAGGGGGAAGGAAGATAGACACCTGCAGACCTGCTTCACTGCCTGTGAAGCGACTCCTCTCCAGGTGGAAAGCCAGGGGCTCAAACCGGGATCCTCATGCCGGTCTTTGCGCTTTGCACCATGTGCACTTAACCCACTGTGCTACCGCCCGATTCCCTTTGTGTATCATTTTAAAGATTTATTTATTACATATGAGAGCGTGTTTCACACAGTGTGATAAACACACAAAAGGAGGGCGAGAGAAGCCAGAGTATCATATGGTATATATGGTGCTAAGGATCGAACCAAGAATATCAGGCATTCAAATCTAATGCTCTGCCACTGGAATCACTTCCCCAGCCACTTGCCGTGTTTTTAGATACAAAGAAATGCTGCAATTCTGAATTGAAGCTCAGTGGTTACTTGAAAGGTTTGGATCAACAGCAGAGATAAAAGGGCCACGGATTCTTTCGGGCTCTCTCTTAGTGTCTTGATTTTGTCTCTGAGAACCACTTCTCTCTGGTGGTAGCACAGCACCCTCTGTGGGCAAAACATCTGTTGTTACTGTTGTTACCAGGGATTCACTAGTACAGGTTGACTTTTTCATAGATGGAAAGAGAGAGACACAGAGAGAGGGAAATACATCATAGCACCAAAACTTCCCCCAGTGCAATGGGAGCCAGGCTGGGACCTGGGTTGAGTATATGTAAAGCAGGTGCCCACCCAGGTGAGCTGTCTTGCTGGCCCCGTAGGTAAAACTTTTTTCTCTCTCTCTCTTATGTTCTTGGTCACCAGAAACCAAGGAGTGGCCACCCCTGTTATAAGCCCCATCCCCTATACCCAGTTGAGGGTGGCACATACTGTTGTTCAATGAACATTTGTTCAGTGCATTGACATGTATTTTAACATTAATATGATCCAATTGTAATTAATTGTATTTAACACGTACTATACTACATACAGCATAATACATTCACATGGCTCAAAAACCTTAAAAGGATACCTGATAAAAAAAAATCTCCCCAACTGTTACACTTGGAAAAATAGTTTGGGGTTATTCTGTAGTGTTAGAGATGCTCATAATCCATAGCCTACACTTAGGTATTTTAGAAAAACTCATTCATATCATATGTAATTATAACAACACTGGTAGCAGTCCTACTCTTTACCACCCCCAGCTGGAAGCAACACACATGCCTATGGCATACGAATGGATAAATTACAGTGTATTGATGATGCAAAAGAATTTAGCACAGCTATATGAAAAAACGAAAAGGAGGGGTTGTCATGTCTCACAATGTTGAGTGAAAACAATCAAGGTTTAAAACAGTATGTATTTTGTATGCATTGCTTAGGAACGCATGTATAAGTAGTAAAGATATAAAGCACAAAGATGTAAATAAAGACAAAGGAAGGCTAAGAATGTATACTCATGGGGGGTCGGGTGGTAGTGCAGCGGGTTAAGTGCATGTGGCGCAAAGTGCACGGACAGGCGTTAAGGATCCTGGTTCGAGCCCCCGGCTCCCCACCTGCAGGGGAGTCGCTTCACAGGCGGTGAAGCAGGTCTGCAGGTGTCTCTCTTTCTCTCCACCTCTGCCTCCCCTTCCTCTCTCCATTTCTCTCTGTCCTATCCAACAACGAACGACATCAGTAACTACAACAAGGCTACAACAAGGGCAACAAAAGGGGGAAAAATGGCCTCCAAGAGCTGTGGATTCATGGTGTAGTCACTGAGCCCCAGCAATAACCTTGGAGGCAAAAAAAAAAAAGAATATATACTCATAAAATTATGTCAGGATAGTGGTTACTTCTTGAAGGGAGAGGGAGTGTATGGAGAGGAAGGAGGTTTTGGGATGCTGGCATTGGATTTTGGATTCTACTCAGTGACTGTTAGCCGGGGAAACTTAATTCTATATGAAAGTAAATATATTTTGTAAAATTTTCTATTTGTAGGTCACAACTTAGAAAACAAACCCATAGTATTCTTTCCTTTTCCCTCCTCCTCCTTCCTCTTCCTTCTTCTTAGATTTATTTGTTAATGAGAAAGAGAATGAATCAGCACTGGTGAGTGCACTGCTGGGAATTGAACAAGTGACCTTTTGATACGTCCTGTGCTCTACCACTGTACTACCTCCCCAGTAGCACCTCTCATATTTAGCTTCCTCCTTGGAGGCAACTAGTTTTGGGCATGTGTCTACATTTAAACACACACATTTTATTTATTTATTTATTTAATTTATTTATTTATTTAGCATCCAGGGTTATTGCTGGGGCTTAGTGCCTGCACCATGAATCCACTGCTTCTGGAGGCTATTTTTTCCCCCTTTTTGTTGCCCCCCCCTTTGTTGTTGTGGTGGTGGTGGTGGTGGTTATTGTTATTGCTGTCATTGTTGGATAGGACAGAGAGAAATGGAGAGAGGAGGGGAAGACAGAGAAGGGGGAGAGAAAGATAGACACCTGCAGACCTGCTTCACTGCTTGTGAGGTGACTCCCTGCAAGTGGGGAGCTGGGGGGGGGGGCTTGAAACAGGATCCTTACACCAGTCCTCACGCTTTGTGCCATGTGCATTTAACCTGCTGCACTACCGCCCGACTCTCGTATTTATTTATTTTTAAACACAACTAGTAGAAAAATATATGATTACAAAGTAGATTGCAAAAAGGGGCAGATAATTCATAAAGATCTTCCTTCGTCTTTCTTTCCTTTCCTTCCTCCCTCCCTTCCTTCCTTCCTTCCTTCCTTCCTTTGTTATTGAACAGAGACAGAGAGAAATTGAGAGAGAAGGGGGAGATAGAGAGGAAGAGAGACACCTGCAGACCTGTTTCACCACCTGTGAAGCGACTCTCGAACCGGGATCCTTACACCAGTCCTTGCGCTTTGCACCACATGCACTTAACCTGCTGCGCTACCACCTGACTCCTTTTTTTTCCTTTTCTTTCTCTTTATTAAGGAAGGTTGTGAAAGTATGGATTCTATGTGATCTTAGTCTAGCCCCTACTGTGATTGATGCCAAGCACATTCTTTGATTTCATTCATTCCTTCCAACAACCCTGTGAGAAAGGTCTGGGTCCATCCCCATTTTACACAGAAGGGAACAAAAGCTGTTTGTCGTGCTTTTGGGCTTCCTAGGTATAATACTGCTGGCACCAAGGGGAATAGTGAAAGTAACTATCGCCTCCCCAGTCCTGGCCTCTCTGACAGGCCTCTTTCTGACTCTAGGTGGCTCTGTGCACCCAAGTGGCCCTGGGTATGGAGCACCTGTCCAACAACCGCTTTGTGCATAAGGACCTGGCTGCTCGCAACTGTCTGGTTAGCGCTCAGAGGCAGGTGAAGGTGTCAGCCCTGGGGCTCAGCAAGGACGTGTACAACAGGTAAAAGGGCCCATGGGGAGTGGTCCTGTTGGAGGGGGTGGGCTTGTAATGGGAAGGGCTTAATCTCTTTCTAATATAAAGCTGGAGAGCCTGGGAGGGTGCAACACCTTTCTGTTTTCTTTCCCCAGCCAAGAAGGACCACAAGTTCCTGACTTCCACTTATTTATTTATTTATTTATTCATTCATTCATTCATTCATTCATTCATTCATTCATTCATTCCCTTTTGTTGCCCTTGTTTTATTGTTTTAGTTATTGTTGTTGTTACTGATGTCATTGTTGTTGGGTAGGACGGAGAGAAATTGAGAGAGGAGGGGAGACCGAGAGGGGGAGAGAAAGACACCTGCAGACGTGCTTCACTGCTTGTGAAGTGACTCCCTTGCAGGTGGGGAGCTGGGGGCTCGAACTGGGATCCTTAACACCGGTCCTTGCACTTTACGTCACCTGGTCTTAACCCGCTGTGCTACCACTTGACTCCCTTTAATTATTTATTTTTAACCAGAGCACAGCTCGGTTCTGGCTTATGATGGTACAGGGATTGAACCTGGGGTCTTGGAGCCTCAGGTGTGAAAGAAAGTCTTTTCTCATAATCATTCTGCTAACTCCCTGGCTTTTGACTTAACACATTCTCTCTAGTCTAGTAATAAAATAATTATACATTGAACTGGGGAGATAGCATAATGCTTATGCAAAACACACATACACACACACACACACACACACACACTACTACACTTCTAGAAACTTCCTCTTAAGTCACCCCAGCAATCTGACTATTGCTTTAGTCGTTATTGCTTTATTACTAATGTTCTTTTAAGTTTTCTTTCCATTTGGCATGTTTTCCTTCATTTTTAATGGTTAAAAAATTATTTACTTACTAATGTGGGAGAGTGAGGAGAGAGAGAAGCAGAACCAGAGCATCACTGGAATATGCAATGCTAGTGACTGAACTTAGGGCCTCATGATTACAAGTCCTATACTATAATGCTGTGCAACCTTCTTCACATTTTCTTAAACCAGCACTAAAAGTGTGTTTGATTATTAGCTTTTTTCCATATTAACATCTGGGAAACAGTCTGATTCTAATGGCATTTTTAAATGTTGTATTTTATTTTATTTTATTTTATTTTATTTTATTTTATGAGAGACCAGAGAGCTCATTAGGCATATGTTATATCACCGAGCCCACCTCCTCAGCTGACCTCTAAAGGGACTTTCCTACCCTCAAAGCCTTCAAAATTTGAGTATTTCCAAATTCCATCTTGAATACCCCTCAATGCATACTACTTGTTACCAAAATTTCTCTGAGTGCCTTGATGTAGAAAAATTTGGGTTTTCGTAGAAAATTCTGGGTTTCCGCCTGTATATGAGACCTAGAATGGGACTGTGGCTCCCAAGCTGTGTGCCCCCCCCCATCCCTGTGTGTTGTTATTTATTAATGAGAGAGAGAGGTGAGAGAGAGAAAGAGAACCAGATATAAATAACTCTGGCAAGTGTGCTGCTAGGGATTGAACTCGGGACTTGATGCTTGAGAGTTCAGTACTTCATGCACTGTGTGTGTGGGTCTTACTTGCAGTGAGTACTACCACTTCCGCCAGGCCTGGGTGCCACTGCGCTGGATGTCCCCGGAGGCCATCCTGGAGGGTGACTTCTCCACCAAATCTGATGTCTGGGCGTTTGGTGTGCTGATGTGGGAAGTGTTCACCCATGGTGAGATGCCCCATGGTGGACAGGCCGATGATGAAGTACTGGCAGGTAGGCTGTGCAGTGTTGCCCAGGGGTGTGGGGGCCTGTTCAGCTTGCCCTCCTCTTGGACTGGTGTTAGCAGGTACATAGACACAGACATAGCTACACCAGTTGCTGAAACAACTAACATACTTTCATAGCGGCTGGTCAGTAACCCTTGCCCCAGACCCGTGCCAGCTGTGTGGGCCCTATCCCCCAATAGCCAGAGGGAGCTGGGGCCAGGACAATTACCTTCTTTACTTAACAGGATTCCTGGGTTAGACTCCTTGAATCAGTCAGTGCCTGTCCACATTGGTTAGCACCCCTTTAGTTGCCTTCCCCTGGCTGCCTTGCCCCAGAGTATTGGGGGTCTGAGGGTGGTGGTAAATGTTATGACCCACCCTTTATCCATCATTGTTCTACAGACTTACAAGCTGGGAAGGCGCGACTCCCACAGCCTGATGGCTGCCCCTCCAAGCTCTACCGGCTGATGCAGCGCTGCTGGGCGCCCAGCCCCAAGGACCGGCCCTCCTTCAGTGAGATCGCCAACTCCCTGGGAGACAGCCCTGCGGACAGCAAGCCGTGAGGAGGGAGCCTCGGCAAGCTGTGCCTCAGGATGGTGTGGGAGGGGTAGGACCTCTTGAGGGGCACCCACAGCATGCTGGGCAAGATGCCTGTCCTCCTTGCCCTGGGGGCTCTGTGAAGGCCTGGGCAGGGCCTAGGCTCCCCTCTTCTTCACCTCAGCCCCTGGGGAGGCTCTCTATGACCCAAACTTAGGTGACTAGAACCTTGGACTGGCAGCTTCCTCTGCCACCCCTTCCCTCTTCAGGGATAGTGTGGGTGCCTCAGGTAACCCGTTTCTGGCCTGGGCCTCCTCCTTGACTAGGCCACTCACCTACCAACTTTACCTGGAGAAGAAAGACTAGGCTGGAGATGAGCTGGATTGGAGGGGGAGTCTCTTAATATACTCAAGCTTGCAGGCTCTTCTGGGGTCTGCAGTAGGACCATAGGGGCGATGTCAGTGAGTCCCCTCTCCCTCCCACACCCCATGGACTTGTGCACACTGAGGCAGCCCCGTGCTTCCCTGCCTCTCTCTCTTTCCCTCATCCTAAGTGCCTGGCAGATGAAGGAGTTTTCAGGAGCTTTTGACACTATATAACCCGCCCTTTTTTGTATGCACCATGGGGCGGCTTTTGTATGTATTTGCAGTGTGGGGTGGGTGGGCATGAGAGGGAGGGTAGGTGCTGGAGGAGCTGTGGAGGGTGGCCCCTGCCTCACCATTATTGTTGTTTCATTTTGTTGATTTCTTTCTTTCTCTCTCTCTCTCTTTTTTTTTTACACTCGCTGCTCTCAATAAAGAAGCCTGTTTTTTTTTTTTTTTTTACAAGTCGCTGATGATGCTCTTTCTCTGTTGTTGCCCATAAACTTCCTTGGGTTATCAGAAGGGGCCATGTGTCTTTGCAGAATCCGGTGGAGTGCACATGGAAATGACTGGCAGATACCACCCTCCTCTCTGGTTGGCAGGGTGCTGAACCTGTGGGCTTAGAGCAGGCGATGATGCTATGCTGCCTCTCGTTATGTGACCCTCTGCTGTTCTGATTGCCCACTGCTTATTCTCATCTGGCTCAGCTGGCGGGCCTAGTCCTCCCTCTCCCACTTGAAGGGGGGGGGGGGAGAATGTGTGAAATTAGGACAAGAGAAAGTAGGACTGGAGAAGGAGGTAATGATAGGCCTCTGAATCCTAAGTCCTTTCCTGCTCTACTGAGCAGAGAGACTAATCTCAACTGATAGGATTTCTACTTTGTTACCTGGACCTTGTACCATCAGTTACGCTCTTCCTTATTCTAGTAACTTCAGCCTTGTGCCCAATCCTAAAGAAACGAGTTCTTAGCTTGTTTAGTTCCTTCTGTTCCTCAGTAAATGTCACAGTAATGAAAATAACAATTAGTACTTGCTCTGTCCTGGTCACTTTACTGAACACTGAAGAGGCTGTGTGTGTGTGTGTGTGTGTGTGTGTGTTTTATTTACTAAATAAAGACAAAGAAGTCTAGAGGGGGATATGAGGATAGAGAAAGAAAAACACCTACAGCATTGCTTCATTGCTTATGAAGCTTCTCCCTGCAGGTAGGTACTGGGGGCTTGAACCTGGGTCCTTGTGAATTATAATATATGAATTCAATCGGCTGCATCACCACCTGACCCCCCGGGCATCATTTTATTTAGTTTCTGCCCCTACTTTTAGCCAGCTGCTATCATTCCCATTTCACAAATCAGATCACAGAGGTTGAGGAGATTAGGTAATTTCTCCAAGGTCATACAGCTAGAGAGTGGGCTGCTGTTGTTGATACACACTGTATTGCATCCCTCAAGTGTATTGGAATTTTAAAAGGAAGGAAGGAGGGAGGGAGAGAAAGAAGAAGACAGTTTCTGCAGAGGGATGTTTTTCAATCTGGATTGCAACCAGTATTTAATAGCACGAGGCAGGCAAGGGTGGCTCAGTGAGTGGAGCACGGAACTTGGATACATGAACTGTGGCATGTGCCAGCACGAACTGGTACTAGTCCAGTCTCCCCTCAATAAAATGAATTCATACTTGTGTACCCTGGGTCATGCACTCACCAGCTATAGGGAGGGTGCTGCATAATAACCCCTACATCTCAGTTATGGCATCTCCCCCCCCCCCCCCCCCCGCCTCCTGCTCATGCATCTTTGGGTTGATGAGGTTTGGTTGCTTTTGGTTGGATTTGTCACAGTTCAGCTGGACTTGGTTCCAAACCGTAGATCTGGTTTGGGTCTGCTCTGCTGGCCCTAGAGCACACGCTTATACAGTGGCATGATCATAAGAGTCACCACAAGATCATGTCAGCACTGTGTGTGTGTGTGTGTGTGTGTGTGTGTGTGTGTGTGTGTGTGTGTGATTAATAGTAGGTTATAAGAATGTAAGATTACAGTGTATAGCTCCACACCACACCCACCACCAAAGAACACTATTCGTTTTAACCAGAGCACTGCTCAGTTCTGGCTATTGGGGATGCTGGTGACTGAACCTAGTACCTCTTATATCTAAATCCTGTGTGCTGCCTCTCTGCTATTTCCCTTGCCCTGTGTCAGCACACTGAAAACCTCAGTCAATTATTAACATTTCATAAAACAAAAGTTAAGTCACATGTTGAAAACCAGCTTCAATACTGGTGAGAGATGCTCAAATTCACATGCCAAAGGACAAGGGTGGCTAATTCTAATATAGGGTAGTAGGGTATGAAGAAATGGAGAAGTGGGAGTGATAATTTACCAGTTTTTTTTTAATTGGGGGAAATTAATGATTTACTGTCTGCAGTAAATATAGTTGTTGGTACACGTGCTAAAATTTCTCAGTTTTGGGGAGCTGGGCAGTAACGCAGCGGGATAAGCGCATGTGGTGCAAAGCGCAAGGACCGGCATAAGGATCCCGGTTCAAGCCCCCGGCTCCCCACCTGCAGGGGAGTTGCTTCACAGGCGGTGAAGCAGGTCTGCAGGTGTCTGTCTTTCTCTCCTCCTCTCTGTCTTCCCCTCCTCTCTCCATTTCTCTCTGTCCTATCTGACGACATCAATAACAACAACAATAACTACAACAGTAAAACAAGGGCAACAAAAGGGAATGAATAAATAAATAAATATTTTTTTTCAATTCTCAGTTTTCTACAGACTTTCATGCCTGAGGCTCCAAAGTCCCAGGTTCAATCCTCTGCACCACCATAAGCCAGAACTGAGCAGTGTTCTGTTAAAAAATAAATAACAACAAAAAAAATTCTCAGTTTTCTGCAAAACACTCTAATCCTCAGCCTACGTTCTCCTCCCCCTCCTTTGTATACCAGGACCTGAAAGCCCTCTGCCCAGCCCCCCACACCCAGAGTCCCTTATTTTTGGTATGTAGTATCCTATTTCTACCTGCTCTGACCAGGCCTTCTCCAGCCCTAACAGAGAGGCCTTTTTCTTCTGCCTGCCCCAGATATAGCTATACTCCTAGGATTCTGTCCTCGACCTTTCTCCTTGTCCTTCCCTCTCCCTGCCCCCCACCACCAAATCTTACCTTACTTGGCTCTAGCTGGTGCTTTAGTGTGAACAGTTCCCAAAACCTATACTCCTGTTCCAGTCTCTAGCTCCAGACATTTCCTTTCCATTTCCTATGGGACATTTCCCTCTGCCTATTAGCTTGGGCCTAGAATACTATCCCCAAAAGCCATGTCTGCAACTAGGTTCCCTATGTCCATTATGGTATCTAGTCTGGAAAACAGTTGCCTTACCCAAAGCCTTGCCCATCATAGGGATCCCTTCTAAGTTGCTCATCACCAAAATCTGTCTATTCTATATTTGCCCCCCTTTTTTATCTTTGCCTATCTGTCTATCTGTCTATCTATATATATAGAGAGAGGATGAGAGACATTTAATCTGCAGCACTGCTCTGCCACTTGTGAAGCAAGTGGGGATCCAAGACTCGAACTCAGGTCCTCATGCATGGTGATATATGTGGTCTATCTGATGAGCCACCACCTGACCCCCCACATTTCTTTTTTAAAATTTTAAATTATCTTGCTTTATTTATTTATTGAATATAGCTTGCTTTATTTATTGATTGAATATAGCCTGCCAGAAATCTAGAGGGAAGGGGATGACAGAAAGGGAGACAGAGACACTTGCAACAATACTTCACCACTTGCAAAGCTTTCCTTCTGCAGGTGGTGACAGAGACTGAAACCTGGGTCCTTGTGAATTATAATGTGTGCTCAACCAGGTGTGTCACCACCCAGCCCCTCTTTTCTTTTCTTTTTTTTTTTTAAGATTTATTTACTTATTTATTAACAAGGGAACAGGTAGAGAGAACCAGAACATCACTCTGGGTGTGTGTGTGGGTGTGTGTGTGTGTAGAACCAGGGCCTCACACACGTGTGATTTTACCACTCTAGATTATCTTTTTATTTTAGGGAGTGGAGGCAACATAACGTCTCCCATTGCTATAGCACCTCCCATGTGCTGCTGGGACTTGAACTTGAATCACACATGTGGTAGTGAAGTAAGCACTCTACCCAAAATGAGCTCTCTCTCCAGCTCCTTCGTCTGGAATTATATATATATATATATATATATATATATATGTGTGTGTGTGTGTGTGTGTGTGTGTGTGTGTGTGTGTGTTAGTGATGAGAGAGAACCAGAGCATTACTCTCACACATGTGCTGGGGATAAAATTCAGGACCTTATGCTTGCAGTCACAGAACTTTACTCATTGTGCTAACTCCCAGCCACCCATTGGAATGCTTGGTGCCAGAGGTCATTCTAGAGGTCCTTCAAGGTCTGGAGGAGGCAGATGTGTTCCAGGAGCCTACTCTGGCTTAGCTCTTAGCAGAGAAGCACTAACTTTATTTTCCAGAGTCCAGACAAGGAAGGAGCTTTGCTGAGTTCAGTGGGTTTGTAGTGTCTATTGTGAACCTGAGAACAGGCGTCTCTTCTATGGCTCCCACTCAACTCACCTCCCAGCCAAAGTGCTCTGTGGACACAAAGGCCCAGGGCTGCTAAAATTTCTAATTTTGTAGGGGGTCGGGCGGTAGTGCAGCTGGTTCCTTAACCATATAACATATAGTGTAAAGCGCAAAGAACGGTGTACAGGTCCTGGTTTGAGCCCCCAGCTCCCCACCTGCAGGGGGGTCACTTCACAGGCGGTGAAGTAGGTCTGTGGGTGTCTGTCTTTCTCTCCCCATCAGTCTTCCCCACCCCATCTCTCTCCATTTCTCTCTGTCCTATCCAACAGCAACGACATCAGTAATAACGAGGGCAACAAAAATGGGGGGGGGGGAATGGTCTCCAGGAGCAGTGGATTCAGTGTTGGCACTGAGCCCCAGCAATAGCCCTGGAGGCAAATTTTTTTTTAAATTCAAATTTTATGAAAGAGGCTGAATATTCAAGTGTTTATGAAAACCTCCTAATTAAATAATTCTTATCATTTTATTGGGGGTTAATGGTTTATAATACAGTTGTTGACATGTGGGTACAATTCCTCATCTCCCCATGATAGGTGTCTGCGAAACACTCTCACTCCCAACTTGGGTCCTTTTCCACCATCGTGAATCAGGACCCCAGCCCCCTCCTTCTCCAACCTCTTCTCTACCCTCATTCTCCACAGACCTTAGCTTTGGTACAAATTTAAAGATTTTATTTATTTACTAATGAGAAAGATAGGAGGGGAGAAAAGAACCAGACATCACTGATACATGTGCTGCTGGGGACTGAATTTGGGACCCCATGCTTGAGAGCTCAGTGCCCCATCCACTGGACCACCTCCCAGACCACTATAAATATTTTTATGGCCCATATAACTACATTTATGAGTCAGCTATTTTAAAGGTTTAAGTGTCATGCCAAGGATTAAACTTGAGACCTTATGCATACAAGTTCAAGACTTTTTCCACTGTACCACCACCTTCCAGGTGGTATGATCTATTTGTTTAAAGGATTTGTTTGGTGAGAGAATTGGGGAGACATCTGAACACTGCTCTCACATTTCAGGTTCCAGAATCTACCCTGGGGCCTCATGCATGGAAATCCTATGTTTTACCCATTGAACCATCTCTCTGGTTACTAGGATTTATTTATTTAGTGATTTAATGGCTAGTGGCTTTTTATTTTCATATCAACAGGCTGGCTCCTGAAGCTATAGTAGCCCAGAATTATATGGGCTTTGCTCCCTTCCACCTCATGGTTATAACAGGCTGTGAAGAGGGAGTCGGCGGTAGCGCAGTGGGTTAAGTGCACCTGCCATGAAGCACAAGGAACTGCGTAAGGATCTCAGTTCGAGCCCTGGCTCCCCACCTGCAAGGGAGTCGCTTCACAAGAGGTGAAGCAGGTCTGCAGGTGTCTTATCTTTCTCTCCCCCTCTCTGTCTTCCCCTCCTCTCTCCATTTCTCTCTGTCCTATCCAACAATGACGACATCAATAACAACAATAAAAAACAACAAGGGCAACAAAAGGGAAAATAAATACTAAAAATAAAAAATAAAAGGCTGTGAATATGAGGCCATTCCAAGCAAGGGAATGAGCTGTGGCCCTAATGCTGGCTTGGCAAATGACTCAGGAGCTGGATGCAGCTGGACAGAGAATTGCCTATCTGAAGGGAAGCCGAGGACTCTGTTCACTCCTGTCAGAGAGCGGTTACCTCTGGAGGGGAACACCAATGAAAGCTGTCAACCCCGCTTATGTCTAAAGTAGGATAGGATCTCAGGTGAAAGTCTCTAGAAATTGGCAAGAATGAAATCGTATGGCTGTGGTTGTTAAGACTGTCATTGCTCAGACACAAGCAACATTTGTGGGTCCTGAAGCCCTTCTGAAACCCATTGGATTTGGTTTTCCCCCAGAGCTAAAACATCCCATATGTTTTAGCCTTTTGTATAGAATAGATGTAGCAAGAGAAAAAAAAAACCCTATTGTTTGAGGAATAAGCCCATGCACATTTATATATACATATATATACATACATAATAAACATATCTCAAGTCACTAGAACATATTTTTTCTTACCGCTTCAGCGCTCTGGGACAGCTTTTTTCAAATAGCAACAGGAAGAGACACCACAGCACTAAAGCTTCCTCCCATGTGGTAGGGACCAGACTTGAACCTGGGTTGCACACATGGTGAAGCAGCATACTATCTAAGTGAGCTATTGTGATGGCTCAGCAGCACATACTTTATTTGATATTTCTCTAAGTCTTTAGAATATGACTTACAATAAGAAATACAGTTAACATTGGTCAGGAGGTGGAGCAGTGGCTAGAGAACTGGACTAAAGAATTTTTTTTTCTTTTTTTCCCTCCAGGGTTATTGCTGGGCTCGGTGCCTGCACCATGAATCCACCGCTCCTGGAGGCCATTTTTTCCCCCTTTTGTTGCCCTTGTTGTTGTAGCCTCGTTGTGGTTATTATTATTGCCATTGTTGACGCTATTCGTTGTTGGATAGGACAGAGAGAAATGGAGCGAGGAGGGGAAGACAGAGAGGAGGAGAGAAAGATAGACACCTGCAGACCTGCTTCACCGCCTGTGAAGCGACTCCCCTGCAGGTGGGGAGCCGGGGGCTTGAACCGGGATCCTTACGCCGGTCCTTGCGCTTTGCGCCACATGAGCTTAACCCAGTGCACCACCGCCCGACCCCCTAAAGAATTTTTTTACTATTCCCTTTTTTCTTTTTTTATATTTTATTTATTTATTCCCTTTTGTTGCCCTTTTTTTTTTGTTTTCTTTTTATTGCTGTTGTCATTGTTGGATAGGACAGAGAGAAATAGAGAGAGGTGGGGGAGACAGAGAGGAGGAAAGACAGACACCTGGCAGACCTGCTTCACCGCCTGTGAAGCGACTCCCCTGCAGGTGGGGAGCCGGGGGCTCGAACTGGGATCCTTGAGCTTTGCGCCACGTGCGCTTAACCCGCTGCGCTACCACCGGACTCCCAATATTCCCTTTTTTATTGTTGTAGTTATTATTGCTGTCATCGTTGTTGGATAGGACAGAGAGGGGGAGAGAAAGACACCTGCAGACCTGCTTCACCACTTGTGAAGCGACACCCCTGCAGGTGGGGAGCCGGGGGTTCAAACCGGGATCCTTACGCTGGTCCTTGCACTTTGCGCCACGTCCGCTTAACCTGCTGCGCTAACGCCCGACTCCCAGGATTTTACTATTCTGTTCACAGTAGACTGTTGCTTTTTCCTTCCTCTTCTATTTTATTCTTCTTTCCTTTGTTCTATCTAGAGGGTGAGAGGCAGGGGAAGGGAGAGAGAAGTAACCAGACACCACAGCAGTACTTCCCTTTTGCACCATACTTTCATGTGTCCACCAGGAGGTAGAACCAGGTCTCCTGCATAGTTAAGTGCACTTTATGACCCAGTAAACTGTCTCCCAGCCCCTAATTCATTTTTATTTATTAATTTTATTTATCTATTGGGGGATTAATGGTTTACATTTACAGTAAAATACAATAGTTTGTACATGAATAACATAACAATACAACCTCCACTAGGTCCTCCTCTGCCATCATGTCCCAGGACCTGAACCCTCCCCCACCTCAGTCTTATACTTTTTTTTTGCCTCCAGGGTTATCGCTGGAACTCTGTGATGCCTGCGAATCCATTGCTCCTGGAGGCCATTTTTTTCCATTTTGTTGCCATTGCTCCTGGAGGCCATTTTTTCCCCCATTTTTGTTGCCCTTGCTGTTGTTGTTATTATTGTTGTTGTTATTGCTGTCACTGTTGGATAGGACAGAGAGAAATCAAGAGAGGAGGGGAGACAGAGAGAGGGAGAGAAAGACACCTGCAGACTTGCTTCACTGCCTGTGAAGCCACCCCCATGCAGGTGGGGCCAGGGCGGCTAGAACCAGATCCTTACACAGGTCCTTGAGCTAAGCACTATGTGTGCTTAACTCACTGTACTACCGCCCAACCCCCACTTTTTTTTTTTTTTAATGCTGGTTATAGTACACTAAAGTGACTTCACTACAACTATGACTAAAGGATCCTACCCAACTTTTATAATCACAATAACCTTATAGCCGGGACTCATCACTCTCATCCTCTAGATGAGAATTTTCTATTAACTCTCTACCGACCACTTACTCTGCCTTCCACCTCATTTAATCTGCTTCCAGAGTCTCATGGGATAGGACCAAAATATGAAAATATGAGTTTAAAGAGGTCAAATAACTGCCAAGAGGAGGTGAATTCTACATCTGAATAGCGTCTTAAGTAACAATGGTTAAGCTATTTATAGTACTTTGGAGCTCAGACCCAAATTCTGAAGTGGACTTTGTAGCACTGCAGTTCTAGTCTTCTCCCCCTCCTGTGGCTACCCGTGCGCGCACGTGCGTGTTTGTGTGTTCGCAGTACCCCAGCGCTAGCTTCCCCGCTACCCCATGAGCTGTCCAGAGGAGCGGGTGTGTGCACACCAGCGCTTAAACTTCCTGACTACACTTCCCCCAAGCCCATGCACAGCCAGAGGGAGTGGGTTTTAATCTCCAGACTACCACCCCTCCCCCAACCCATCCTGCAGCTGGAACTCTTCACTAGTCTCCAGCTTGTCTCCTGGCCACCCCCCACCACCACCATCCGGGACCGGGAGTCCGACTGTCTCGGTCTTTTCCATAAACACGTCTGCCAAACATACCCTCCCTTTCACCCTCCAGCACAGAGGATGATGAATAAAGAACGGGGAGACAGCTCGGTAAAAAAAGTATCTATCGGCGCCTCAAAAAGGGAGGGAAAGAGAAAGGAAGTGGGGGGGAGGGGAGAGTTGGAGCTGAGAGGCAGAGGCTCAAGGAGGACACAGGAGACCCAAGTCCAGATCTGCTAAGTCGGTAAAACTTTGCCTACAGCAGAAAGGAGTGCGGAAGTGACCCAATCTCTGCATTCCCTTGACATGCGGGCGGGCTGTATTTTATCACTTACTGCAACCCGCACCATCCACTCACTTAATGTCTACTTCCAGCCCTTTCCTTGCAGTTCCCAGCATGGCTCCCTCTGCTAGGTCAGAGCTGCCGTCCCCTCCCAGATTTCCTTTCCGCAGGCCCCTCCCAATTAGACCATTCTCGGACCTTTGGGGGCGGACCCATGCTGTGCTCCTGTTTCTTTAAGAAACGTCAGCTCCTCCCCTTTTGGAGTTGCCATCTGACGCGTATGACAGCAAGGAGTTCGGTATGCCTATGCAAATAAGCCCCCCTGTGGGCCAATGGGAAGCGGAGGTGCCGGAACCGCGGACCAATGGGGCGGGGGCGCTGGGACTCACCATATAAGGAACGGCCTCGCCATAAAAGGAAACATTGTATCTCTTTATATGGGGGGAAGGGTCGGGGGATCCCTCCGCCGCCAGCGCGTGGTCCCGGCCCCCTCCACCCGCCGTCTCGGCCGCGGCCAGCCGCCCCTGCCCCCCGGGGGACGCTGAGGGCTGCCGGGCGCGCCGCCTCAGCGCACGGACAGGGGGCGCTCCGCGCGGCCTGGGGCAACCCGGGCCACTGGGGCAGCAAAGTGAGGGCCCAGCTCGCCCCGGGCGTGCAGGGGCCCCGGGTTCTCAGCGGCAGCGGCACCGGCAACAGCGGGAGCGCAGGGTTGAGCCGGGAAGCCCATGGCGGCGGCGGCTGCAGCTCCGATCCCTCGCTGACTGCCCGTCCGCCCTCCTGCACTGAGCGCCATGTTACCGAGCCAAGCTGGGGCCGCGGCGGCGCTGGGCCGGGGCTCGGCCCTGGGGGGCAGCCTGAGCCGGACCCCGACGGGGCGGCCGGGTGGCGGCGGCGGGACTCGCGGGGCTAACGGGGGCCGGGTCCCCGGGAACGGCGCGGGACTCGGGCCGGGCCGCCTCGAGCGGGAGGCTGCAGCAGCCGCGACTACCACCCCGGCGCCCTCCACGGGGGCCCAGTACAGCGGCAGCGAGGGCGACTCGGAGTCGGGAGAGGAGGAAGAGCTGGGTGTCGAGCGGCGCGGCCTGAAGCGGAGCCTGAGCGAGATGGAGCTCGGCGTGGTGGTCGGCGGGCCCGAGGCGGCGGCGGCGGCCGCCGGGGGCTACGGGCCGGTGAGCGGCGCGGTTAGCGGGGCCAAGCCGGGGAAGAAGACCCGGGGCCGCGTGAAGATCAAGATGGAGTTCATCGACAACAAGCTGCGGCGCTACACGACCTTCAGCAAGAGGAAGACGGGCATCATGAAGAAGGTACCGGGCCGGGAGGCTGGCCGGCCGCGGGGGGCCGGGAGGGTGGGGACGCGGCGGAGCAGCCCCGGAGGAAGGCAGAGCCTGGGCGGAGGTGAGAGGCGGCTAGTCCGCGGGAGGTGTGTGGGAGGGGATGGCTGTTCCCCCTGGAGGCTGGAAGGGGAGGGGCCGCCGGGAAATGTGGGGAGGGGGGACCGGCCGCGGACGCCCGAGGAGAGAGGGAGAGAGAGAGAGAAGGGGAAAGGCGCCGGTGGGAGTGACGGGCGGGCGCCGGAGAGGAACCGGGCCGAGCCGCTCACGTCCCGGGCTTGTTAATGAGCCCCGACGTGCCCCTGGTGTGGGTGGGAGGGCGCCCAGAAAAGCAGGGAGCACAAGAGCAGGTATGGAGGTGAGAAGGCTGGAGCTGTATTAGCAACAATGAGCGAACATGTGTACATGGGTGGGCATGGCCGGGGTGCTGCAGGCTGCAGGGACAGGCTGGGCTGCTGACCGCATGGGGCTCAGGAGCCCCAGGTAAGCGGGCAGGAGAGCTGATGTTGTCTTGGCCAGGGCTCTAGGGTGCCCATGTATCTTCCATTGCATCCTCCTGCAGCTGGTCCCCTCCCTGCAGCGTGAGCTTCAGAAGCACCTGCCTTTGGAACGAGTGAGATTTCCAGCTCTAAGGGGAATGTGTGGGGCTCAAGGGGCAGACAGGGAGGGCTAACGAGGAGTCTAGGTAGTCTTCCTAGTAAATTACCTGTGGAAAGGGATGAGGGGAGGAGTCTTAGGGTGTAGAAAATTTGGAAAGGAATGGAAGCAGAACTGAGTAAACAAGCCAGAAACCCGGGACCCTTGGCTAGTGTTTTCACTTGTTCCATTTAGATGCAGAGCTTCTTTTAAGATGGGTCAGGGAAGTTTGTTGGAAGTGAGGATGCCATCTATGAGACCATCCTTAAAGGTCCCTTTCCTGGGCTCATGTTAGGGTAGCAGCTGTTGACCTGCCACTCCAGACACTGATGTATCAGGTCAAAGGGGTGGGGAAACAGCACAGTATGATAGGGCAGGACAAAATGTCAACAGGTTAGGGCCTGTGCATTTTCTGGGAATGAACATGGGACAGTGTATAGAACCATTGAAGCCTTCTTCCTCCTCTAGATCAAAAACCTGAGACCCAGAGAAAAGTTACTTGCCCAGAGACAAACATTTTTGCTTAATTAATAGGAAAGGTTTATAGAGCAATTGTCTCCTAGTGTTCTAGGTTTTGTTTGTTTGTTTGTTTGTTTTTTAAGAATTTATTTATTTATTCATGAGCAGGATAGGCGGAGAGAGAGAAAGAACCAGACATCACTCTGGCACATGTGCTGCTGGGGGATTGAACTCTGGACCACATGGTTGAGAATCTTGTGCTTTATCCACTGCACCACCTCCCAGACCACCTGTTCTAGGTTTTGAGCAGCCATAATTCCCCTCAGGTGTTTCTAGTCATTTCAGAAATGACCAGATACTTCCAGAATGTAATCATTAAGTTCTTGTTATGGCTTATGTGACTTCCAGTGTGGTGGTGAATTTATCATGAGCATGTGACAGCAAGGAAGGAGGGGGTACCATCTCTCCAAGAGGCACCAAGCTGTGGTGAAGAGCAGCTAGCTAGCAGTCTGGGCCTGTTCTTCCCCCCAGAATTTGTCATGTGTTTTGTAACCAGAGGGCCATGCTTTTCTGCTTGGGATATCTGCAGGTCTGTGAGGTTACTCCTCAGAAGAGCATTGGGAGTCTTGCTGAAAACTGTCTCAAAGAGAGGCACTGGAGAGAAAGGTCATTATGAGAGTGGGAACTTGAGGCACTGTGTACTTCCTCTCTTTCCTACTTCCCAGTAAAGGTAGATCAAAAGTTTTGTTCACCTACCTACCCATTTCCTTCCCCCACTCCCCAGGCCTATGAATTGTCCACACTGACTGGGACACAGGTGCTGTTGCTGGTGGCCAGTGAGACAGGCCATGTGTATACCTTTGCTACCCGCAAACTGCAGCCCATGATCACCAGTGAGACTGGCAAGGCACTGATTCAGACCTGCCTCAACTCGCCAGACTCTCCACCCCGCTCAGACCCCACCACAGACCAGAGAATGAGTGCCACGGGCTTTGAAGAGACAGACCTCACCTACCAGGTGTCGGAGTCCGACAGCAGTGGGGAGACCAAGGTGTGTTTGGGTCCCCTCTCAGAGGGGAAGGAAGGGAGGAAGGGGAGGAATTTGACTGGATCCCTCTCTCGCCATCCCTCAGGACAGGTGGATAGGTGCCCACTGCTGATGAGTGAACTGGTTTGGTTCCCTCATCCTAGGGGACAGGTGTCTGTCCTCGCTGTCCTGACAGGAGGCTGGCCTCCTAGATAAGCGGGCGGCCTCCGTGCCCATATAAGGCCAGCTCCGGCTCCACGCCGGCCTCCCGCCTGCAGCCCGCCCGCCTGGCAGGACTCTTGCATTCCTCCCTCCAGCTGTCTCCTCACTGGGGGCGGGGGCGTAATTTAGCCCTGCCCTCCCAGTGGGCTGGATCTCTGGGGAGTAGGAAAGGGGCAATCATGGGCTCCAGGGTCCTGGGAACCCAGCACTGCTGGCAGGCGAGCTGGCCGACTGGGCGGGACACTACCTAACTAACCAGCTGCCTACCTCTTCAGGATGTCCGGGCTTGGGAGCGTGCTCTCCCGGTGCTAACTATGCCAGCCCTAGTTACGCCTTCCCCTTCCTTTTCCCGGTAAGGGGAGGAGGCGGGGCTTACTCTCGGTGCTCATCCTGGGAGCTCCACCTTTGGGTAGTCCTTCACTAACTGGCCAATCAGAGGAAGCGGCACTGTTTGCCTTAGTAACGCCTCAGCCAATCAGGGGTTTCAAGTTCGGCTCCTTAGCAAACATCCCCCCCCAACCCCACCCCGGTCTTTGAGCTCAGTCAGTTCTCTTCTAGGCTTGCTTTTCTCAGCTCAGGTTTTCCCCTTTCCCTTCTAAGAACAAAGGCTTCCTGAAGGGAGAGTCAGAGCTCTGGGCGCCCCTTTTCTTCTCTTATCTGTAATATTATAATTTTTCAAACATCTTAACAACAGGGTTTGTTTATCTTCAGGACATTTTGAACTGTTTCCTTTAGTAGTTTCAATCCTACAAGTATTCAGCATACAGTACTTCATTGCCAAATCCCCAAGATTTCTCTCAAACTGTAAGTTTTCTGAAAAACTCAATCCCCATATAAAGCCTGCAAATCAGAGCTGAGTGGAACCCTCTAAAGAGAACATAGTAACACTGTCCCCTGTGTTAACAGAAAAGAGCTGAGGCTTAGCAAGGGCAAATAATGTTTCCAGGCTCATACAGATCTTCATTACCAAGGTTGGGGACAGGTCCCAGGTACCCTGGTCAGTACCACCTCCTAGGTCAAATTCACAGAGTTGAGGCAAGGCATGGATTGGGATGAGGAGGGAGGGGCAAGAGTAGAGAATGAAACTCCAGTCAATGATTACCACAGCCAATTGAGAGTCAGCAGCTAATACTGAAGTGCTCCTCCCCCAACACACACCCTGCTATGCTAGGGGTCAGACATAGGTCCTCGTGCATAAAACGGGTACATTAAATGCTCTTTTTATGTGCCAGGCACCATTCTGGGTTTTTGATGTATGGTTACCTATTGAATCTTGGTATACTCAAGAGCTCAATGACTTGTCCCCAGGACAGGAAGCAGATAAATGATAGAACTGGCATCTGACCCAAGAACAGTGGTTTCAGTCTGGGCTGTAGAGGGTCTGCTAGAAGTTCACTCCTCCATCTTTACTCTGGATTCAGGACACACTGAAACCGGCCTTCACAGTCACCAACCTGCCAGGCACCACCTCCACCATCCAAACAGCACCCAGCACCTCTACCACCATGCAAGTCAGCAGTGGCCCCTCCTTTCCCATCACCAACTACCTGGCACCAGTGTCTGCTAGTGTCAGCCCTAGTGCTGTCAGCAGTGCCAACGGGACTGTGCTGAAGAGTACAGGCAGTGGCCCTGTCTCCTCTGGGGGCCTCATGCAACTGCCTACCAGCTTTACCCTCATGCCTGGTGAGTCCTAAGGGGGCATATCAAGCATGCTGAGAATGGTCTTAAGGCTGGCACAAGGAGAACCTCTTTCCCTATTCAGGAAATTGAACATGGGGCAGAATCTGAGAAAAACTTCTTATGTCCCGTCATCAGGCATTTGCCTTCCTCTACTGTTCTTTTCAGTAAGTTTCAGCCATACCTGGACTTATTTAGTTAGCCCAGCTGTGAGTCCCCATCACCCCAGGGATGGGTGACACTCTACCACTTCCCTAACTTGACTAGAAGACAGATTATGCCATTGATGGGTCAATGCCAGCTCTTGTATCAATTACACAGGGTAGGAACGAGGCTTCAGTTGGGGTTAGGAGTGAGGAGCAAGTGCAGGGCGTAAAGCCCCGGGAAGCAAGATTCAAGATATAAAGAAATTCTGGCTCTTTTTTTTTTGCCTCCAGGGTTATTGCCGGGGCTTGGTGCCTGCACCGCGAATCCACTGCTCCTGGAGATCATTTTTCCCTTTTTGTTGCCCTTGTTGTTTTATCATTGTTGTGGTTATTATTATTGCTGTTGTTGTTGCTGTCATTGGATAGGACAGAGAGAAATGCAGAGAGGAGGGGAAGACAGAGAGGGGGAGAGAAAGATGGACACCTGCAGATCTGCTTCACCGCCTGTGAAGCAACTCCCCTGCAGTTGGGGAGCCGGGGGCTTGAACTGGAATCCTTACCCCAGTCCTTGCACTTAGGCACCATGTGCACTTAACCCTCACTACCGCCCGACTCCGGAAATTCTGGCTCTTAAGAAAGACAGAAGTTGGGAAGCAGTGTGCCAGGTGTGGGACTAGGGTGGGAGAGGGGGTGGGATTGAGGATGCATGGTACAGGTGTTGACTGGATAGGACAGAGCATAAGTAAGTCTCTGTGTCTCCTAGGTGGGGCAGTGGCCCAGCAGGTCCCAGTGCAGGCCATTCAGGTACACCAGGCCCCGCAGCAGGCATCTCCCTCTCGCGACAGCAGCACAGACCTCACGCAGACCTCCTCCAGTGGGACAGGTATAGCTCAAAGCTCTGTCATCTCCCTGCCTTGCCGCCTTTGTGGGGCCTAGGAGCAGATGCTCAGCAGTATCCTATAACTAAGGTCAGAGAATTTATTAGTGAAACTGAGGCTTTTGGCCTAATCCTTATAGGAAAAGTTAGTTGAAGATGGCTGGGTTTTGAATCCTGCCTTGCAATAGGGCTATAAACTTAGGGAAGAACCATTGAAGCCTTCTTCCTCCTCTAGATCAAAAACCTGAGACCCAGAGAAAAGTTACTTGCCCAGAGACAAACATTTTTGCTTAATTAATAGGAAAGGTTTATAGAGCAATTGTCTCCTAGTGTTCTAGGTTTTGTTTGTTTGTTTGTTTGTTTTTTAAGAATTTATTTATTTATTCATGAGCAGGATAGGCGGAGAGAGAGAAAGAACCAGACATCACTCTGGCACATGTGCTGCTGGGGGATTGAACTCTGGACCTCATGGTTGAGAATCTTGTGCTTTATCCACTGCACCACCTCCCAGACCACCTGTTCTAGGTTTTGAGCAGCCATAATTCCCCTCAGGTGTTTCTAGTCATTTCAGAAATGACCAGATACTTCCAGAATGTAATCATTAAGTTCTTGTTATTTACAGTTTTGTTATTATGTTTGATCTGTGGACAGAATGGACTAATACCACCTGGGAGCCTGGTAGAAATGCAGACTTTTAGGGAGCTGGGCGGTGGCACAGTGGGTTAAGTGCACATGGCATGAAGCGCAAGGACTCACATAAGGATCCTGGTTCAGGCCTCCGGCTCCCCACCTGCAGGGGAGTCGCTTCACAGTTGGTGAAGCAGGTCTGCAGGTGTCTATCTTTCTCTCCCCCGCTCTCTCTTTCCCATCTCTCTCTATTTCTCTCTGTCCTATCCAACAACAACGACAGCAATAACAATGATGACGATAAGCAACAAGGGCAACAAAAGGGAAAAAATAAAAAAGTTTTTTTTTTTAAAGCATACTTTTATCTTTCTTTTTTTTCCCCCTAGGGTTATCACTGGGGCTCGGTGCTTACACTACGAATCCACTGCTCCTGGAGGCTATTTTTTCCCTTTTGTTGCCCTTGTTATCGCTGTTGTTGTTGTTGGATAGGACAGAGAGAAATGGAGAGAGGAGAGGAAGACGGGGGGAGAGAAAGACACCTGCAGACCTGCTTCACCGCCTGTGAAGTGACTCCCCTGCAGGTGGGGAGCCGGGGGGCTTGAACTGGGATCCTTACGCTGGTCCATGTGTTATGTGCCATGTGCACTTAACCCACTGTGCTACTGTCTGTCCCCCCCTATTTTTATTTAATGCTCGTTGAAAGAGATAACTTTAGGAAAACGGAAGAGTGAATATATATGTATGTATATATATTTATTTATATATGTATGTGTATATATATATATATATATATATATATTTAAATGGGACTAAGGAGATCTCTAGAAGGGGCTATCTCAACGTCCTCAGAATGGGTCAGTCACTGTAGCCTTTTTCCTTCCAGAATCTTAGGTCTTGAAGTAGAGAATTCAGCAGACAGATGATAGAATAGTATGATGTGACAGGATACAATGAAAAGTTTAAGGTTGGTGGTGGGGAGCAGTGGAAACTGTTATCTCACTTCTGGTCTGGGAAAAGCAAGAGGACTCTGAAGGCCTGGGATTCCTAGGGTGGGATGGGGGCTATCAGGACCAGTGCCAGCCTCCCTGACTTGTATCTGTTTGCCAGTGACGTTGCCCGCTACCATCATGACATCATCTGTGCCCACAACCGTGGGTGGCCACATGATGTACCCTAGCCCCCACGCCGTGATGTACGCACCCACCTCGGGCCTGACTGAAGGCAGCCTCACCGTGCTCAATGCCTTCTCCCAGGCACCATCTACCATGCAGGTGTCCCACAGCCAGGTGCAGGAGCAAGGTGAGTGCGGGCGGTGGGGGGTGCAGGGCTGAGGAGGGGAGGGCCATTTACTCCCTTATCACACATACTTTGATGCACATATTTATACACTCAACACACCCAGGATTTATCATACTTCAGCATTCACACCCACTTGTGCATTTGGTCACCCCTCCTTCAATATCTGGATGTTTCTCAAGCAAGTGATTTGAGTGTGTCTCCTGTAATTTTCCAATGCAGGTGGCGTCCCCCAAGTGTTCCTGACCGCACCTTCTGGGACGGTGCAGATCCCTGTTTCTGCAGTTCAGCTTCACCAGGTAGATGGAGATCCCTTTGCCCCATCCCAACAAGCCAGAGGCTTTTTTTAAAGGCAGCACCAGGGAATAAACTGAGAGGAGTTGCCTCCTGAGCCCAATCCTTTTTATTCTATATCCCTAGATCAAAAAAGAGGGAGAGAGAGAGAGAGAGAGGTGGGAAAGAGGGAGTGACACCAAAGCACTATGCCACCATCCATGGAGTTCCCTTTAGTGTCAGCCATGGTGCTCCTGGGTGGTCCTGGGAACTGAACTCAGTGCCTCAGACATACTAAGGCATGTACTCTTAACTGCTGAGCAGTCTTCTAGCCTAGCCAACTGCTTCTTTATCTTGCCCTAGGGGATTGTGTTGCCAACTGGTCAGAACCAGTACCCCTAACCCAGATGCCTATGGTGGGCCGGTGGGCAGGCAGTGGGAAGCCTGGGCCGACTAGTCACATTCACCCTTTCCTCCAGATGGCTGTGATAGGGCAGCAGGCCGGGAGCAGCAGCAACCTCACTGAGCTACAGGTGGTGAACCTGGACGCCTCCCACAGCACCAAGAGTGACTGATCTGCCCTGCCGCCCTGGACAGATGGCCCAAGCGACAGCACCACTTATTTATTGTTGCCTTTTTCACATTTTCTTTATACACATGTTGATGGGCCGCAGGAGGGAGGCAGAACGGAGGAGTGGGCAGCCACAAGACTGAGCCCTCTCTCTCCAGCCAAAGAAATGGGCCGGCCTGCCCTCCACCCTGTCCTCCTTCACCCTCTGCTCTTTCTAGCTCCACTTCCCATTTTTGTTGATGTTGGGGCTGTCTTCCCTCCTCCAGATTCCCCTTGCCAGCTTGGTTCCATGTTTGCCATGAGTATTAGCTTATCCAATGGGACCGGGCTCCACTTTCCCACATATGGGTCTCTGTGGGACTGGACACCCTGCCCTGCCCTCCCCCAAGGAAACAGTTGGGGTCCTCGCACCAACCTCCTTGCTGAGCCCAAACTGTACTGTGCTTGTCACAGGCTGGGTCCCCTTGCCCCTCAGGGAGTCAGTTGGGAAAGAGGGGCTTTTCCCTCCACACCTTTACCCGCTGCCTCTGCAGCTCCAGAGAGCTGGGCCTGTGCACAGCAGGTTCCCGGGGCTACCTGCCCTGCCTTGCCGATCCCTTTGGACATCCAGGGGTTCTTCGTGGGTTGTGGGGGAACCATGAGTGTTCCCTTGCCTCCCCTTTAGCCCCCCTTTCTCCCAGCTGCTTTACCTAAAGTTGATTTTGAACTTTTTGAGGAGACGAAGTGAAAACAAATCTATAAATATATATTTTTAAAATATTTAACTTTTTTTTAATGTTGTTTTTCTCGTCCCTCTTCCTGCCCAAGCTCCCCTGCCCTGGGGAGCCCCCAGGCTCCCCAGAACTGGTTGGACCTCTGGGGATCAAGCCCCCCATGAGCTTGAGATCCGCCAGTATGTGGGGGAGATTCTGGGATAACCCAGTCCTGGATTATTTCCAGGAAAAAACTGGGAGAGGGGCCCTCAGGCCATGCCCCAATGGGTGGGGAGTCTGACCCTCAGCTCTGGGCCTCTTTTTGCCCTTGAGGGTTGTTGCTAGGGAGAGGGAAAAGGGAAACCAAATGAGGGGCTGGGGTGGGAGGGAGTCAGGCAAAGGCAACTGACTTCATTTGTGCCACACATATACACACAACACACACACACCTACACATACACGGGCATTGCAACCTTGTGCTCTCTCAGGCCTGCAGCTGCCTGCGGCCCAAGTTGCAGTGAGCAGGGTGGGGTCTGGGAGGGGGGGTAAGAGGCCGGAATTTAGGGGGTCAAAGAAATGAGGAGCAGCTCTTGGGTTGAGTATAGTGAGAGGGGAGCCAGAAATGGGCAGCTCTCCCAGGGAGTGAGCAGCTACTGTAACTTTTTTAAATTAAGACAAAAAGCCTTGAAGAAAATGACTTTATTTTTCTAAGTGTAACCTCAGTATTTATGTAATTTGTATGGGGCCGTGCCCCACCCATTCTGCCCACTTTGGGGTAGATTTTGAGGGTGGGCCAGCATAGGGGGATGGCCTTTTACCCTGTCAGAGCCTCCCTTCACTACCTAGGTCCAGAAAGGAGGCTTTTTCAGAACTGGGCAGCAGCTGGGGAGGTGTTTTATTGAGCCCCTCTGTCTGCCTTCAGTAGAACAAGCCTGCTTCTGAGATAAGGTGAAGGCTGAGGAGGTTTTTAATGCACAGCCTAGTTATCAAGGGGATGATTTGCCTGCATGTTTGAGAAACCCCCACCCCCACCTCTAATCCCACTGCTGTCTTGCCCTGATTTGGGGTGCCAATTTGGGAACCACCTATCTGGGCTTTCTCCTGGAGATAGCTGGGATTTATGGTGGCTTACAAGGCCGGGGCATGGCAAATCAGGGGCCAGAGAGTAGGAGAGCTTGGGACTCAGGTCTATAACTGCCCAGCTCCTTTTCTCTGCTCTCGTTTCACTCCACCATCACTCTCTCACTCCCCACTTCCTCACTTGGGAGGAGACCTTGATGAATTTCTCCTCTCCTTCCCACAAGAGACAGACCCAGTGAGTGAATCAGGCAAAGTGCTTCTAATGTGTGTTGTATGAGTGTGGCCTTGGGAGAACCTGTGTGCATCAGGGACAAGGTGGCATTTATATGTGCAGCAACCCTTGGTGTTTCCCTTCCTCGGTGGCTCTGGTGTGTGTGTGTGTGTGTGTGTGTGCATGCATGTGGGCGCGCGGATGCGTGTGTGCTCCTGAGTGAATGTGTGTGTGAATGTGGGGTGTGTATGTGAGTGGTTTCTACTTCCCCTGGGATGCTGACCCAGGAATAGTGGACATGGTCACAGTCCTATGTACAGAGCTTTCTTTTGTATTAAAAAACAAAAAATACTCTTTCAATAAATGTATCATTTTTGTGCACAGATGGTGGGGTCTTTGCCTTCATTTTTCCATATTGGGAGTGAAAGAAGTATAAACACGAATCAAACCCCAAAAGTTGCTGCTCGAAGAAGCAGTACTGGAGTGGGGGAGATAGCATAATGGTTATGCAAACAAACTTTCATGCCTGAGGCTTCCAGTCCCAGATTGGATGTCAAGCACCACCCCACCGTAAGCCAGAGCTGAGCAGTGTTCTGGTGAGAAAGGGAGAGAAGCAATCCTGGCTGCTTGATGAAAACAAAACTAAGGGTGGATGTGGCCACCAGAATTCTAGACTTAGTAGCAGGATGAGTTTGCCAGAGTAATGCTCTGGTTCTCTTGCTCTAATACTCTCTGAAAAGAAAAATTAGTCTCTCCTGTCTTTCTCATTAATAAAATCTTAAAAAAAAAAAAAAGCTGGGGGCCAGGTGGTGGCACATATGTTACAATCTGCAAGGAACCAGGTTCGAGCCCCCAGTTCCCACCTGCGAGGAGGGGGAAGCTTCACAAATGGTGAAGCAGTGCTGCAGGTGTCTCTGTCTCTCCCTATCGCCCCTTCCCTCTCAATTTCTGACTGTCTGTCCAATAAAGGTAATTTAAAAAAACCGTAATATTAAGGAGTGTTTTAAGCCATTCAAGTAATATGGGAAGCGGGTTGCACCCTTTATTGCTTTGTTTGGCTTTGCTAGGTGCTCAAGGGAACACAGATGAGCAATTTTCTTTTAATATTTTCTTAATTTATTAATGAGAAAGACAGAATGCCAGACGTCGCTCTGGTACATGTGCGGCCAGGGATTGAACTCAGGACCTCATGCTTGAGAGTACAATGCTTTACCCACTGCGCCACCTCCTGGACCACAGATGAGCAATTTTAACAGGAAAACTGAGCCGACCAATCCCCAGCATTGTTAAGGGCTTGGGAAACTCAAGGACACGTGACCTAGTGAACGCTAAGTCGAGACAGTCTTGGGTGGGAGTGTCTTGAGTTATTAGTTGGGGGAACGAAGCAGACAGACCCACCAAAAGGGAGCTGGCTTGATCTGAAGCTGACTGGCTGGAAAGGGCTGCCCGCAGCCGCACAAACGACGGCAGCACCAGCGACGCGAACCCCGACAGTACGACTCCGCGCCGCAGCCGGCCCGCAACACGCATGCGCCACCCGCACACTCGCCTGTGGGCCGCGGGGGGACCCGTAGGCGGCGCGCTGGTAGGCGGCGCGCTGTGCGTGCGTTCGCCGTGTGACCCGGAAGAGAGCTGCCGAGGAGGCGGGGCCAGGACGGCGGGACCGGCCGCTGGGTCCCAGCGAGGGCCGACGCTGGGCGGTGAGAGCTGAGGAGAGCTCGTCGCCGAGGGCCCCTCACCCAGGCTCGGCGGGGCTGACGACGAGGGCCAGGTCTTGCTCTCTGAGAAACGCTTCATCCGGTCACCCTCCGCAGACCGGCCCCATCCCCACCCCGCCCTCAGCCCGGGTCTCGGGCGGCTCCGGCCTCCTCCACCCCCAGGGGTCTGCGCCGCCCGCTCCCTCCGCTGTCCCAGACCTCACCGCCCACACCGGAGTTTTTCCGCTTCATTTCTAGCTCATCTTGACCACCTCCCCGCTTAAGCATCTCTCCCAGTTGTTTCTTCTCCCACCTGCTCGTCACTTGACCTTTGCCGTCTCGCAGGTTACCCCCTGGCTACCTACCGGGACCCCTACTCCCATCACCGACCACATCCTGTGCCTCCCCGCTGCTCTTCACGCCTTTCTACTGCTCTCATCTTCTGTCCCTGTCAACCCCCAGCCCCCAAATGGGATCCCGTCCTGATGACCATTTCTTCATGTGGGTTTACTCCCCTTCTCATTCTCACTCTCATCATTCCCAGTCCCCCAGTCCCCCCGCTGTATATCACACGAAGCTCTTCGTGGTCACTAGTGCAGTTACTGCCCCACTCCCGTGTATCCTGGTTCAGTAACTTTCTTCCCTCTTCCCCTCTCTCTCTTTAAATGTTTTCTTTATTTATTGAGTAGAGACAAGGTAATTGAGAGGGGAGGGAGAGATAGAGGCGGAGAGACACCGGCATCTCCGCTTCACTCATAAAGCTTTCTGCTTGCAGGTGGAGGGGGCAGTTGAACCCGGGTCCTTGTGGGTTGCAACCAGGTGGGCCACTACCTGGGCCCATCACTTCTTTCCTTCCTCTTTCTTTTTGTCTTTAGACAGACCACAGCACCAAAGTTTCCTTTAATGCTGTGAGGGCTGGGCTTGAACCTGGGTCACTGCATGACAAAGCAGCACCTTATCCCTGAGTGAGCTCTCTTGCTGCCCAGGCCCAGTAATTTTCTATTTATCCAAGGACTACCTCTATCTTCTCTAAGAGTAATATCAAATTGTGCTCACTGAATGAACATCTATTATGTGCTGGAGGCTATTCTACACACTTTACAAAGTGACCTTGTTAAATTTTAAAACCTAAATACCTTCTTGCAAAGGTAGAGAGATGAGTTTCTTAACAAACTTGTTCAGACCATGCACATTGAAAGTAAAAAGCCAGAATTCAGAACATTTACCTAATCATTTACACTTCCATTGTCTCCTGCCTCCATTCCTTACCTTTCAGCTGTTTGATTATTACACACCCCATCACCCTCAATATCTGTCTACCTGACTTCAACCTTCACCATATGTATAGAGCATCGTGTAGGGCATTTTTCTGCCTCTCCCCCTTTCGTAGTATTCAAACTTTCCCCCATCCAATCATCATGTGACCCACACGCCAACCTCTTTCATCTCTGTTCTCTCCACCTGTCATCAACTGCCTGTTTATAGACACATCAAACTTGGCCTTTGCATTTATACTCCCTGTCTTGCCCCTCTCCCACTCTGAATTTTTTCACTTCTGACCCCACTACACATGCTCTTTTTTCTCTCTGTTCATCCAAATCATCCTTCCAAATCCTGATCTGTATTTTTCAGTCACTCTGCTATTCTGCCCAGACTGTCATATGTGTCATCTTTTTGTTACTTTGTCTATTATACTCATCCTTTTACTTGTAACCACCTCATTTTATTTTATTTTATTTTATTTTAAAACTTCTTTATTGGGGGATTAATGCTTTACATTTGACACTTCCATTTTATTTTTTAAAAACTTCCACTTTTTTTTTCTCTTTAGCCTCCAGGGTTATTGCTGGGGCTCAGTGTCTGCACTATGAATCCACTGCTCCTGGAGGCCATTTTTCCTTTTATGTTGTTGCCATTGTTGTTGTCATTCTTGTTGACATTGCTGTTGCTGTTGGATAGGACAGAGAGAAATTGAGAGAGGAAGGGAAGATGGGGAGAGAAAGACAGACACATGCAGACCTGCTTCACTGCCTGTGAAGTGATGACACCCCCCCCCCCCCCGTGCCCCCTGCAGGTGGGGAGCCGGGCTCAATCAGGATCCTTGCACAGGTCCCTTGCACTTCATGCCATGTGTGCTTAACCCACTGCACTACTGCCTGGCCGCCAAAACTTCAACTTTTTTTTTTTTTTTTATGATTTTTGAGTCTGGGAAGGTTCTGGACTTGGAAACATAAGTGTAGCATCTCATGTGCTGGAGTGCTGCTCTGGTTTTCTCTCTCCCCCCCCCTTCTTTGTCTTGTGTTAATAAATATTTTTTTAAAAAAATAGATTTATTTATTGAGAGAGAATGCCAGAGCATCACTTTGATACACTGATGCTAGAGATTGAACTCAGGATATCATGCTTTTAAATCTGAACCTCTAGCCACTGCACCACCTCCTAGGTAGCAACCACTTACATTTTTTAAAAAATTATTTTATTATTTTTTTAACATTTTTTATTTGCTTGCCCCCCCCTTTTGTTGCCCTTGTTGTTTTATTATAGTTATTAATGTTGTCGTTGTCGGGTAGGACAGAGAGAAATGGAGAGAGGACAGGAAGATAGAGGAGGAGAGAAAGACACCTGCAGACCTGCTTCACCACCTGTGAAGTGACTCCCCTGCAGGTGGAGAGCCTGGGGCTCCAGCTGGAATCCTTACGCCACACTTTGTGCCACGTGCGCTTAACCCGCTGAGCTACTGCCCGACTCCCTATTATTTTTTTTAATATTTATTCCCTTTTGTTGCCCTTATTTTATTGTTGTAGTTATTGTTGTTGTTGTTATTGATGTCGTTGTTGTTGGATAGGACAGAGAGAAATGGGGAGAGAAAGACTCTTAGAGACCTGCTTCACTGCTTGTGAAGCGACTCCCCTGCAGGTGGGGGCGGGGCTCGAACCAGGATCCTGCTTTGCGCCAGGTGCCTTAACCCACTGCACTACTGCCCAACCCCCCCACTTACATTTCTTAAACACCTTTCTTTCTTTTCTTTCTTATTTCATTTTTAACTACATTTTACTCTTATAAATCTCAAAATGTATTCAAGTCATTTCTCAACCTTTTCTGTTTGACCCGTTAAGTTCCATCATGCACCCTACCTATCACTCCTCACCCTATGTCTCAAGATTCTACCATTTCCATGTAGTCTTTTCTTTTGTCCATAATTCCTTTATCCTTCTTCTTGTGTCCCAGGAGCTCAGAATGGTGAGGGAACGGCGTACTGGGGACTTCATGGTGCCCTTGGGACCCCAGCTACAAGCATATCCCGAAGAACTCATTCGACAGCGGCCTGGGCATGATGGGCATCCTGAATACCTGATCCGCTGGAGTGTCCTGAAATGCGGGGAATCGAGCAGAGTGGATGTGGAAGAGGGAAAGGCAGAGCACATCCTCATGTGGCTATCAGCCCCTGAGGTCTACGCCAACTGCCCAATGCTGCTAGGGGAGCGGACGCTGTCTAAGGGACCTCAGCTTGAATCAGTGGGGAGTCCAGGCAGCTTTCCCCGAGATCCCGGAGGCCTGGATGACGTGGCAATGGGAGAGCTGGAGGCTGATGTGCGGGCACTGGTCCGCAGGGCTACTAGGCAACTGGCAGAAGGTGGGGCCTCCAGCCTCACGGCTGCTGTGCTCCACACTGTCCATGTGCTCAGTGCCTATGCTAGCATTGGGCCCCTCACTGGGGTCTTCAGGGAGACAGGAGCCCTGGATCTGCTTATGCATATGTTGTGTAATCCTGAGCCTCAGATCCGTCGGAGTGCGGGCAAGATGCTGCAGGCACTGGCAGCCCACAATGCTGGTAAGGGGGGAAGGGAAGGACTGGAAAGAACAAGGCTACAAAGAGTAAAAACAGAATAAAGAGTACCTGGGGGCCAGACATATAGTTCAGTGGCAAAGTGCATGCTTCGTTTGTATGAAGTCTGCCAGGCTAGTGTGGGGGTGCCTCTTCCCAGGCGTGTACTCTCTGGGTTGGAGAGAACATGACCAGAGCCAGCCTGGGCTGCTATTCACTCAGCAACTCGAGAGAGATGACTCGAGAACAGAGTTCATGGCGGAGAGGCAATTTGATTCTTTATTGATCAGAGAGCCAAGGCTTTTAAAGGGCAGACCCGGAAGTGGCAAGTCGGAAACGGAAATGGCTTGACATGGTTTGGAAAGGGGCTGGAAAGGTAGGAACTTCCTTAGCAACTGTTGTGAGGGTTTTAACTGGTAGGATTAATAATACTATCAGGGAGGATCTTGAGGGTAGAAAGAAGATAGATCAAAGGAATGGAATGGGTGGGGATCTTTCAGGCAAAACAGTGATTATGTAAATAGTAAGTCTGATAAGAGGAGAGGATGGATGTCCCCTCAAGTCAAGCCCTGCCAAGCTCAACCACATCTTCACAATTAGCCGACATCTCCCCCTTTCTTTTTATCTGATGGCCATAGTATCAGGAATGCAGGGTGCTTTGTGAGGCAGGGAGTCTGATAAGACGGGTCAAACCTTTGGGGTTACTCCTGTCCCTCCTTGCTCAGCCTCTCGGTAGAGAGAGACACTGACAGGATAGACGCACTCCTCAGGTCCTGTCAGGCTCTACCACATCCTCACAATTTCCCGACAAAGCCTTAGGTGAGGTCCCTGTTACCACCACCCCCTCCCCCAGAAATTTTGGTGCATAGTAATTCAATACAAAGAAAAAAATAATGGATTAATACACTTTTACAGCTACAGGTTAGATAACATAATAGCATCTGGCTTATTTTCTCAGTGCAGTGGCAGAGAAGAGATTGAAGTAGTTTTGGATTTTTTTAAACTGTGGGTTGAGATTCTGATGATTATAACTGGCACTTTAAAAGATTTATTTCATGAGAGAGAGGCCAGAGCACCATACTGTTCTGACATACACTGTGCTGTGCCAGGGATAATACCCAGGCCTTACATACATAAGTTTTGTGTTTTACCTAGTGAGGTACTTTTTTTTTTAATTAATTAATTTTTGTGTGTGTGTGAGGTACTTTTTTTTCTTTTTCTTTTCCTCCAGGGTTATTGCTGGGCTCGGTGCCTGCACCATGAATCCACTGCTGCTGGAGGCCATTTCCCCCCCCCTTTGTTGCCCTTGTTTTTGTAGTCTCGCTGTGATCATTATTGTTACCATTGTTGATGTTGTTCGTTGTTGGATAGGACAGAGAGAAATGGAGAGAGGAGGGGAAGACAGAGAAGGGGAGAGAAAGACAGACACCTGCAGACCTGCTTCACTGCCTGTGAAGCGACTCCCCTGCAGGTGGGGAGCCGGGGGCTTAAACCGGGATCCTTACGCCGGTCCTTGCGCTTTGCGCCACATGTGCCTAACCCACTGCACCACCGCCCGACCCCCGTGAGGTACTTTTCTAATCATTATACCAATTAAAAAAAAATCATTGGCGGGAGGGGCAGAAGAGAACTTTGGAGTCCTGGTGCATAATGAAACTGTACACAGGTGTCAGTGACTGCACTGTAGATTATTAACCTCTCTACAATAAAAATGAGGGGGAAAATTAAAAAATAAATGTATTAAAATATGAGCTAGGGAATGACTTAGAAGGCAGAGTGCATGCCTTCCATGTGTGAACCCCTGGCTTCAATCTCTGGCTCCACATGGTTCAGCAGAGACAATTGGATAAAACTCCATGGATGGTGGTGGGGTGCTGTTTTGGTATCTTCTTCCTTTCTCATTAATAAAAATGTAAAGTGCAAAACCAGGCTTTAGAGATGACTTGATGGCAGAGTATATACATGAGGCTCTGCGACCAATTCCTGGCATCACATGGGAGCACCAGGGACAGCAGAAAGGGAACTTGATGAATAGTGCCTTGGATCTCCCTCCTTCCCTCCCTTTTCCCCCTCTCAAAAATATAGAATAAGGGACCGGCATAAGGATCCCGGTTCGAGCCCCCAGCTCCCCACCTGCAGGGGAGTCACGTCACAGGTGGTGAAGCAGGTCTGCAGGTGTCTGTCTTTTCTCTCCCCCTCTCTGTCTTCCCCTCCTCTCTCCATTTCTCTCTGTCCTATCCAACAACGACATCAATAATAATAACTACAACAATAAAACAAGGACAACAAAAGTGAATAAATAAATGAATATAAAAAAATTTTTTTAAAAAAAAATATATATAATAAAAATTGGGCAGGGGAAGTAGTTCAGTAGTATCGCACATGTGCAAAGCCCTGGGCTCATTTCTTAGCATTGCATTTAAAAAATATGAAATAGTACCTTTCACTTAATAAGTGGAGTTTTACAGTATAAAACGTGTTTCAGTTAAAAGTATGTACATTTGTGTTGGGTTAACATGAAATTTTAATTTTCTGAATAATTTTTGTTAATGAGAGAACCAGAGCATCGTCACACATGTGATGCTGGGGATTGAACTCAGGACCTCGTGCTACCAAGTCCTGTGCTCTAACTGTTGAGCAGCTCCCTGAGCTGCCATGTAAATTTTCTGTGTCACTGTGAGTGTCAGTCACAGCAAATTTTGTAAGTCTCTGGGGACAGGGATAAAGATTACAGGGAAGACAAGGGGAAAGTCCTGGGGCCTAAGGAGAAATACCGTGAATTGCAGGGAGTCGGGCTCATGTCCTTCTGTCACTGAGCCAGCAAGATGGCATCGAACAGCACATGGATTTTGACAGCTGCTATACTTTGCTGGAGCTGTTTGCAGAGACCACGTCCTCTGAGGAACACTGCATGGCCTTTGAGAGCATTCATCTGCCTCAGGTACTATGGCAGCTGTGGGGAAAGTACTTTGCACAAGGCTGAGGGCATCATTTCTGAACAGGTGGTTCAAGACTAGAGTCTGCTTTAGAGCTGCCCAGGGAAACTTGCTAAAATAAGTTTATGTCCCCCTCCCCTCTTAGAATCTCTGAGATTACAACCCAGGGTTCTGGATTTTCGGACATTTCCTGGGCGGCAGGGAAGAAAGCATAATGACTGTGCAAAAAGACTTTCATGCCTGAAGCACCGAGCATCCTAGGTTCAATACCCAACACCACCCTAAGGCAGAGCTGAGCAGTACTTTGGAGAAAGAAAGGAAGGAAGAAGGAAAGGAAGAAAGAGAGAAAGAGAAAGAGGGAGGGAAAGAGAAAGAAGAAGGAGGGAAAGGAGAAAGGACCTTAGGATTGTAGTGCTCACTGGTATATCACATGCTTCACATGTATGAAGCCCTGAGTTTGATCGCTGGTTACCTTTACCTCTCCAGAGGTTTTCCTTGTTTCTTACATAAAGTTTGAGAACTGTAGGTACGGGGATGAGGTCTTCATGTTTTTCTGTAGAGGGGAAAGGAAAGAGGCTTAAGCCAGAAGAAGTTGAACCTACATCATAGACTGTCCTACAGATCCCAGGCAAGCTGCTGTTCTCACTGGTGAAACGCTACCTGTGCGTCACTTCCCTGCTGGATCAGCTGAATAGCAGTCCAGAGCCAGGGGCTGGAGACCAGGCCTCTGCATCTTCCAGGGAGGAGCTGGGTTTGAAGAAAAGCCGGGGGCAGCGGGAGCTGGAATTCAGTATGGCTGTGGGCAACCTCATCTCAGAGCTGGTGCGGAGCTTGGGCTGGGCCCGGAACCTCAGCGAACAGGGCACGTCGCCGCCACGGCCAGCCCGGTCCATCTTTCAGCCCTGCATGTCAAGCCCCAGCCTCTTACTCCCCACCTCCACCTTCACTGCCACCCCACGAAAGCCAGGGTGGGCCTTCCGCCCACGCTCTGAATTCTCTAGCCGCAGTGGCTATGGTGAGTACATGCAGCAGACACTGCGGCCAGGGATGCGAGTGCGGATGCTGGATGATTATGAAGAAATCAGTGCCGGAGATGAGGGCGAATTCCGGCAGAGCAACAATGGTGTGCCCCCAGTGCAGGTGAGCCAGCATGGTGGCGGGATGTTGCTGGGGTCCTATTTTAGGTGGAGCACAGTTGGGGTTTTCACCAATGAGGAAACTCAGGGAGGAGTTGGAATGGGAAATAGATAGTTCAGCGGGTGAGGGGGGAAATGTGCTGAGAAAAGCTGGTGAGAGCTGGTAGACTGTGAAGTCAGAGAGACTTACGCTCCGGGAACAGAACTGTCATATCAAGATGCCCCTCCACTTTCCCTCCAGCAGTGGAGTTACCTAGGAGGACGTGTTAGAATAGGCCATCAGAGTTAGGGAGAGGGGAGAACCAGGGCTTTTCATTACAAGGGGGTTTCCCCAAACCTAGCCAGGATATACATCTGAGGGCTGTGTGTCTCAGATCTGGCCTTGGTCATATCGCTTTAGCCCAGGGCTCAGTGGACTGAGGCATCTGTATATCTCTCTCTCTATGCCAGGTCTTCTGGCAGTCAACTGGTCGCACTTACTGGGTGCACTGGCATATGTTGGAGATCTTGGGCCCTGAGGAAGCTGTTGAGGATACGGCTCCAGCAGCTGTGAAGAAGGAGGAAGAGGCTGCTATGTTGGGCACAGGTGAGCCAAGGAGTAGGCATGGCCAGCATGTCTCTGAACAGTAGTGATGGGGATAAGGCATTCCTGACCAGGAGCTGCTCCAGAGATTCAGAAAGCCACTCTATTCCCGATGAGTGCTGAGACCCCATGCCTGTATCCTCAGCATTTCCCTCTTGGGACTGGAAGCCTGTGGATGGACTCTACTCTTTGCCGTACCTCCAGCCAGAACCTCAGAAGAATGAGGAATTGGGATACCTGACCCAGGCTGAGTGGTGGGAGCTGCTCTTCTTCATCAAGAAATTGGATGCCTGTGAACAGCAGCCCATTTTCCAGAGTCTGCGGGAGAAGCTGGATGAGGTGCTACAGGCTTGAGAGCAGGGGGTTAGAAGGGGGGAGGGCTGTAGTAGGGTTAGAGGTAAGAGTCTCCAAAGGGAGCGCTGGATATGGATCTGCTTGGGGGTAGGCTGGAGTTCTCCATGAGAGAGTATAAAGGATCCTGTGGGGGAGGTGGCAAATACCAAGAGGGGCCTGTAGACAGAAGGTATACAAGGCGAGGCGAGGCGTGATATGGCCACCCTCCCTGTTGCGGTTGCGGGGTTCTGTATATCTGCTTGTCCCTGAACTACATAACTCCTTTTCTCAACAGACCCTGAGTGAAAAGGCCCTTGGTGAAATCTCCGTGCCCATAGAGGTGGCGGAGGGACTGCTGCGAGTTCTAAGTTCTCGGTTTGAGGGCAGCACCCTCAGTGACCTGCTCAGCAGCCAGATCTACACCAAATACGGGCTGCCACGTGATGAACTAAGCAGCTCATCTTCTTCACACAGTCCCTCCTCTACACCAGATCCAGAAGAGGAGTTCAGGTCAGAAGCCAGCTTCTCAGAGGAAGAGGCGGAATCCCCCCAAGGAAAGGCTGAGCGCCCTGAGGCAGAGGCAGAACCTGCCATAGTAAAAACTGAGCCCCCCATGGCACAGAGTGATTCCCAGCTCTTTAACCAGCTCCTGAAGACAGAGGGGATGGCTCTGCCCCCTGAGATGAAGGAGGCAGCTGATGGTGAGTGAGGGGCTGGGAGAGGAGAGTACAGAAGTTGAAAGAGTCCTAGGTGGTTCTCATTGAAATGAGTCTTGGGGTAGAGGGAAGTGGTGGAGCGGGGTCACAGTGCACTGGAAAATACATACTGCAGCCAAAGTGATTATACTAGACACTCACTGATCCCTTCCTTCAGTACCTCTGGAAACAAAGGGTCCCTTGTCCAGGGTATCTTCATCTTTATTGTTTCACCATTAAATTCCTTACACAGAACTGGAAAAGTTTTGAACGCAAGCCACAGTAACACATTTTATATTAAAACGCCAGTAACTAGAGAAGTAGCTCAGCAGAAGAACTTAGAAGTGGCAAGCCTGGGGGCCGGGTGGTAGTGCAGCAGGTTAAGTGCACATGGCATTGAAGCACAAGGACCAGTGTAAGGATCCCAGTTCAAGCCCCCGGCTCCCCATCTGCTGGGGTTCGCTTCACAGTAGTGAAGCAGGTCTGCAGGTGTCTAGCTTTCTCTCCTCTCTGTCTTCCTCTCCTCTCTTGATTTCTCTCTGTCTTATCCAACAACAATGATAAACAACAAGGGCAACAAAAGGGGAAAAATAGCCTCCAGGAGCAATGGATTCATAGTGCAGGTACCAAACCCAAGCAATAATCCTGGCGGCAAAAAAAGAAGAGGCAAGCCTGAGGCCCCAGGTTTAATCCTGACAACAAAGAGCTGGTCTATCTATCTATCTTCCCCCCTTACCCCCCATCCTTTTCTCTTTCTTTCTTATTCATAAAAATATATAGTGGCCCAGGCAGTGGCACAGTGAATAAAGCATTGAACAGGTCTTGAGCATGAGGTCCTAAACTTAACCCCCAGCATTACATGTGTCAGAGGGATGCTTTGATTTTTCTCCTCTCCTCCACTTTCTCTCATTAATGAATAAATAAATCTTAAATAAATAACTTTTTAAATTTCAGTAGGGATTGGGAGGTGGCTCTGTGTTATAGTATCTATGTACAAAGTCTGGGTTTGCTCCCTGGCACCACAGGTGGAGAACAGAGATATAATAACTGCAACTCCAAAGATGGTGGAGTGGTGATTTAGTATCTCTCTCTAAATAAAATGAAATGACATAGACAGTGGGCCGTGGAGGTGGCTCAGTGGGTAGAGTGCATGCCTTGCATGTGCTAGGACCTGGGTTTGATCCCCAGAACTGTATTAAAAATACGTAATTGTCAGTAGATTAAGAGAGCTTGACATTGAAAGAGGTGCCACACATTTTTTAAGCCACTGCCTTTCCCTCACCAATTTCAGAAATGGCCAGAGCATTGCGGGGTCCTGGCCCACGCAGCTCCCTGCATCAGCATGTGGCGGCGATCGTGGCCACCGTGCAGATACCCATCTTGGACTCAAACCTGCAGCTTTCAGGGCTCTATGCCCTCTCTCAGGCTGTGGAGGAGGTCACTGAGCGGGACCACCCTCTGGTTCGTCCTGACAGATCCCTGAGGTTAGCATGGTGGGGAGGGAAGGAGTTTTGGTTTAAGCTGTCAGCAGAGGGAGATTGTGGTAGGGCAAGAAGAACTATGACGTGGAGGACTAGAAAGTCTGTGGTGAAAGAGGAGGAGATGACCAGGAAAATGGAATGTCAGGTTCTGTGCACTCTCTCCTCTCGGGAGGAGGAAGAGCTGATATTATTCTTAGCTGTTGTATGGGCAAGGAGACTGAGACTTAGTCAAGTAACTTGCCCAGAATTTGACAGGTAGCAGAGCCAGGTTCATACCCTTTGGTTCTCAAGCTTCAGCTCTGTTTACTTCCTTTCCTTCTTTCTTTTATTTTCCTCTTTCCCTCTCCGTTACTTCCTATTTATTTTTAAATGCTCAGCCATGTAAGTAACACACATACATCTTTGTTTTATTTATCTTTTTCCATTCTCATTTTGTAGGATCTAAAGACTGTAAAAGAACACAGAATGAAAAGCCAAAATTCCTTTTCACCACTGTTGTTAGTCTGGCATGTATTTTCAGACCTATAGACTTACTTTTGTTGCTGTGTTTGGAAGTGGAATGTTTAAGCGTTTGTTTTCAATATATGTCATCAAACACTATTTTCTACAATTCTATGTTTCAGTGTCTTTGAAGGCTTTCCAGGTCAGTCCACATAGAGTTGCTCCATTATTTTCTCTACTATTACATACAATTCTGCAATATGGTTATATCCAAGTTCACATACAGTGTTCTAATGCATCTTCTTTCCTTCGTATCAGCCAATACTGGATGCTGTCATTAAAAAAATAATAACAGGGAGTTGGGTGGTAACGCAGCGGGTTAAGCGCAGGTGGCGCAAAGCTCGAGGACTGGCATAAGGATCCCGGTTCGAGCCCCCGGCTCCCCACCTGCAGGGGAGTCGCTTCACAGGCGGTGAAGCAGGTCTGCAGGTGTCTATCTTTCTCTCCCCTTCTCTGTCTTCCCCTCCTCTCTCCATTTCTCTCTGTCCTATCCAACAACGACGATAACAATAATAACTACAACAGTAAAAAACAGCAAAGGTAACAAAAGGGAATAAATAAGTTAATTAATTAATTTAAAAATAATAACCATCAGATTGGCAAATTTTAAGAATAGTTGTGTCTCCTTGTTTTAATTTCTTAGTTCTAGTGATGTTAGGCATGTTGGCGTGTTTGTCTTTCACCTGTGACTATCTTGTTCTTTTTCTTTGCCCTCTTTCTTACTAGGTCTTTGTTTTAATATATATATATATATATAGGCATGCTGGGTAGTAACCCATTGTGCTTCATATATTTTGCCTACATTTTTTCCAAAATCATATTAACCTTATTTTGTAAATATAAAATAGTATATGCACACTTACAAAACTTAGAAAACTGTGAAGATAGGGAGTTGGGCAGTAGCGCAGCAGGTTAAGTGCACGTGGCGCAAAGCGCAAGGACTGGAGTAAGGATCCCGGCTCAAGTCCCCGGCTCCCACCTGCAGGGGTGTTGCTTCACAGCTGTTGAAGCAGGTCTGCAGGTGTCTATCTTTCTCTCCCCTTCTGTCTTCCCTTCCTCTCTCCATTTCTCTCTGTCCTATCCAACAACATCATCAATAATTACTACAATAATAAAACATCAAGGGCAATGAAAGGGAATAAATAAATATTTTAAAACACTTTTTAAATCACCCAAATATATATTAAAAAGTCATCTGAAAACCCTGTGTGCAGAGACCGTCATTGCTAACATCTTGGTAACTTACATATATTTTTTATATCTCTTCCTATGCATTACCTGTGTATCTTGTTATAATAAGTTATGGCTACAAAAGAGTGTCTGTATAAAACAGATTAGATTCATATTGTAGTCATCATAAAACTTAGGACAGATAGAACATTCCCAGTAACTTCATTTACCTTCTTTCCCATCACTCTTCCTTTTGTGTTCCTTTCTTCCCTTGTTTCCAGGTCAGCTCCTCAGTAAAATTCTCTGCCTCTCTGGAGAATGATGTCAGTCTCAACTTTTCCTTTTCATTTATTTATTTACTTAATTTAAAAAAATTATTTATCTTCCTTTTTGTTGCCCTTGTTTTATTGTTGTAGTTATTGTTGTTATTGTTGATGTCGTCATTATTGGATAGGACAGAGAGAAATGGAGAGAGGAGGGGAAGACACAGAGGGGGAGAGAAAGACAGACACCTGCAGACCTGCTTCACTGCCTGTGAAGCGACTCCCCTGCAGGTGGGGATCCAGGGCTTGAACCTGGATCCTTCTGCCAGTCTTTGCGCTTCAGGCCACGTGCGCTCAACCTGCTACGCTACTGCCTGACACCCCCCCCCCCAATTTATTTATTTTTTTAACCTTGAATAGTGACAGAGAGGGAGAGCAAGAGAGCGAGAGTGAGAGCAAGCAAGCAAGTGAGAGAGAGAGTCCACAGCACTGCAGCTTCCTTTAATACAGTGGAGGGCACACACGTGACAAAGCTGTACATGATCCAAGTGAGCTGTTTTGCTGGCCCCCAATTGTTCCTTTTATGATGTTCACTGTGCTCTAGGACGTTGAGAGATACTTCTTCCTTTCTTTCAGATCAGCATTTCCACTGACCTTCTGTCTGGCCTGTGTTGCCCACCTCTTAACTTTGTATGTTGTCTTCCATTCAGTTAAAGCTTCAGTCTTTTATGTTGTTACATTTTTCAACTTTTTAACGGCTTCTTGATTTTGTGTCTGACTTGAGACGGTCAATTCTATTAAAAGATTATTTTTAAAAATACTAAAAATGTGACTGTAAAATGTTTTGGCTTTGGTCTTTACTTTTATTTTAGAATCTATTTGCAGCTTATTTCTGCAAACAGAATGGAGCACAGCTTTAGTCTTTTTTTTTTTTTCCCAGACAAATGACTGCTTGTCTCTACAGCATGATTTGCATGATTTTCTGTCCTCACTGACTGAGAAGTTGCTCTTTTCTCTCTTCTCATCTGTTGCTCTGTTTGGCTATACGGTATCATTTCCCAAGTTTCAATTTTTATGCTATATTTTTATAACTAGTAGGCAGGTCTACCATTATTTTTTCAAATAGTTCTTGACTGTTTTTATATAATTTTTCTTCCTGTAGTTGAATCTGCCTGTCATGACTAAAAATAAAAACACAAAACATTGTAGGTACTGTAATTGAAATTCTGTTGGATTACAAATTTCAGAAGATGAGGAAGAGGCAGTTTGATTGTTCACAGCCATTTTATTCTACTGCTTCCTTTTTGAGGTGGGAGGCAGAGGCAGTTTGATTGCAGGGAAGGAAGGTCAGGAGGTGTGAGACTGAGGCAGACAGCGGGTTAGAGATAGGTGAGAGGGAGCAGATTGAACCTCGGTGGACAGGACTGGGAAGGCAGGATCTTGGACAGGATCAGGCATGCCTCTTGGGTTGGGGAACCCCAATCTGTCTTCTCTCTCTTAGAGAGAAGCTAGTGAAGACACTAGTGGAGCTGCTGACCAACCAGGTGGGAGAGAAGATGGTGGTGGTGCTGGCCCTGCGCCTCCTCTACCTGCTCATGACCAAGCATGAGTGGCGTCCACTCTTTGCCAGGGAAGGTGGCATCTATGCTGTCCTGGTCTGCATGCAAGAATATAAGACTTCCGTTTTGGTACAGCAGGCGGGCCTGGCGGTGAGTGACTGGGCCTGGGTGAGGGGAGTTGTGAGGGAGATGGACTGGTACTGAGGAGGATCTTAAATAATATAGACCAGGAAGGAGAGACTGGGACAGAAAGATGCTGATCAATTTAAGTGTTCTAGTTGGTGAGACAGGTGGTAGCGTACCTGGCTAACTAAGTGCACGTGTTACAATGCACAAGGACTCAGGCTCAAGCCCCCGGTCCCCACCGGCAGGGGGAAGCTTCGCAAGTGGTGAAGCAGGGCTGCAAGTGTGTCTCTCCCTCTCTATCTCCCCCACCCTGTGTCTACCCGATTTCTGGCTGTGTCTACCCGATAAATGAAGATAATTTGAAGGGGCCGAGTGGTGGCGCACCTGTTTGAGCGCATGTCTTACAGTGCGCAAGGACGCGGGTTTGAGCCTCTGGTCCCCATCTGCAGGGAGAAAGCTTTGCGAGTGGTGAAGGAGTGTTGCAGTGTCTCTCTATCTCTCTCCCTCTCTACCACCCCCTTCCCCCTTGATTTCTGGCTGTCCTTATCCAATAAATAAAGATTTAGGGGGTCGGGCGGTAGTGCAGCGGGTTAAGTGCACCTGGCGCAGAATGCAAGGGCCGGCATAAGGATCTGGGTTCGAGCCCCTGGTTCCCCACCTGCAGGGGAGTCGCTTCACAGGCAGCGAAGCAGGTCTGCAGGTGTCTATCTTTCTCTCCCTCTCTCTGTCTTCCCCTCCTCTCTCCATTTCTTTCTGTCCTATCCAACAACGAATGACATCAACAACAATAATAATAACCACAATAAGGCTACAACAACAAGGGCAACAAAAGGGGAAAAAAATGGCCTCCAGGAGCAGTGGATTCATAGTGCAGGCACTGAGACCCAGCAATAACCCTGGAGGCAAAAAAAAAAAAAGATTTAAAAAAATTTTTTAAAAAAGATAATTTAAAAAAAGTAAAAAGAGTTCTAATTGGCCTGTCTTGGAGAATGAAAGCATATTTGGAGAATATATGAAACCATGAAGATTTTTAAATTTATTTATTTATTCCCTTTTGTTGCCCTTGTTGTTTTATTGTTGTTGTACTTATTATTGTTGATGTCGTTGTTGGATAGAACAGAGAGAAGTGGAGAGAAGAGGGGAAGACAGAAAAGGGGAGAGAAAGAGAGACACCTGCAGACCTGCTTCACTGCCTGTGAAGCAACTCCCCTGCAGGTGGAGAGCTGGGGGCTCGAAGCCGGGTCCTTACTCCGGTCCTTATGCTTTGCGCCACATGCACTTAACCCACTGCACTACCGCCCAACTCCCTATGGAGGATGTTTTTAAGAAGGACACCTATGGGGGCAACCTGGGGTCCAGGTGGTAGTGCAGCAGGTTAAGTGCACATAGCATGAAGTGCAAGAACCAGTACAAGGATCCCAGTTCCAGGCCCCGGCTCCCCACCTGCAGCAGGGCTGCTTCACAAGCGGTGAAGCAGGTCTGCAGGTGTCTGTCTTCCCCTCCTCTCTCAGTTCCTCTCTGTCCTATCCAACAACAATAGCAATAACAACAAGGGCAGCAAAATGGGGAAAAATAGCCTCCAGGAGCAAAAAAAAAAAAAAAAGAACAAACATAAAAATAATAATAATAAAATAACGAACATCACATCCTTAAAAAAAAAAAAGGACACCTATGTTTACAATTGAGTAGCAAAATGGATGAAATGGGACTGGCAAAATAGCTCACTTGCTCTGTTTTGCCATGTGTGCAACCCAGGTTTGAACCAGGGTACCACTGCATTGAAGGAAGTTTCATTGCTATGCACCCCCCCCCGTGTGTGTGTGTGTGTGTGTGTGTGTGTGTGTGTGTGTGTGTGTGTGTGTGTGTGTGTATGCCTCTAAACAACAGCAGCAACAAAAAGGGATGAAATAGCCATTTGCTAAGTGGGAGAATGTTAGAAAGGAAGAGGTCTGAGGATAAGATGACATTTTGAGTTTCTGGTGGTAAGGAATATAGCTAAGTGGTAAAGCACATGCTTCACAAGTATGAATCCCTGGGTTCCATCCATGGAACCACATTTTTTAACAAGTTGATTTTTTTAAGGTATGTTGAATTTCTCATGTCCATTTTTTCTAAATATCTTATTTACTTGATAGAGACAGAAATAGAGAAGAGGGAGGTTGAGAGAGAGATTTTCTCTTTCTTATATATAGAGGCAGAGAGAGAAAGGGAGAGGGAGAAACTGATCACAGCACTGGAGCCTCCTTCAGTACAGTGGGGATTGATCTCAAGTCTGGGCCAAGCACAGACAAAGCAGCACACTATTCAAGCAAGCTAATTTGCTGGCTCTCTAGTGGTCTTTTAATGAATTTTCTTTGTAGCAACAAGCAAACAGGTTTGCATATTAAAAGGTGCTTTTCCTCCCTCTAATTCTTAACATCTGCCTATGAGACAACCCTAATAGCCTAGCTTAGGAGGGCTGGGTACTGGCTTTGGAAACCAGCAGAGGTGATGACTTATAGGTGGTGATTAAAGCTTTGGGAGTAGAGATTTTAGAAGTGAAGATTGAAGCTTTGGGAGTGGAGAGGAGTGGAGAGGGAGTGTAGAATGAGAAGAGAAGGGGGTTAGGATCTTCCTGTTTCAAGACCAGCCAGAGGAACTCCAGAGAGGTAGATAAACTGGAAGATAGAAGGAAGAATTTGAGGGAAGTCAGGTTTTGCAAATGGAAGAGGAAGAGGAGTCACTCAAGGTACTGAGGGTGGAAGACAATTTCAAGGAGAGCTTTTGAAGATGGCTAGGTGCTGTGAAAAGGCCCCACGTGGAGGGGAAAACATAGGTGGAGGCAGCCACTCATTCAGTGAGCCTCAGTGCAGAGAAAAGTTGTGGGCTGCCTTTACACTGCGCTCTAGATTTGTTTACTTTGTTTTGTTTTTAGTGTGTGCTATGTCATCACTGGCTCTTCTCATCTCCTACTCCATCTTTTTGCAAACAGATCAGCTATCCCAAGATTTTAGGTCTAGAGTGAAGAGCTGGCTCGCTTTTCCTTTTACCTGTTGGCCCTGCCCACTCCTAACTCTGCTTCCACATCCCCCTTCGCAGGCACTGAAGATGTTGGCCATTGCCAGCTCCCCGGAAATCCCCGCTTTTGTCACTGGCCGAGATTCTGTCCACCCTTTGTTTGATACTCAGATGACTAGAGAGATCTTCGCCAGCATCGACTCAGCTACCCGCCCAGGCTCTGAGAGCCTGCTCCTCACCATTCCTGCAGCTGTGATCCTGATGTTAAACACTGAAGGGTCAGGGCTTCACCCTCAGATTCTCAATTCCTGCTAAGTCCCAGGCCACACTCCTCCTCTGCCTGCACCCCCTGTACCACAAATTCCCATCACATTGTTGCCTCTGGATGAGATACTGGTGGCCTTCTCTGACTTGTTGGAAGAGTTGCCAAGTAGCCAGGGGCATACCCCCAGAGGAAGCAAACATATCCTACTCTGACCTTCCTTTTTTTTCCTTCCTGGGGTTGGGAGGTATGGCCCAAGGTCAGGAGTCATACCTGACTTCAACAGGACCCTGAAGCCCTTTCCTCTCCAGATGCAGGGTCACCCTTCCCTGTACTTAATTCCTGTGTCCATTGTACTCATTCATTTTCTGGTTCACTTCCTCCCTCTCAGGTGCTCCTCTGCAGTGAGAAATGGTCTACTTCTGCTCAATCTACTTTTGTGCAACCACCACACTCTGGGAGACCAGATTATCACCCGAGAGCTGAGAGACACCTTGTTTAGGCACTCGGGGGTAGCGCCAGGGACAGAGCCTATGCCCACCACACGCACCATCCTCATGATGCTTCTCAATCGCTACTCAGAGCCACCAAGCAGTCCTGAGCATGCAGGTACCATGTGGAGGGGTGCCTTTGCTGAGAAGCCAGTGTCATCGATAGCCAGGAAGGCTGTAGCTTACACACTACTACCTTGCTATAAAGACACCATACCTCTCTAGTAAATTACTATTTTGCTGTTAAAGTTAGTAAGTAGGACTTGGTGACCAAGTGGAGAAAGAGCAGCTGGGGAAATAGCTCAACTGACAGAACATTGGGTTTGTTTGCATGCCTAAGGTTCCCAGTTCAATCCCTGATCCCGCATGAACTGGAATGGTTCTCTGGCTTCTTTCTCTTTCTTATGTGAAATAAGTAAATTAAGTTAAATTTAATTGACCTAAAAAGAGAGAGAGAGGAGCTTCTAAGTAGGCACCAGGAATTGCGGTCTCCGAATCGCTTCATATGTGAGGATTCCCATCTGTCTGGGTTGCAGGCTGCCAGCTCCCCTTCCTACATACCCCTGCAGTCCTATCCTACAGTGGGAAGTTAGTTAGTTGAAATAACTTCTAGTGAGGTTTTCTCTAGAGGAATTGTAACTTATGATACAGAAAAGTTATGACTGAAAACAAACTACTATTGGTATGGGGAAGAAACCCCTTGTGGCTAACAAGTGAAAACCCAGGAGCAAGGAGGGAAATTAAATTAAGCAATACATGTCTTTTGGTTTCTATAACTAAAGCCTCCACACCACTAGGTAGCATAGCAATGTGGTTATTAAAGCTAATTTTTAAAAATTTCTTTGTTGGGAGATTAATGGTTTACAGCCAACAGTAAAATACAATAGTTTATACATGTATGACATTTCCACATAAGAATACAACCCCTGGGAGCTGGGTAGTAGCGCAGCAGATTAGCGCATGTGGCGCAAAGTGCAAGGGCCGGCATAAGGATCCTGGTTCGAGCCCCTGGCTCCCCACCTGCAGGGGAGTCACTTTATAAGCGGTGAAGCAGGTCTGCAGGTGTCTGTCTTTCTCTCCTCCTCTCTGTCTTCCCCTCCTCTCTTGATTTCTATCTGTCCTATCCAACAACAACAAGTACAACAAGGGCAACAGTAGGAAAAATGGCCTCCAGGAGCACTGGATTCATAGTGCAAGCACCGAGCCCCAGTCTAACCCTGGAGGAAAAAAAAAAAAAAGAATACAACCCCCAGGAGGTTGGGTGGTAGCACAGCGGGTTAAGCGCACATGGTGCGAAGCGCATGGACTGGTGTAAGGATCCAGGTTCACGCCTCTGGCTCCCCACCTGCAGGGGGGCTGCTTCACAAGCAGTGAAACAGGTCTGCAGGTATCTTTCTTTCTCTCCCCCTTTCTATCTCCCCTCCTCTCTTGATTTCTCTCTGTCCTGTCCAACAACAACATCAATGGTAATAATAATAATAACAACAACAACAAGGGCAACAAAATGGGAAAGAATGGCCTCCAGGAGCAGTGGGTTCATAGTGCAGGTACCGAGCCCCAGCAGTAACCCTGGAGGCAAAAAAAAAAAATACCCCCCCCCACTAGGTCCTCCTCTGCCATCATGTTCCAGGACCTGAACCCTCCCCCATCCCAGAGTCTTTTACTTTGGTGTAGTGCACCAACTCCAGTCCAAGTCAGCATGAGAGACTCTTTGCATAATCATTATGTTATATACCTCCACCTGTTTTATTTGTTTATTTATTTTTATAATATAACAGCATAGCTAGCATTTGATAATGAAAGTTGATTGTGTTATTTATACGCTGTTATTCTCCTCCTGTGCACCTGGGCAGCTGTAGTAGAGACCCCTGGAGCTGAGGGCCAGGATGGGTCCCTAGAGCTGCTGATGCGCTCCCTGGTGGGGGACTCGTCTGCAGAGCTCCTCCTGGACTTGGAACGAATGCTATGTCAGGAGGACAGCTCGGGGAGCACTGTGGGGCCCCTCCTCAAGCGCCTCCAGCAGGAGACCCAGCCCTTCCTCCTGCTGCTGCGGACTCTAGATGCTCCCGGCCCCAACAAAACTCTGCTGCTGACAGCACTGAGGTGAGGCCGTGTCCAGGCACCCAGGCAAGGGGCGGAAGAGCATTGTCAGCTGTGGCTACTTCACTTGTCTCCATACCCTTACCAGGGTCATGACCCAGCTGCTGGATCACCCTGAGGCAATGGTCCTACCTTGGCACGAGGTTTTGGAGCCCTGCCTCAACTGCCTGAGTGGGCCCAACAGTGACTCTGAGGTACCAGATCCCTGGCGAGGGTGGGGTAGGGAGAACCTATCTCTGACGCACAGCACAGCCCTTCTCAGTGGGTCTGCACACCAGGAGGGTTGGGCCATGCCATCTAAGAGTCTTTAGAACTTGGGCATTGGAAGGTTGGATTTAGAGTCTCAATATAGGAGAAGCCCACAGTCTCTATTCCAAACAGTACTTGTTCTCCACTAGTTGAAGGCTGAGAGTTAAGGAGCAAGGCTGAAGCCTGTCCCCTTGTTTCCCAAACATCAATGCCTGTGGCTCTGGGCTCAGATCGTTCAGGTGCTGCTCTGCTTCCTGCATCGCCTCGCTTCAGTGCATAAGGACTACGCAGTGGTGCTCTGCTGCCTGGGAGCCAAAGAGACTCTCTCCAAAGTCCCAGACAAGCACTCTGATCAGCTGCTGCTAGCCTGTGAACTTGAACATCTGGTGACAGCATGTGAGAAGCATGCCCAGCTGTATAGTAAACTCACCTCCAGCATCCTGGCCGGCTGCATTCAGGTGAGTAGAGGTGTGGCCTGCAGCTGAGGGAGGTGATAAGGCTGAGGCAGAGAAAGGACATTTGATGTGTCTGGAATAAGTGGCAGCAAATCTGTGGCAGTTGTCCTACATGCTCTTGTTCTGCCAAAACTTGGAAATAAAAGGATTGAGTGTTATTCTCCTCCCCCTTCCACCTACTTTTTCTCCATACGTGTTACTGTGTATTTCTTCATATTCCTCCCTCTTCCCTCACCTCTTTACTTCCATGTCCTGGTTGCAGATGGTGCTGGGCCAGATCGAAGACCACAGACGAACCCAACAACCCATCAACATCCCCTTCTTTGACGTGTTCCTCAGGCATCTCTGCCAGGGTTTGTGCCCCATCTGCTTTTTCCTGGCTCCCACCCCAACATGTTAACTCCTTTCCTGCCTTCATCCTACTCCTTTTCTTCCACCCCTACCCACCTCCATCTCCCACCAACCAGATGGTGATTGCCATTCTTTTACACGTGCCCCCAGGCTCCAGTGTGGAAGTGAAAGAGGACAAGTGCTGGGAGAAGGTAGAGGTGTCTTCCAACCCACACCGGGCCAGCAAGCTGACAGATCGCAACCCCAAGACCTATTGGGAGTCCAATGGCAGCACCGGCTCCCACTACATCACCTTGCATATGCACCGTGGTGTTCTTGTTAGGTATGAAAACACACACACACACACACACACACACACACACCCAACATAAATATTCCCATATGTCCTAGTATACCTAGTATATATACTCTGATCCCTGTGGTTGAGAGACAGACTCATTTTGTGCAGTAAATGGGGACACACTGATCTGCTTTTCCTGTGCTCAGTACAAACATCTGCCGACTTACCTGAGCCTCTGACATGCTCCTTGGATGGGCACAGGTGTCACTCCCTGTGCTTGGTGTTGAGGGAGATCAAAAACTCACTTCTCTACTCTTCTAAAGCCATTTGTGTGGTGTATACTCGGTGCCAGGCACTGTTGGAGGGCTTGGGGCTCCAAGAACAGTAAGACATGATACTTCAGGGAATTTATTCTGAGGGAGAAAATCACTGTGCAGAGCAAGCAAAGTGTGACGGCAGACACGTGCAGTGGCTCTGGGGGCCAAGTAGGTAGTCAGAGAAGGCCTGTGTAAGGAGGGGTTGAAATCACCGAGTTTTAAAGTATAAATTGGCTATATATAAAGAGAGGGCAGTTGCCACCTAGGAGGTGACACAGCCCAACTGCAGGACTTGTGAGCATGAAATCCTAAGATCTTGATAACCCCAGAATGCCAGGGGTTTTGCATATGCCAAACTCACGATCTGGTTCTCTGTCATAATCAGTCAATCAATCAATCAAATGGATATTCTGGTTAGATTTGCAAAATGGAAAAATGCAGTGATGCAATTGGGAGAACTTTAAGTAATTATGATCAACTAGAAAGAAGGGTATATGTCATGAAGTGACAGATGAAACTAGATGAGATGTCAAGAGTTTTTTTTACCAGAGCACTGCTCAGCTTTGTCTGATGGTGGTGCAGGGGATTGAACCTGAGACTTTGGAGGCTCAGACATGAAAGTCTCTTTGTACAGCCATTATGCTATTTACCCCTGCCCCAGAGTGTTTTCTTTTCTTTTTTTTTTTTTTTTAATATTTATTTTATTTTATTTATTCCCTTTTGTTGCCCTTGCTGTTTTTTTTATTGTTGTAGTTATCATTGTTGTTGTCGTTGTTGGATAGGACAGAGAGAAATGGAGAGAGGAGGGGGAGACAGAGAGGGGAGAGAAAGACAAGACACCTGCAGACCTGCTTCACCGCCTGTGAAGCGACTCCCCTGCAGGTGGGGAGCCGGGGTTCGAACCGGGATCCTTATGCCGGTCCTTGTGCTTTGCGCCACCTGCGCTTAACCCGCTGCGCTACAGCCCGACTCCCCTTTTCTTTTCTTTTCTTTTCTTTTTTTCTTTTTTTTTTTTTTTTTTTGCTTTTTTCCTTTAGGGTTATTGCTGGGCTTGGTGCCAGCACGACAAATCCACTGCTCCTGGTATCCATTTTTCCCATTTTATTGGATAGGACAGAGAAATAGGGAGGGGAGGGGAAGATAAAGAGGTAGAGAGAATGATAGACACCTGTAGAGCTGCTTCACCACTCATGAGGTGTCCCTCCAGTGGGTTGGGAGCCAGGGGCCCGAACCTGGATCCTTGTGCAGGTCCTTGCACTTTGTACTGTGTGTTCTTAACCAGGCGTGCAACCGCCCAGCCCCCTCAAGAGTTTTTATAAGCTAAGAATACTGAGCTTTAGTCTGAAATTTGAGGTGCCACTGAAGAACTTTAAAAAGAATGAATTTGGGCACCCAGTAGACACACACATTGCCATGTACAAGGACCCTGGCTCAAGTCCCCGGGGTAGGAGGGAAGCTTTACAAACAGTGAAACAGGGCTGCATGTGTCTCTCTTTATTTTCCCTCTTCTCTATTCCCCCTCTCAATTTCTCTTTGTCTCTAAAAGAAGAGGAAGGAAAGAAAGAAGGGAGGGTGGTGGGTGGGAGGGGAGAAAGAAAGAGAAAAAGGTAGGCAGGCTTCTAGGAGTGATGGATTCATCATACAGGCGCTGAACCCCATCGATAACCCTAGTGGTGATGAAAAGGAAGGAAGAAAGAAAACTAGATTTTTTTTTTTAAAAAAAATTTTTTACATTTATTCCCTTTTGTTGCCCTTGTTTTTTATTGTTGTAGTTATTATTGTTATCATTTTTTGATAAAACAGAGAGAAATGGAGAGAGGAGGGGAAGACAGAGAGGGGGAGAGAAAGATAGACACTTGCTGACCTGCTTCACTGCCTGTGAAGTGACTCCCCTGCAGGTGGGGAGCCCGGGGCTAGCGAGGGAAAACCCGTAGCTTACCTTCCTGGCTGAGAGTCACCCTGTGTGAGCTTCAGCAACACTGGTCCTTTTGCTTTGCACTTAACCTGCTGTGCTACTGCCCAGCTCTCAAAAGCTAGATTTTTAAATTTAGAACTCAGCTTAGTAACTATGGGAGTTTGAGTTCGAGGCTGGAAGAGAGAGTTGGATCATCTGTGCTATGACCTGGTTGAAAAGTGATGAATAGGGGGCTGGGTGGTAGCGTAGAGGGTTAAGCACACATGATGCAAAGCGCAAAAATTGGCTAGAGATCCTGGTTCAAGCCCCCAGCTCCCCAATTGCAGGGGGGGGGGTCACTTCACAAGCGGTGAAGCAGGTCTGCAAGAGTCTTATCTTTCTCTCCCCCTCTCTGTCTTCCCCTCCTCTCTCCATTTCTCTCTGTCTTATCCAACAGTGACAGTGATAACAACAATAATAACAACAACGATAAACAACAAGGGCAACAAA